>NW_027149821.1:728327-1092491 GCF_031143425.1 Pleurodeles waltl | reverse complement strand
ATAAACGTAGCAGGTGCCCCAGTTGAAGCTCAGCTTCTGGAAAGGACAAGCCAACCTAACTCTTGGGCTGGGAAAGATAATGCAAGGCTGTGCGCTCATAGATTCCATAGCAGAAAACAATCTAGAATCCTTCCTGGAGGTGAATTGATGATGTACTGGAGCGTAATCTGTATCTGACTGTGACGCGCGGGTTATATCTTCCTTTCCTGCAGACACAGAGTAGAAGGTCCTCCCTTTATGAATCACCTGTAAGCTCCGCCCGCTGAGCCACGCCCCGTCCACCCTCGTAGTAGGCAAGGGAATTCCCGCCTTTTACCAGGATGATGGACAGCTTTCCAAAACGACACCACTGCGTTTACCGCCGATTCAGGTTGTGCGCAGAAGCACGAGGACATCTCCACAAAGACGCACTAGTAACGATCACATTGCCAAAGGCACACAAGGTTGCTGGTGAGGTTTCCCCCGTGGCCCATCACGTTGTCTTAGTGTACAATATACACGGGGCATATGAAAACATGCTAGGTAACGCTTACTGACTTACTCGTAGAAAATACTCCGGTTGGGTAGGCCATGATGCTCATTTTACAGAAACTAAACCTCAACAGGAAGCACTTACAAATATAAACGTAGCAGGTGCCCCAGTTGAAGCTCAGCTTCTGGAAAGGACAAGCCACCCTAACTCTTGGGCTGGGAAAGATAAAGCAAGGCTGTGCGCTCATAGATTCCATAGCAGAAAACAATCTAGAATCCTTCCTAAAGGTGAATTGATGATGTACTGGAGCGTAATCTGTATCTGACTGTGACGCGCGGGTTCTATCTTCCTCTCCTGCAGACACAGAGTAGAAGGTTCTCCCTTTATGAATCACCTGTAAGCTCCGCCCGCTGAGCCACGCCCCGTCCACCCTCGTAGTAGGCAAGGGAATTCCCGCCTTTTACCAGGATGATGGACAGCTTTCCAAAACGACACCACTGCGTTTACCGCCGATTCAGGTTGTGAGCAGAAGCACGAGGACATCTCCACAAAGACGCACTAGTAACGATCACATTGCCAAAGGCACACAAGGTTGCTGGTGAGGTTTCCCCCGTGGCCCATCACGTAGTCTTAGTGTCCAATATAAACGGGGCATATGAAAACATGCTAGGTAACGGTTACTGACTTACTCGTAGAAAATACTCCGGTTGGGTAGGCCATGATGCTCATTTTACAGAAACTAAACCTCAAAGGAAGCACTTACAAATATAAACGTAGCAGGTGCCCCAGTTGAAGCTCAGCTTCTGGAAAGGACAAGCCACCCTAACTTGGGCTTGGCAAAGATAAAGCAAGGCTGTGCGCTCATAGATTCCATAGCAGAAAAAGATCTAGAATCCTTCCTGGAGGTCAACTGATGATGTACTGTAGCGTAGTCTGTATCTGACTGTGACGCGCGGGTTCTATCTTCCTCTCCTGCAGACACAGAGTAGCTGGTTCTCCCTTTATGAATCACCTGTAAGCTCCGCCCGCTGAGCCACGCCCCGTCCACCCTCGTAGTAGGCAAAGGAATTCCCGCCTTTTACCAGGATGATGGACAGCTTTCCAAAACGACACCACTGCGTTTACCGCCGATTCAGGTCGTGCGTTGTTGGTGCGCAGAAGCACGAGGACATCTCCACAAAGACGCTCTAGTAACGATCACATTGCCAAAGGCACACAAGGTTGCTGGTGAGGTTTCCCCCGTGGCCCATCACGTAGTCTTAGTGTACAATATAAAAGGGGCATATGAAAACATGCTAGGTAACGCTTACTGACTTACTCGTAGAAAATACTCCGGTTGGGTAGGCCATGATGCTCATTTTACAGAAACTAAACCTCAAAGGAAGCACTTACAAATATAAACGTAGCAGGTGCCCCAGTTGAAGCTCAGCTTCTGGAAAGGACAAGCCACCCTAATTCTTGGCCTGGGAAAGATAAAGCAAGGCTGTGCGCTCATAGATTCCATAGCAGAAAACAATCTAGAATCCTTCCTGGAGGTGAATTGATGATGAACTGGAGCGTAATCTGTATCTGACTGTGACGCGCGGGTTCTATCTTCCTCTCCTGCAGACACAGAGTAGCTGGTTCTCCCTTAATGAATCACCTGTAAGCTCCGCCCGCTGAGCCACGCCCCGTCCACCCTCGTAGTAGGCAAAGGAATTCCCGCCTTTTACCAGGATGATGGACAGCTTTCCAAAACGACACCACTGCGTTTACCGCCGATTCAGGTCGTGCGTTGTTGGTGCGCAGAAGCACGAGGACATCTCCACAAAGACGCACTAGTAACGATCACATTGCCAAAGGCACACAAGGTTGCTGGTGAGGTTTCCCCCGTGGCCCATCACGTAGTCTTAGTGTACAATATACACGGGGCATATGAAAACATGCTAGGTAACGCTTACTGACTTACTCGTAGAAAATACTCCGGTTGGGTAGGCCATGATGCTCATTTTACAGAAACTAAACCTCAACAGGAAGCACTTACAAATATAAACGTAGCAGGTGCCCCAGTTGAAGCTCAGCTTCTGGAAAGGACAAGCCACCCTAACTCTTGGGCTGGGAAAGATAATGCAAGGCTGTGCGCTCATAGATTCCATAGCAGAAAACAATCTTGAATCCTTCCTGGAGGTGAATTGATGATGTACTGGACCGTAATCTGTATCTGACTGTGACGCGCGGGTTATATCTTCCTTTCCTGCAGACACAGAGTAGAAGGTTCTCCCTTTATGAATCACCTGTAAGCTCCGCCCGCTGAGCCACGCCCCGTCCACCCTCGTAGTAGGCAAGGGAATTCCCGCCTTTTACCAGGATGATGGACAGCTTTCCAAAACGACACCACTGCGTTTACCGCCGATTCAGGTTGTGCGCAGAAGCACGAGAACATCTCCACAAAGACGCACTAGTAACGGTCACATTGCCAAAGGCACACAAGGTTGCTGGTGAGGTTTCCCCCGTGGCCCATCACGTAGTCTTAGTGTACAATATAAACGGGGCATATGAAAACATGCTAGGTAACGGTTACTGACTTACTCGTAGAAAATACTCCGGTCGGGTAGGCCATGATGCTCATTTTACAGAAACTAAACCTCAAAGGAAGCACTTACAAATATAAACGTAGCAGGTGCCCCAGTTGAAGCTCAGCTTCTGGAAAGGACAAGCCACCCTAACTCTTGGGCTGGGAAAGATAATGCAAGGCTGTGCGCTCATAGATTCCATAGCAGAAAACAATCTTGAATCCTTCCTGGAGGTGAATTGATGATGTACTGGACCGTAATCTGTATCTGACTGTGACGCGCGGGTTATATCTTCCTTTCCTGCAGACACAGAGTAGAAGGTTCTCCCTTTATGAATCACCTGTAAGCTCCGCCCGCTGAGCCACGCCCCGTCCACCCTCGTAGTAGGCAAGGGAATTCCCGCCTTTTACCAGGATGATGGACAGCTTTCCAAAACGACACCACTGCGTTTACCGCCGATTCAGGTTGTGCGCAGAAGCACGAGAACATCTCCACAAAGACGCACTAGTAACGATCACATTGCCAAAGGCACACAAGGTTGCTGGTGAGGTTTCCCCCGTGGCCCATCACGTAGTCTTAGTGTACAATATAAACGGGGCATATGAAAACATGCTAGGTAACGGTTACTGACTTACTCGTAGAAAATACTCCGGTCGGGTAGGCCATGATGCTCATTTTACAGAAACTAAACCTCAAAGGAAGCACTTACAAATATAAACGTAGCAGGTGCCCCAGTTGAAGCTCAGCTTCTGGAAAGGACAAGCCACCCTAACTCTTGGGCTGGGAAAGATAATGCAAGGCTGTGCGCTCATAGATTCCATAGCAGAAAACAATCTAGAATCCTTCCTGGAGGTGAATTGATGATGTACTGGAGCGTAATCTGTATCTGACTGTGACGCGCGGGTTATATCTTCCTTTCCTGCAGACACAGAGTAGAAGGTTCTCCCTTTATGAATCACCTGTAAGCTCCGCCCGCTGAGCCACGCCCCGTCCACCCTCGTAGTAGGCAAGGGAATTCCCGCCTTTTACCAGGATGATGGACAGCTTTCCAAAACGACACCACTGCGTTTACCGCCGATTCAGGTTGTGCGCAGAAGCACGAGAACATCTCCACAAAGACGCACTAGTAACGATCACATTGCCAAAGGCACACAAGGTTGCTGGTGAGGTTTCCCCCGTGGCCCATCACGTAGTCTTAGTGTACAATATAAACGGGGCATATGAAAACATGCTAGGTAACGGTTACTGACTTACTCGTAGAAAATACTCCGGTCGGGTAGGCCATGATGCTCATTTTACAGAAACTAAACCTCAAAGGAAGCACTTACAAATATAAACGTAGCAGGTGCCCCAGTTGAAGCTCAGCTTCTGGAAAGGACAAGCCACCCTAACTCTTGGGCTGGGAAAGATAATGCAAGGCTGTGCGCTCATAGATTCCATAGCAGAAAACAATCTTGAATCCTTCCTGGAGGTGAATTGATGATGTACTGGACCGTAATCTGTATCTGACTGTGACGCGCGGGTTATATCTTCCTTTCCTGCAGACACAGAGTAGAAGGTTCTCCCTTTATGAATCACCTGTAAGCTCCGCCCGCTGAGCCACGCCCCGTCCACCCTCGTAGTAGGCAAGGGAATTCCCGCCTTTTACCAGGATGATGGACAGCTTTCCAAAACGACACCACTGCGTTTACCGCCGATTCAGGTTGTGCGCAGAAGCACGAGAACATCTCCACAAAGACGCACTAGTAACGATCACATTGCCAAAGGCACACAAGGTTGCTGGTGAGGTTTCCCCCGTGGCCCATCACGTAGTCTTAGTGTACAATATAAACGGGGCATATGAAAACATGCTAGGTAACGGTTACAGACTTACTCGTAGAAAATACTCCGGTTGGGTAGGCCATGATGCTCATTTTACAGAAACTAAACCTCAAAGGAAGCACTTACAAATATAAACGTAGCAGGTGCCCCAGTTGAAGCTCAGCTTCTGGAAAGGACAAGCCACCCTAACTTGGGCTTGGCAAAGATAAAGCAAGGCTGTGCGCTCATAGATTCCATAGCAGAAAAAGATCTAGAATCCTTCCTGGAGGTCAACTGATGATGTACTGGAGCGTAGTCTGTATCTGACTGTGACGCGCGGGTTCTATCTTCCTCTCCTGCAGACACAGAGTAGCTGGTTCTCCCTTTATGAATCACCTGTAAGCTCCGCCCGCTGAGCCACGCCCCGTCCACCCTCGTAGTAGGCAAAGGAATTCCCGCCTTTTACCAGGATGATGGACAGCTTTCCAAAACGACACCACTGCGTTTACCGCCGATTCAGGTCGTGCGTTGTTGGTGCGCAGAAGCACGAGGACATCTCCACAAAGACGCACTAGTAACGATCACATTGCCAAAGGCACACAAGGTTGCTGGTGAGGTTTCCCCCGTGGCCCATCACGTAGTCTTAGTGTACAATATAAAAGGGGCATATGAAAACATGCTAGGTAACGCTTACTGACTTACTCGTAGAAAATACTCCGGTTGGGTAGGCCATGATGCTCATTTTACAGAAACTAAACCTCAAAGGAAGCACTTACAAATATAAACGTAGCAGGTGCCCCAGTTGAAGCTCAGCTTCTGGAAAGGACAAGCCACCCTAATTCTTGGCCTGGGAAAGATAAAGCAAGGCTGTGCGCTCATAGATTCCATAGCAGAAAACAATCTAGAATCCTTCCTGGAGGTGAATTGATGATGAACTGGAGCGTAATCTGTATCTGACTGTGACGCGCGGGTTCTATCTTCCTCTCCTGCAGACACAGAGTAGCTGGTTCTCCCTTAATGAATCACCTGTAAGCTCCGCCCGCTGAGCCACGCCCCGTCCACCCTCGTAGTAGGCAAAGGAATTCCCGCCTTTTACCAGGATGATGGACAGCTTTCCAAAACGACACCACTGCGTTTACCGCCGATTCAGGTCGTGCGTTGTTGGTGCGCAGAAGCACGAGGACATCTCCACAAAGACGCACTAGTAACGATCACATTGCCAAAGGCACACAAGGTTGCTGGTGAGGTTTCCCCCGTGGCCCATCACGTAGTCTTAGTGTACAATATAAAAGGGGCATATGAAAACATGCTAGGTAACGCTTACTGACTTACTCGTAGAAAATACTCCGGTTGGGGAGGCCATGATGCTCATTTTACAGAAACTAAACCTCAAAGGAAGCACTTACAAATATAAACGTAGCAGGTGCCCCAGTTGAAGCTCAGCTTCTGGAAAGGACAAGCCACCCTAATTCTTGGCCTGGGAAAGATAAAGCAAGGCTGTGCGCTCATAGATTCCATAGCAGAAAACAATCTAGAATCCTTCCTGGAGGTGAATTGATGATGAACTGGAGCGTAATCTGTATCTGACTGTGACGCGCGGGTTCTATCTTCCTCTCCTGCAGACACAGAGTAGCTGGTTCTCCCTTAATGAATCACCTGTAAGCTCCGCCCGCTGAGCCACGCCCCGTCCACCCTCGTAGTAGGCAAAGGAATTCCCGCCTTTTACCAGGATGATGGACAGCTTTCCAAAACGACACCACTGCGTTTACCGCCGATTCAGGTCGTGCGTTGTTGGTGCGCAGAAGCACGAGGACATCTCCACAAAGACGCACTAGTAACGATCACATTGCCAAAGGCACACAAGGTTGCTGGTGAGGTTTCCCCCGTGGCCCATCACGTAGTCTTAGTGTACAATATACACGGGGCATATGAAAACATGCTAGGTAACGCTTACTGACTTACTCGTAGAAAATACTCCGGTTGGGTAGGCCATGATGCTCATTTTACAGAAACTAAACCTCAACAGGAAGCACTTACAAATATAAACGTAGCAGGTGCCCCAGTTGAAGCTCAGCTTCTGGAAAGGACAAGCCACCCTAACTCTTGGGCTGGGAAAGATAATGCAAGGCTGTGCGCTCATAGATTCCATAGCAGAAAACAATCTTGAATCCTTCCTGGAGGTGAATTGATGATGTACTGGACCGTAATCTGTATCTGACTGTGACGCGCGGGTTATATCTTCCTTTCCTGCAGACACAGAGTAGAAGGTTCTCCCTTTATGAATCACCTGTAAGCTCCGCCCGCTGAGCCACGCCCCGTCCACCCTCGTAGTAGGCAAGGGAATTCCCGCCTTTTACCAGGATGATGGACAGCTTTCCAAAACGACACCACTGCGTTTACCGCCGATTCAGGTTGTGCGCAGAAGCAGGAGGACATCTCCACAAAGACGCACTAGTAACGATCACATTGCCAAAGGCACACAAGGTTGCTGGTGAGGTTTCCCCCGTGGCCCATCACGTAGTCTTAGTGTACAATATAAACGGGGCATATGAAAACATGCTAGGTAACGGTTACTGACTTACTCGTAGAAAATACTCCGGTTGGGTAGGCCATGATGCTCATTTTACAGAAACTAAACCTCAAAGGAAGCACTTACAAATATAAACGTAGCAGGTGCCCCAGTTGAAGCTCAGCTTCTGGAAAGGACAAGCCACCCTAACTTGGGCTTGGCAAAGATAAAGCAAGGCTGTGCGCTCATAGATTCCATAGCAGAAAAAGATCTAGAATCCTTCCTGGAGGTCAACTGATGATGTACTGGAGCGTAATCTGTATCTGACTGTGACGCGCGGGTTTCTATCTTCCTCTCCTGCAGACACAGAGTAGCTGGTTCTCCCTTTATGAATCACCTGTAAGCTCTGCCCGCTGAGCCACGCCCCGTCCACCCTCGTAGTAGGCAATGGAATTCCCGCCTTTTACCAGGATGATGGACAGCTTTCCAAAACGACACCACTGCGTTTACCGCCGATTCAGGTCGTGCGTTGTTGGTGCGCAGAAGCACGAGGACATCTCCACAAAGACGCACTAGTAACGATCACATTGCCAAAGGCACACAAGGTTGCTGGTGAGGTTTCCCCCGTGGCCCATCACGTTGTCTTAGTGTACAATATACACGGGGCATATGAAAACATGCTAGGTAACGCTTACTGACTTACTCGTAGAAAATACTCCGGTTGGGTAGGCCATGATGCTCATTTTACAGAAACTAAACCTCAACAGGAAGCACTTACAAATATAAACGTAGCAGGTGCCCCAGTTGAAGCTCAGCTTCTGGAAAGGACAAGCCACCCTAACTCTTGGGCTGGGAAAGATAAAGCAAGGCTGTGCGCTCATAGATTCCATAGCAGAAAACAATCTAGAATCCTTCCTAAAGGTGAATTGATGATGTACTGGAGCGTAATCTGTATCTGACTGTGACGCGCGGGTTCTATCTTCCTCTCCTGCAGACACAGAGTAGAAGGTTCTCCCTTTATGAATCACCTGTAAGCTCCGCCCGCTGAGCCACGCCCCGTCCACCCTCGTAGTAGGCAAGGGAATTCCCGCCTTTTACCAGGATGATGGACAGCTTTCCAAAACGACACCACTGCGTTTACCGCCGATTCAGGTTGTGAGCAGAAGCACGAGGACAGCTCCACAAAGACGCACTAGTAACGATCACATTGCCAAAGGCACACAAGGTTGCTGGTGAGGTTTCCCCCGTGGCCCATCACGTAGTCTTAGTGTCCAATATAAACGGGGCATATGAAAACATGCTAGGTAACGGTTACTGACTTACTCGTAGAAAATACTCCGGTTGGGTAGGCCATGATGCTCATTTTACAGAAACTAAACCTCAAAGGAAGCACTTACAAATATAAACGTAGCAGGTGCCCCAGTTGAAGCTCAGCTTCTGGAAAGGACAAGCCACCCTAACTTGGGCTTGGCAAAGATAAAGCAAGGCTGTGCGCTCATAGATTCCATAGCAGAAAAAGATCTAGAATCCTTCCTGGAGGTCAACTGATGATGTACTGGAGCGTAGTCTGTATCTGACTGTGACGCGCGGGTTCTATCTTCCTCTCCTGCAGACACAGAGTAGCTGGTTCTCCCTTTATGAATCACCTGTAAGCTCCGCCCGCTGAGCCACGCCCCGTCCACCCTCGTAGTAGGCAAAGGAATTCCCGCCTTTTACCAGGATGATGGACAGCTTTCCAAAACGACACCACTGCGTTTACCGCCGATTCAGGTCGTGCGTTGTTGGTGCGCAGAAGCACGAGGACATCTCCACAAAGACGCACTAGTAACGATCACATTGCCAAAGGCACACAAGGTTGCTGGTGAGGTTTCCCCCGTGGCCCATCACGTAGTCTTAGTGTACAATATAAAAGGGGCATATGAAAACATGCTAGGTAACGCTTACTGACTTACTCGTAGAAAATACTCCGGTTGGGTAGGCCATGATGCTCATTTTACAGAAACTAAACCTCAAAGGAAGCACTTACAAATATAAACGTAGCAGGTGCCCCAGTTGAAGCTCAGCTTCTGGAAAGGACAAGCCACCCTAATTCTTGGCCTGGGAAAGATAAAGCAAGGCTGTGCGCTCATAGATTCCATAGCAGAAAACAATCTAGAATCCTTCCTGGAGGTGAATTGATGATGAACTGGAGCGTAATCTGTATCTGACTGTGACGCGCGGGTTCTATCTTCCTCTCCTGCAGACACAGAGTAGCTGGTTCTCCCTTAATGAATCACCTGTAAGCTCCGCCCGCTGAGCCACGCCCCGTCCACCCTCGTAGTAGGCAAAGGAATTCCCGCCTTTTACCAGGATGATGGACAGCTTTCCAAAACGACACCACTGCGTTTACCGCCGATTCAGGTCGTGCGTTGTTGGTGCGCAGAAGCACGAGGACATCTCCACAAAGACGCACTAGTAACGATCACATTGCCAAAGGCACACAAGGTTGCTGGTGAGGTTTCCCCCGTGGCCCATCACGTAGTCTTAGTGTACAATATAAAAGGGGCATATGAAAACATGCTAGGTAACGCTTACTGACTTACTCGTAGAAAATACTCCGGTTGGGGAGGCCATGATGCTCATTTTACAGAAACTAAACCTCAAAGGAAGCACTTACAAATATAAACGTAGCAGGTGCCCCAGTTGAAGCTCAGCTTCTGGAAAGGACAAGCCACCCTAATTCTTGGCCTGGGAAAGATAAAGCAAGGCTGTGCGCTCATAGATTCCATAGCAGAAAACAATCTAGAATCCTTCCTGGAGGTGAATTGATGATGAACTGGAGCGTAATCTGTATCTGACTGTGACGCGCGGGTTCTATCTTCCTCTCCTGCAGACACAGAGTAGCTGGTTCTCCCTTAATGAATCACCTGTAAGCTCCGCCCGCTGAGCCACGCCCCGTCCACCCTCGTAGTAGGCAAAGGAATTCCCGCCTTTTACCAGGATGATGGACAGCTTTCCAAAACGACACCACTGCGTTTACCGCCGATTCAGGTCGTGCGTTGTTGGTGCGCAGAAGCACGAGGACATCTCCACAAAGACGCACTAGTAACGATCACATTGCCAAAGGCACACAAGGTTGCTGGTGAGGTTTCCCCCGTGGCCCATCACGTAGTCTTAGTGTACAATATACACGGGGCATATGAAAACATGCTAGGTAACGCTTACTGACTTACTCGTAGAAAATACTCCGGTTGGGTAGGCCATGATGCTCATTTTACAGAAACTAAACCTCAACAGGAAGCACTTACAAATATAAACGTAGCAGGTGCCCCAGTTGAAGCTCAGCTTCTGGAAAGGACAAGCCACCCTAACTCTTGGGCTGGGAAAGATAATGCAAGGCTGTGCGCTCATAGATTCCATAGCAGAAAACAATCTTGAATCCTTCCTGGAGGTGAATTGATGATGTACTGGACCGTAATCTGTATCTGACTGTGACGCGCGGGTTATATCTTCCTTTCCTGCAGACACAGAGTAGAAGGTTCTCCCTTTATGAATCACCTGTAAGCTCCGCCCGCTGAGCCACGCCCCGTCCACCCTCGTAGTAGGCAAGGGAATTCCCGCCTTTTACCAGGATGATGGACAGCTTTCCAAAACGACACCACTGCGTTTACCGCCGATTCAGGTTGTGCGCAGAAGCAGGAGGACATCTCCACAAAGACGCACTAGTAACGATCACATTGCCAAAGGCACACAAGGTTGCTGGTGAGGTTTCCCCCGTGGCCCATCACGTAGTCTTAGTGTACAATATAAACGGGGCATATGAAAACATGCTAGGTAACGGTTACTGACTTACTCGTAGAAAATACTCCGGTTGGGTAGGCCATGATGCTCATTTTACAGAAACTAAACCTCAAAGGAAGCACTTACAAATATAAACGTAGCAGGTGCCCCAGTTGAAGCTCAGCTTCTGGAAAGGACAAGCCACCCTAACTTGGGCTTGGCAAAGATAAAGCAAGGCTGTGCGCTCATAGATTCCATAGCAGAAAAAGATCTAGAATCCTTCCTGGAGGTCAACTGATGATGTACTGGAGCGTAATCTGTATCTGACTGTGACGCGCGGGTTTCTATCTTCCTCTCCTGCAGACACAGAGTAGCTGGTTCTCCCTTTATGAATCACCTGTAAGCTCTGCCCGCTGAGCCACGCCCCGTCCACCCTCGTAGTAGGCAATGGAATTCCCGCCTTTTACCAGGATGATGGACAGCTTTCCAAAACGACACCACTGCGTTTACCGCCGATTCAGGTCGTGCGTTGTTGGTGCGCAGAAGCACGAGGACATCTCCACAAAGACGCACTAGTAACGATCACATTGCCAAAGGCACACAAGGTTGCTGGTGAGGTTTCCCCCGTGGCCCATCACGTAGTCTTAGTGTACAATATACACGGGGCATATGAAAACATGCTAGGTAACGCTTACTGACTTACTCGTAGAAAATACTCCGGTTGGGTAGGCCATGATGCTCATTTTACAGAAACTAAACCTCAACAGGAAGCACTTACAAATATAAACGTAGCAGGTGCCCCAGTTGAAGCTCAGCTTCTGGAAAGGACAAGCCACCCTAACTCTTGGGCTGGGAAAGATAAAGCAAGGCTGTGCGCTCATAGATTCCATAGCAGAAAACAATCTAGAATCCTTCCTAAAGGTGAATTGATGATGTACTGGAGCGTAATCTGTATCTGACTGTGACGCGCGGGTTCTATCTTCCTCTCCTGCAGACACAGAGTAGAAGGTTCTCCCTTTATGAATCACCTGTAAGCTCCGCCCGCTGAGCCACGCCCCGTCCACCCTCGTAGTAGGCAAGGGAATTCCCGCCTTTTACCAGGATGATGGACAGCTTTCCAAAACGACACCACTGCGTTTACCGCCGATTCAGGTTGTGAGCAGAAGCACGAGGACATCTCCACAAAGACGCACTAGTAACGATCACATTGCCAAAGGCACACAAGGTTGCTGGTGAGGTTTCCCCCGTGGCCCATCACGTAGTCTTAGTGTCCAATATAAACGGGGCATATGAAAACATGCTAGGTAACGGTTACTGACTTACTCGTAGAAAATACTCCGGTTGGGTAGGCCATGATGCTCATTTTACAGAAACTAAACCTCAAAGGAAGCACTTACAAATATAAACGTAGCAGGTGCCCCAGTTGAAGCTCAGCTTCTGGAAAGGACAAGCCACCCTAACTTGGGCTTGGCAAAGATAAAGCAAGGCTGTGCGCTCATAGATTCCATAGCAGAAAAAGATCTAGAATCCTTCCTGGAGGTCAACTGATGATGTACTGTAGCGTAGTCTGTATCTGACTGTGACGCGCGGGTTCTATCTTCCTCTCCTGCAGACACAGAGTAGCTGGTTCTCCCTTTATGAATCACCTGTAAGCTCCGCCCGCTGAGCCACGCCCCGTCCACCCTCGTAGTAGGCAAAGGAATTCCCGCCTTTTACCAGGATGATGGACAGCTTTCCAAAACGACACCACTGCGTTTACCGCCGATTCAGGTCGTGCGTTGTTGGTGCGCAGAAGCACGAGGACATCTCCACAAAGACGCTCTAGTAACGATCACATTGCCAAAGGCACACAAGGTTGCTGGTGAGGTTTCCCCCGTGGCCCATCACGTAGTCTTAGTGTACAATATAAAAGGGGCATATGAAAACATGCTAGGTAACGCTTACTGACTTACTCGTAGAAAATACTCCGGTTGGGTAGGCCATGATGCTCATTTTACAGAAACTAAACCTCAAAGGAAGCACTTACAAATATAAACGTAGCAGGTGCCCCAGTTGAAGCTCAGCTTCTGGAAAGGACAAGCCACCCTAATTCTTGGCCTGGGAAAGATAAAGCAAGGCTGTGCGCTCATAGATTCCATAGCAGAAAACAATCTAGAATCCTTCCTGGAGGTGAATTGATGATGAACTGGAGCGCAATCTGTATCTGACTGTGACGCGCGGGTTCTATCTTCCTCTCCTGCAGACACAGAGTAGCTGGTTCTCCCTTAATGAATCACCTGTAAGCTCCGCCCGCTGAGCCACGCCCCGTCCACCCTCGTAGTAGGCAAAGGAATTCCCGCCTTTTACCAGGATGATGGACAGCTTTCCAAAACGACACCACTGCGTTTACCGCCGATTCAGGTCGTGCGTTGTTGGTGCGCAGAAGCACGAGGACATCTCCACAAAGACGCACTAGTAACGATCACATTGCCAAAGGCACACAAGGTTGCTGGTGAGGTTTCCCCCGTGGCCCATCACGTAGTCTTAGTGTACAATATACACGGGGCATATGAAAACATGCTAGGTAACGCTTACTGACTTACTCGTAGAAAATACTCCGGTTGGGTAGGCCATGATGCTCATTTTACAGAAACTAAACCTCAACAGGAAGCACTTACAAATATAAACGTAGCAGGTGCCCCAGTTGAAGCTCAGCTTCTGGAAAGGACAAGCCACCCTAACTCTTGGGCTGGGAAAGATAAAGCAAGGCTGTGCGCTCATAGATTCCATAGCAGAAAACAATCTAGAATCCTTCCTAAAGGTGAATTGATGATGTACTGGAGCGTAATCTGTATCTGACTGTGACGCGCGGGTTCTATCTTCCTCTCCTGCAGACACAGAGTAGAAGGTTCTCCCTTTATGAATCACCTGTAAGCTCCGCCCGCTGAGCCACGCCCCGTCCACCCTCGTAGTAGGCAAGGGAATTCCCGCCTTTTACCAGGATGATGGACAGCTTTCCAAAACGACACCACTGCGTTTACCGCCGATTCAGGTTGTGCGCAGAAGCACGAGGACATCTCCACAAAGACGCACTAGTAACGATCACATTGCCAAAGGCACACAAGGTTGCTGGTGAGGTTTCCCCCGTGGCCCATCACGTAGTCTTAGTGTACAATATACACGGGGCATATGAAAACATGCTAGGTAACGGTTACAGACTTACTCGTAGAAAATTCTCCGGTTGGGTAGGCCATGATGCTCATTTTACAGAAACTAAACCTCAAAGGAAGCACTTACAAATATAAACGTAGCAGGTGCCCCAGTTGAAGCTCAGCTTCTGGAAAGGACAAGCCACCCTAACTTGGGCTTGGCAAAGATAAAGCAAGGCTGTGCGCTCATAGATTCCATAGCAGAAAAAGATCTAGAATCCTTCCTGGAGGTCAACTGATGATGTACTGGAGCGTAATCTGTATCTGACTGTGACGCGCGGGTTCTATCTTCCTCTCCTGCAGACACAGAGTAGCTGGTTCTCCCTTTATGAATCACCTGTAAGCTCTGCCCGCTGAGCCACGCCCCGTCCACCCTCGTAGTAGGCAAAGGAATTCCCGCCTTTTACCAGGATGATGGACAGCTTTCCAAAACGACACCACTGCGTTTACCGCCGATTCAGGTCGTGCGTTGTTGGTGCGCAGAAGCACGAGGACATCTCCACAAAGACGCACTAGTAACGATCACATTGCCAAAGGCACACAAGGTTGCTGGTGAGGTTTCCCCCGTGGCCCATCACGTAGTCTTAGTGTACAATATACACGGGGCATATGAAAACATGCTAGGTAACGCTTACTGACTTACTCGTAGAAAATACTCCGGTTGGGTAGGCCATGATGCTCATTTTACAGAAACTAAACCTCAACAGGAAGCACTTACAAATATAAACGTAGCAGGTGCCCCAGTTGAAGCTCAGCTTCTGGAAAGGACAAGCCACCCTAACTCTTGGGCTGGGAAAGATAAAGCAAGGCTGTGCGCTCATAGATTCCATAGCAGAAAACAATCTAGAATCCTTCCTGGAGGTGAATTGATGATGTACTGGAGTGTAATCTGTATCTGACTGTGACGCGCGGGTTCTATCTTCCTCTCCTGCAGACACAGAGTAGCTGGTTCTCCCTTAATGAATCACCTGTAAGCTCCGCCCGCTGAGCCACGCCCCGTCCACCCTCGTAGTAGGCAAAGGAATTCCCGCCTTTTACCAGGATGATGGACAGCTTTCCAAAACGACACCACTGCGTTTACCGCCGATTCAGGTCGTGCGTTGTTGGTGCGCAGAAGCACGAGGACATCTCCACAAAGACGCACTAGTAACGATCACATTGCCAAAGGCACACAAGGTTGCTGGTGAGGTTTCCCCCGTGGCCCATCACGTAGTCTTAGTGTACAATATAAACGGGGCATATGAAAACATGCTAGGTAACGGTTACTGACTTACTCGTAGAAAATACTCCGGTTGGGTAGGCATGATGCTCATTTTACAGAAACTAAACCTCAAAGGAAGCACTTACAAATATAAACGTAGCAGGTGCCCCAGTTGAAGCTCAGCTTCTGGAAAGGACAAGCCACCCTAACTTGGGCTTGGCAAAGATAAAGCAAGGCTGTGCGCTCATAGATTCCATAGCAGAAAAAGATCTAGAATCCTTCCTGGAGGTGAACTGATGATGTACTGGAGCGTAATCTGTATCTGACTGTGACGCGCGGGTTCTATCTTCCTCTCCTGCAGACACAGAGTAGCTGGTTCTCCCTTAATGAATCACCTGTAAGCTCCGCCCGCTGAGCCACGCCCCGTCCACCCTCATAGTAGGCAAAGGAATTCCCGCCTTTTACCAGGATGATGGACAGCTTTCCAAAACGACACCACTGCGTTTACCGCCGATTCAGGTCGTGCGTTGTTGGTGCACAGAAGCACGAGGACATCTCCACAAAGACGCACTAGTAACGATCACATTGCCAAAGGCACACAAGGTTGCTGGTGAGGTTTCCCCGTGGCCCATCACGTAGTCTTAGTGTACAATATACACGGGGCATATGAAAACATGCTAGGTAACGCTTACTGACTTACTCGTAGAAAATACTCCGGTTGGGTAGGCCATGATGCTCATTTTACAGAAACTAAACCTCAACAGGAAGCACTTACAAATATAAACGTAGCAGGTGCCCCAGTTGAAGCTCAGCTTCTGGAAAGGACAAGCCACCCTAACTCTTGGGCTGGGAAAGATAAAGCAAGGCTGTGCGCTCATAGATTCCATAGCAGAAAACAATCTAGAATACTTCCTGGAGGTGAATTGATGATGTACTGGAGCGTAATCTGTATCTGACTGTGACGCGCGGGTTCTATCTTCCTCTCCTGCAGACACAGAGTAGAAGGTTCTCCCTTTATGAATCACCTGTAAGCTCCGCCCGCTGAGCCACGCCCCGTCCACCCTCGTAGTAGGCAAGGGAATTCCCGCCTTTTACCAGGATGATGGACAGCTTTCCAAAATGACACCACTGCGTTTACCGCCGATTCAGGTCGTGCGTTGTTGGTGCGCAGAAGCACGAGGACATCTCCACAAAGACGCACTAGTAACGATCACATTGCCAAAGGCACACAAGGTTGCTGGTGAGGTTTCCCCCGTGGCCCATCACGTAGTCTTAGTGTACAATATAAACGGGGCATATGAAAACATGCTAGGTAACGGTTACTGACTTACTCGTAGAAAATACTCCGGTTGGGTAGGCCATGATGCTCATTTTACAGAAACTAAACCTCAAAGGAAGCACTTACAAATATAAACGTAGCAGGTGCCCCAGTTGAAGCTCAGCTTCTGGAAAGGACAAGCCACCCTAACTTGGGCTTGGCAAAGATAAAGCAAGGCTGTGCGCTCATAGATTCCATAGCAGAAAAAGATCTAGAATCCTTCCTGGAGGTCAACTGATGATGTACTGGAGCGTAATCTGTATCTGACTGTGACGCGCGGGTTTCTATCTTCCTCTCCTGCAGACACAGAGTAGCTGGTTCTCCCTTTATGAATCACCTGTAAGCTCTGCCCGCTGAGCCACGCCCCGTCCACCCTCGTAGTAGGCAATGGAATTCCCGCCTTTTACCAGGATGATGGACAGCTTTCCAAAACGACACCACTGCGTTTACCGCCGATTCAGGTCGTGCGTTGTTGGTGCGCAGAAGCACGAGGACATCTCCACAAAGACGCACTAGTAACGATCACATTGCCAAAGGCACACAAGGTTGCTGGTGAGGTTTCCCCCGTGGCCCATCACGTAGTCTTAGTGTACAATATACACGGAGCATATGAAAACATGCTAGGTAACGCTTACTGACTTACTCGTAGAAAATACT
Organism: Pleurodeles waltl; assembly: GCF_031143425.1. Lineage (NCBI taxonomy): Eukaryota > Metazoa > Chordata > Amphibia > Caudata > Salamandridae > Pleurodeles > Pleurodeles waltl. The sequence goes on along the minus strand of NW_027149821.1, from coordinate 1,075,035 downwards.
CCGGTTGGGTAGGCCATGATGCTCATTTTACAGAAACTAAACCTCAACAGGAAGCACTTACAAATATAAACGTAGCAGGTGCCCCAGTTGAAGCTCAGCTTCTGGAAAGGACAAGCCACCCTAACTCTTGGGCTGGGAAAGATAATGCAAGGCTGTGCGCTCATAGATTCCATAGCAGAAAACAATCTAGAATCCTTCCTGGAGGTGAATTGATGATGTACTGGACCGTAATCTGTATCTGACTGTGACGCGCGGGTTATATCTTCCTTTCCTGCAGACACAGAGTAGAAGGTTCTCCCTTTATGAATCACCTGTAAGCTCCGCCCGCTGAGCCACGCCCCGTCCACCCTCGTAGTAGGCAAGGGAATTCCCGCCTTTTACCAGGATGATGGACAGCTTTCCAAAACGACACCACTGCGTTTACCGCCGATTCAGGTTGTGCGCAGAAGCACGAGGACATCTCCACAAAGACGCACTAGTAACGATCACATTGCCAAAGGCACACAAGGTTGCTGGTGAGGTTTCCCCCGTGGCCCATCACGTAGTCTTAGTGTACAATATAAACGGGGCATATGAAAACATGCTAGGTAACGGTTACTGACTTACTCGTAGAAAATACTCCGGTCGGGTAGGCCATGATGCTCATTTTACAGAAACTAAACCTCAAAGGAAGCACTTACAAATATAAACGTAGCAGGTGCCCCAGTTGAAGCTCAGCTTCTGGAAAGGACAAGCCACCCTAACTTGGGCTTGGCAAAGATAAAGCAAGGCTGTGCGCTCATAGATTCCATAGCAGAAAAAGATCTAGAATCCTTCCTGGAGGTCAACTGATGATGTACTGGAGCGTAATCTGTATCTGACTGTGACGCGCGGGTTCTATCTTCCTCTCCTGCAGACACAGAGTAGCTGGTTCTCCCTTTATGAATCACCTGTAAGCTCTACCCGCTGAGCCACGCCCCGTCCACCCTCGTAGTAGGCAACGGAATTCCCGCCTTTTACCAGGATGATGGACAGCTTTCCAAAACGACACCACTGCGTTTACCGCCGATTCAGGTCGTGCGTTGTTGGTGCGCAGAAGCACGAGGACATCTCCACAAAGACGCACTAGTAACGATCACATTGCCAAAGGCACACAAGGTTGCTGGTGAGGTTTCCCCCGTGGCCCATCACGTAGTCTTAGTGTACAATATACACGGGGCATATGAAAACATGCTAGGTAACGCTTACTGACTTACTCGTAGAAAATACTCCGGTTGGGTAGGCCATGATGCTCATTTTACAGAAACTAAACCTCAACAGGAAGCACTTACAAATATAAACGTAGCAGGTGCCCCAGTTGAAGCTCAGCTTCTGGAAAGGACAAGCCACCCTAACTCTTGGGCTGGGAAAGATAATGCAAGGCTGTGCGCTCATAGATTCCATAGCAGAAAACAATCTTGAATCCTTCCTGGAGGTGAATTGATGATGTACTGGACCGTAATCTGTATCTGACTGTGACGCGCGGGTTATATCTTCCTTTCCTGCAGACACAGAGTAGAAGGTTCTCCCTTTATGAATCACCTGTAAGCTCCGCCCGCTGAGCCACGCCCCGTCCACCCTCGTAGTAGGCAAGGGAATTCCCGCCTTTTACCAGGATGATGGACAGCTTTCCAAAACGACACCACTGCGTTTACCGCCGATTCAGGTTGTGCGCAGAAGCACGAGAACATCTCCACAAAGACGCACTAGTAACGATCACATTGCCAAAGGCACACAAGGTTGCTGGTGAGGTTTCCCCCGTGGCCCATCACGTAGTCTTAGTGTACAATATAAACGGGGCATATGAAAACATGCTAGGTAACGGTTACTGACTTACTCGTAGAAAATACTCCGGTCGGGTAGGCCATGATGCTCATTTTACAGAAACTAAACCTCAAAGGAAGCACTTACAAATATAAACGTAGCAGGTGCCCCAGTTGAAGCTCAGCTTCTGGAAAGGACAAGCCACCCTAACTCTTGGGCTGGGAAAGATAATGCAAGGCTGTGCGCTCATAGATTCCATAGCAGAAAACAATCTTGAATCCTTCCTGGAGGTGAATTGATGATGTACTGGACCGTAATCTGTATCTGACTGTGACGCGCGGGTTATATCTTCCTTTCCTGCAGACACAGAGTAGAAGGTTCTCCCTTTATGAATCACCTGTAAGCTCCGCCCGCTGAGCCACGCCCCGTCCACCCTCGTAGTAGGCAAGGGAATTCCCGCCTTTTACCAGGATGATGGACAGCTTTCCAAAACGACACCACTGCGTTTACCGCCGATTCAGGTTGTGCGCAGAAGCACGAGAACATCTCCACAAAGACGCACTAGTAACGATCACATTGCCAAAGGCACACAAGGTTGCTGGTGAGGTTTCCCCCGTGGCCCATCACGTAGTCTTAGTGTACAATATAAACGGGGCATATGAAAACATGCTAGGTAACGGTTACTGACTTACTCGTAGAAAATACTCCGGTCGGGTAGGCCATGATGCTCATTTTACAGAAACTAAACCTCAAAGGAAGCACTTACAAATATAAACGTAGCAGGTGCCCCAGTTGAAGCTCAGCTTCTGGAAAGGACAAGCCAACCTAACTCTTGGGCTGGGAAAGATAATGCAAGGCTGTGCGCTCATAGATTCCATAGCAGAAAACAATCTAGAATCCTTCCTGGAGGTGAATTGATGATGTACTGGAGCGTAATCTGTATCTGACTGTGACGCGCGGGTTATATCTTCCTTTCCTGCAGACACAGAGTAGAAGGTCCTCCCTTTATGAATCACCTGTAAGCTCCGCCCGCTGAGCCACGCCCCGTCCACCCTCGTAGTAGGCAAGGGAATTCCCGCCTTTTACCAGGATGATGGACAGCTTTCCAAAACGACACCACTGCGTTTACCGCCGATTCAGGTTGTGCGCAGAAGCACGAGGACATCTCCACAAAGACGCACTAGTAACGATCACATTGCCAAAGGCACACAAGGTTGCTGGTGAGGTTTCCCCCGTGGCCCATCACGTAGTCTTAGTGTACAATATACACGGGGCATATGAAAACATGCTAGGTAACGCTTACTGACTTACTCGTAGAAAATACTCCGGTTGGGTAGGCCATGATGCTCATTTTACAGAAACTAAACCTCAACAGGAAGCACTTACAAATATAAACGTAGCAGGTGCCCCAGTTGAAGCTCAGCTTCTGGAAAGGACAAGCCACCCTAACTCTTGGGCTGGGAAAGATAATGCAAGGCTGTGCGCTCATAGATTCCATAGCAGAAAACAATCTTGAATCCTTCCTGGAGGTGAATTGATGATGTACTGGACCGTAATCTGTATCTGACTGTGACGCGCGGGTTATATCTTCCTTTCCTGCAGACACAGAGTAGAAGGTTCTCCCTTTATGAATCACCTGTAAGCTCCGCCCGCTGAGCCACGCCCCGTCCACCCTCGTAGTAGGCAAGGGAATTCCCGCCTTTTACCAGGATGATGGACATCTTTCCAAAACGACACCACTGCGTTTACCGCCGATTCAGGTTGTGCGCAGAAGCACGAGAACATCTCCACAAAGACGCACTAGTAACGATCACATTGCCAAAGGCACACAAGGTTGCTGGTGAGGTTTCCCCCGTGGCCCATCACGTAGTCTTGGTGTACAATATAAACGGGGCATATGAAAACATGCTAGGTAACGGTTACTGACTTACTCGTAGAAAATACTCCGGTCGGGTAGGCCATGATGCTCATTTTACAGAAACTAAACCTCAAAGGAAGCACTTACAAATATAAACGTAGCAGGTGCCCCAGTTGAAGCTCAGCTTCTGGAAAGGACAAGCCACCCTAACTCTTGGGCTGGGAAAGATAATGCAAGGCTGTGCGCTCATAGATTCCATAGCAGAAAACAATCTAGAATCCTTCCTGGAGGTGAATTGATGATGTACTGGAGCGTAACCTGTATCTGACTGTGACGCGCGGGTTATATCTTCCTTTCCTGCAGACACAGAGTAGAAGGTTCTCCCTTTATGAATCACCTGTAAGCTCCGCCCGCTGAGCCACGCCCCGTCCACCCTCGTAGTAGGCAAGGGAATTCCCGCCTTTTACCAGGATGATGGACAGCTTTCCAAAACGACACCACTGCGTTTACCGCCGATTCAGGTTGTGCGCAGAAGCACGAGGACATCTCCACAAAGACGCACTAGTAACGATCACATTGCCAAAGGCACACAAGGTTGCTGGTGAGGTTTCCCCCGTGGCCCATCACGTAGTCTTAGTGTACAATATACACGGGGCATATGAAAACATGCTAGGTAACGGTTACAGACTTACTCGTAGAAAATACTCCGGTTGGGTAGGCCATGATGCTCATTTTACAGAAACTAAACCTCAAAGGAAGCACTTACAAATATAAACGTAGCAGGTGCCCCAGTTGAAGCTCAGCTTCTGGAAAGGACAAGCCACCCTAACTTGGGCTTGGCAAAGATAAAGCAAGGCTGTGCGCTCATAGATTCCATAGCAGAAAAAGATCTAGAATCCTTCCTGGAGGTCAACTGATGATGTACTGGAGCGTAATCTGTATCTGACTGTGACGCGCGGGTTCTATCTTCCTCTCCTGCAGACACAGAGTAGCTGGTTCTCCCTTTATGAATCACCTGTAAGCTCTGCCCGCTGAGCCACGCCCCGTCCACCCTCGTAGTAGGCAATGGAATTCCCGCCTTTTACCAGGATGATGGACAGCTTTCCAAAACGACACCACTGCGTTTACCGCCGATTCAGGTCGTGCGTTGTTGGTGCGCAGAAGCACGAGGACATCTCCACAAAGACGCACTAGTAACGATCACATTGCCAAAGGCACACAAGGTTGCTGGTGAGGTTTCCCCCGTGGCCCATCACGTAGTCTTAGTGTACAATATACACGGGGCATATGAAAACATGCTAGGTAACGCTTACTGACTTACTCGTAGAAAATACTCCGGTTGGGTAGGCCATGATGCTCATTTTACAGAAACTAAACCTCAACAGGAAGCACTTACAAATATAAACGTAGCAGGTGCCCCAGTTGAAGCTCAGCTTCTGGAAAGGACAAGCCACCCTAACTCTTGGGCTGGGAAAGATAAAGCAAGGCTGTGCGCTCATAGATTCCATAGCAGAAAACAATCTAGAATCCTTCCTAAAGGTGAATTGATGATGTACTGGAGCGTAATCTGTATCTGACTGTGACGCGCGGGTTCTATCTTCCTCTCCTGCAGACACAGAGTAGAAGGTTCTCCCTTTATGAATCACCTGTAAGCTCCGCCCGCTGAGCCACGCCCCGTCCACCCTCGTAGTAGGCAAGGGAATTCCCGCCTTTTACCAGGATGATGGACAGCTTTCCAAAACGACACCACTGCGTTTACCGCCGATTCAGGTTGTGAGCAGAAGCACGAGGACATCTCCACAAAGACGCACTAGTAACGATCACATTGCCAAAGGCACACAAAGTTGCTGGTGAGGTTTCCCCCGTGGCCCATCACGTAGTCTTAGTGTCCAATATAAACGGGGCATATGAAAACATGCTAGGTAACGGTTACTGACTTACTCGTAGAAAATACTCCGGTTGGGTAGGCCATGATGCTCATTTTACAGAAACTAAACCTCAAAGGAAGCACTTACAAATATAAACGTAGCAGGTGCCCCAGTTGAAGCTCAGCTTCTGGAAAGGACAAGCCACCCTAACTTGGGCTTGGCAAAGATAAAGCAAGGCTGTGCGCTCATAGATTCCATAGCAGAAAAAGATCTAGAATCCTTCCTGGAGGTCAACTGATGATGTACTGTAGCGTAGTCTGTATCTGACTGTGACGCGCGGGTTCTATCTTCCTCTAATGCAGACACAGAGTAGCTGGTTCTCCCTTTATGAATCACCTGTAAGCTCCGCCCGCTGAGCCACGCCCCGTCCACCCTCGTAGTAGGCAAAGGAATTCCCGCCTTTTACCAGGATGATGGACAGCTTTCCAAAACGACACCACTGCGTTTACCGCCGATTCAGGTCGTGCGTTGTTGGTGCGCAGAAGCACGAGGACATCTCCACAAAGACGCTCTAGTAACGATCACATTGCCAAAGGCACACAAGGTTGCTGGTGAGGTTTCCCCCGTGGCCCATCACGTAGTCTTAGTGTACAATATAAAAGGGGCATATGAAAACATGCTAGGTAACGCTTACTGACTTACTCGTAGAAAATACTCCGGTTGGGTAGGCCATGATGCTCATTTTACAGAAACTAAACCTCAAAGGAAGCACTTACAAATATAAACGTAGCAGGTGCCCCAGTTGAAGCTCAGCTTCTGGAAAGGACAAGCCACCCTAATTCTTGGCCTGGGAAAGATAAAGCAAGGCTGTGCGCTCATAGATTCCATAGCAGAAAACAATCTAGAATCCTTCCTGGAGGTGAATTGATGATGAACTAGAGCGTAATCTGTATCTGACTGTGACGCGCGGGTTCTATCTTCCTCTCCTGCAGACACAGAGTAGCTGGTTCTCCCTTAATGAATCACCTGTAAGCTCCGCCCGCTGAGCCACGCCCCGTCCACCCTCGTAGTAGGCAAGGGAATTCCCGCCTTTTACCAGGATGATGGACATCTTTCCAAAACGACACCACTGCGTTTACCGCCGATTCAGGTTGTGCGCAGAAGCACGAGAACATCTCCACAAAGACGCACTAGTAACGATCACATTGCCAAAGGCACACAAGGTTGCTGGTGAGGTTTCCCCCGTGGCCCATCACGTAGTCTTGGTGTACAATATAAACGGGGCATATGAAAACATGCTAGGTAACGGTTACTGACTTACTCGTAGAAAATACTCCGGTCGGGTAGGCCATGATGCTCATTTTACAGAAACTAAACCTCAAAGGAAGCACTTACAAATATAAACGTAGCAGGTGCCCCAGTTGAAGCTCAGCTTCTGGAAAGGACAAGCCACCCTAACTCTTGGGCTGGGAAAGATAATGCAAGGCTGTGCGCTCATAGATTCCATAGCAGAAAACAATCTAGAATCCTTCCTGGAGGTGAATTGATGATGTACTGGAGCGTAACCTGTATCTGACTGTGACGCGCGGGTTATATCTTCCTTTCCTGCAGACACAGAGTAGAAGGTTCTCCCTTTATGAATCACCTGTAAGCTCCGCCCGCTGAGCCACGCCCCGTCCACCCTCGTAGTAGGCAAGGGAATTCCCGCCTTTTACCAGGATGATGGACAGCTTTCCAAAACGACACCACTGCGTTTACCGCCGATTCAGGTTGTGCGCAGAAGCACGAGGACATCTCCACAAAGACGCACTAGTAACGATCACATTGCCAAAGGCACACAAGGTTGCTGGTGAGGTTTCCCCCGTGGCCCATCACGTAGTCTTAGTGTACAATATACACGGGGCATATGAAAACATGCTAGGTAACGGTTACAGACTTACTCGTAGAAAATACTCCGGTTGGGTAGGCCATGATGCTCATTTTACAGAAACTAAACCTCAAAGGAAGCACTTACAAATATAAACGTAGCAGGTGGCCCAGTTGAAGCTCAGCTTCTGGAAAGGACAAGCCACCCTAACTTGGGCTTGGCAAAGATAAAGCAAGGCTGTGCGCTCATAGATTCCATAGCAGAAAAAGATCTAGAATCCTTCCTGGAGGTCAACTGATGATGTACTGGAGCGTAGTCTGTATCTGACTGTGACGCGCGGGTTCTATCTTCCTCTCCTGCAGACACAGAGTAGCTGGTTCTCCCTTTATGAATCACCTGTAAGCTCCGCCCGCTGAGCCACGCCCCGTCCACCCTCGTAGTAGGCAAAGGAATTCCCGCCTTTTACCAGGATGATGGACAGCTTTCCAAAACGACACCACTGCGTTTACCGCCGATTCAGGTCGTGCGTTGTTGGTGCGCAGAAGCACGAGGACATCTCCACAAAGACGCACTAGTAACGATCACATTGCCAAAGGCACACAAGGTTGCTGGTGAGGTTTCCCCCGTGGCCCATCACGTAGTCTTAGTGTACAATATAAAAGGGGCATATGAAAACATGCTAGGTAACGCTTACTGACTTACTCGTAGAAAATACTCCGGTTGGGTAGGCCATGATGCTCATTTTACAGAAACTAAACCTCAAAGGAAGCACTTACAAATATAAACGTAGCAGGTGCCCCAGTTGAAGCTCAGCTTCTGGAAAGGACAAGCCACCCTAATTCTTGGCCTGGGAAAGATAAAGCAAGGCTGTGCGCTCATAGATTCCATAGCAGAAAACAATCTAGAATCCTTCCTGGAGGTGAATTGATGATGAACTGGAGCGTAATCTGTATCTGACTGTGACGCGCGGGTTCTATCTTCCTCTCCTGCAGACACAGAGTAGCTGGTTCTCCCTTAATGAATCACCTGTAAGCTCCGCCCGCTGAGCCACGCCCCGTCCACCCTCGTAGTAGGCAAAGGAATTCCCGCCTTTTACCAGGATGATGGACAGCTTTCCAAAACGACACCACTGCGTTTACCGCCGATTCAGGTCGTGCGTTGTTGGTGCGCAGAAGCACGAGGACATCGCCACAAAGACGCACTAGTAACGATCACATTGCCAAAGGCACACAAGGTTGCTGGTGAGGTTTCCCCCGTGGCCCATCACGTAGTCTTAGTGTACAATATAAAAGGGGCATATGAAAACATGCTAGGTAACGCTTACTGACTTACTCGTAGAAAATACTCCGGTTGGGGAGGCCATGATGCTCATTTTACAGAAACTAAACCTCAAAGGAAGCACTTACAAATATAAACGTAGCAGGTGCCCCAGTTGAAGCTCAGCTTCTGGAAAGGACAAGCCACCCTAATTCTTGGCCTGGGAAAGATAAAGCAAGGCTGTGCGCTCATAGATTCCATAGCAGAAAACAATCTAGAATCCTTCCTGGAGGTGAATTGATGATGAACTGGAGCGTAATCTGTATCTGACTGTGACGCGCTGGTTCTATCTTCCTCTCCTGCAGACACAGAGTAGCTGGTTCTCCCTTAATGAATCACCTGTAAGCTCCGCCCGCTGAGCCACGCCCCGTCCACCCTCGTAGTAGGCAAAGGAATTCCCGCCTTTTACCAGGATGATGGACAGCTTTCCAAAACGACACCACTGCGTTTACCGCCGATTCAGGTCGTGCGTTGTTGGTGCGCAGAAGCACGAGGACATCTCCACAAAGACGCACTAGTAACGATCACATTGCCAAAGGCACACAAGGTTGCTGGTGAGGTTTCCCCCGTGGCCCATCACGTAGTCTTAGTGTACAATATACACGGGGCATATGAAAACATGCTAGGTAACGCTTACTGACTTACTCGTAGAAAATACTCCGGTTGGGTAGGCCATGATGCTCATTTTACAGAAACTAAACCTCAACAGGAAGCACTTACAAATATAAACGTAGCAGGTGCCCCAGTTGAAGCTCAGCTTCTGGAAAGGACAAGCCACCCTAACTCTTGGGCTGGGAAAGATAATGCAAGGCTGTGCGCTCATAGATTCCATAGCAGAAAACAATCTTGAATCCTTCCTGGAGGTGAATTGATGATGTACTGGACCGTAATCTGTATCTGACTGTGACGCGCGGGTTATATCTTCCTTTCCTGCAGACACAGAGTAGAAGGTTCTCCCTTTATGAATCACCTGTAAGCTCCGCCCGCTGAGCCACGCCCCGTCCACCCTCGTAGTAGGCAAGGGAATTCCCGCCTTTTACCAGGATGATGGACAGCTTTCCAAAACGACACCACTGCGTTTACCGCCGATTCAGGTTGTGCGCAGAAGCAGGAGGACATCTCCACAAAGACGCACTAGTAACGATCACATTGCCAAAGGCACACAAGGTTGCTGGTGAGGTTTCCCCCGTGGCCCATCACGTAGTCTTAGTGTACAATATAAACGGGGCATATGAAAACATGCTAGGTAACGGTTACTGACTTACTCGTAGAAAATACTCCGGTTGGGTAGGCCATGATGCTCATTTTACAGAAACTAAACCTCAAAGGAAGCACTTACAAATATAAACGTAGCAGGTGCCCCAGTTGAAGCTCAGCTTCTGGAAAGGACAAGCCACCCTAACTTGGGCTTGGCAAAGATAAAGCAAGGCTGTGCGCTCATAGATTCCATAGCAGAAAAAGATCTAGAATCCTTCCTGGAGGTCAACTGATGATGTACTGGAGCGTAATCTGTATCTGACTGTGACGCGCGGGTTTCTATCTTCCTCTCCTGCAGACACAGAGTAGCTGGTTCTCCCTTTATGAATCACCTGTAAGCTCTGCCCGCTGAGCCACGCCCCGTCCACCCTCGTAGTAGGCAATGGAATTCCCGCCTTTTACCAGGATGATGGACAGCTTTCCAAAACGACACCACTGCGTTTACCGCCGATTCAGGTCGTGCGTTGTTGGTGCGCAGAAGCACGAGGACATCTCCACAAAGACGCACTAGTAACGATCACATTGCCAAAGGCACACAAGGTTGCTGGTGAGGTTTCCCCCGTGGCCCATCACGTTGTCTTAGTGTACAATATACACGGGGCATATGAAAACATGCTAGGTAACGCTTACTGACTTACTCGTAGAAAATACTCCGGTTGGGTAGGCCATGATGCTCATTTTACAGAAACTAAACCTCAACAGGAAGCACTTACAAATATAAACGTAGCAGGTGCCCCAGTTGAAGCTCAGCTTCTGGAAAGGACAAGCCACCCTAACTCTTGGGCTGGGAAAGATAAAGCAAGGCTGTGCGCTCATAGATTCCATAGCAGAAAACAATCTAGAATCCTTCCTAAAGGTGAATTGATGATGTACTGGAGCGTAATCTGTATCTGACTGTGACGCGCGGGTTCTATCTTCCTCTCCTGCAGACACAGAGTAGAAGGTTCTCCCTTTATGAATCACCTGTAAGCTCCGCCCGCTGAGCCACGCCCCGTCCACCCTCGTAGTAGGCAAGGGAATTCCCGCCTTTTACCAGGATGATGGACAGCTTTCCAAAACGACACCACTGCGTTTACCGCCGATTCAGGTTGTGAGCAGAAGCACGAGGACATCTCCACAAAGACGCACTAGTAACGATCACATTGCCAAAGGCACACAAGGTTGCTGGTGAGGTTTCCCCCGTGGCCCATCACGTAGTCTTAGTGTCCAATATAAACGGGGCATATGAAAACATGCTAGGTAACGGTTACTGACTTACTCGTAGAAAATACTCCGGTTGGGTAGGCCATGATGCTCATTTTACAGAAACTAAACCTCAAAGGAAGCACTTACAAATATAAACGTAGCAGGTGCCCCAGTTGAAGCTCAGCTTCTGGAAAGGACAAGCCACCCTAACTTGGGCTTGGCAAAGATAAAGCAAGGCTGTGCGCTCATAGATTCCATAGCAGAAAAAGATCTAGAATCCTTCCTGGAGGTCAACTGATGATGTACTGTAGCGTAGTCTGTATCTGACTGTGACGCGCGGGTTCTATCTTCCTCTCCTGCAGACACAGAGTAGCTGGTTCTCCCTTTATGAATCACCTGTAAGCTCCGCCCGCTGAGCCACGCCCCGTCCACCCTCGTAGTAGGCAAAGGAATTCCCGCCTTTTACCAGGATGATGGACAGCTTTCCAAAACGACACCACTGCGTTTACCGCCGATTCAGGTCGTGCGTTGTTGGTGCGCAGAAGCACGAGGACATCTCCACAAAGACGCTCTAGTAACGATCACATTGCCAAAGGCACACAAGGTTGCTGGTGAGGTTTCCCCCGTGGCCCATCACGTAGTCTTAGTGTACAATATAAAAGGGGCATATGAAAACATGCTAGGTAACGCTTACTGACTTACTCGTAGAAAATACTCCGGTTGGGTAGGCCATGATGCTCATTTTACAGAAACTAAACCTCAAAGGAAGCACTTACAAATATAAACGTAGCAGGTGCCCCAGTTGAAGCTCAGCTTCTGGAAAGGACAAGCCACCCTAATTCTTGGCCTGGGAAAGATAAAGCAAGGCTGTGCGCTCATAGATTCCATAGCAGAAAACAATCTAGAATCCTTCCTGGAGGTGAATTGATGATGAACTGGAGCGTAATCTGTATCTGACTGTGACGCGCGGGTTCTATCTTCCTCTCCTGCAGACACAGAGTAGCTGGTTCTCCCTTAATGAATCACCTGTAAGCTCCGCCCGCTGAGCCACGCCCCGTCCACCCTCGTAGTAGGCAAAGGAATTCCCGCCTTTTACCAGGATGATGGACAGCTTTCCAAAACGACACCACTGCGTTTACCGCCGATTCAGGTCGTGCGTTGTTGGTGCGCAGAAGCACGAGGACATCTCCACAAAGACGCACTAGTAACGATCACATTGCCAAAGGCACACAAGGTTGCTGGTGAGGTTTCCCCCGTGGCCCATCACGTAGTCTTAGTGTACAATATACACGGGGCATATGAAAACATGCTAGGTAACGCTTACTGACTTACTCGTAGAAAATACTCCGGTTGGGTAGGCCATGATGCTCATTTTACAGAAACTAAACCTCAACAGGAAGCACTTACAAATATAAACGTAGCAGGTGCCCCAGTTGAAGCTCAGCTTCTGGAAAGGACAAGCCACCCTAACTCTTGGGCTGGGAAAGATAATGCAAGGCTGTGCGCTCATAGATTCCATAGCAGAAAACAATCTTGAATCCTTCCTGGAGGTGAATTGATGATGTACTGGACCGTAATCTGTATCTGACTGTGACGCGCGGGTTATATCTTCCTTTCCTGCAGACACAGAGTAGAAGGTTCTCCCTTTATGAATCACCTGTAAGCTCCGCCCGCTGAGCCACGCCCCGTCCACCCTCGTAGTAGGCAAGGGAATTCCCGCCTTTTACCAGGATGATGGACAGCTTTCCAAAACGACACCACTGCGTTTACCGCCGATTCAGGTTGTGCGCAGAAGCACGAGAACATCTCCACAAAGACGCACTAGTAACGATCACATTGCCAAAGGCACACAAGGTTGCTGGTGAGGTTTCCCCCGTGGCCCATCACGTAGTCTTAGTGTACAATATAAACGGGGCATATGAAAACATGCTAGGTAACGGTTACTGACTTACTCGTAGAAAATACTCCGGTCGGGTAGGCCATGATGCTCATTTTACAGAAACTAAACCTCAAAGGAAGCACTTACAAATATAAACGTAGCAGGTGCCCCAGTTGAAGCTCAGCTTCTGGAAAGGACAAGCCACCCTAACTCTTGGGCTGGGAAAGATAATGCAAGGCTGTGCGCTCATAGATTCCATAGCAGAAAACAATCTTGAATCCTTCCTGGAGGTGAATTGATGATGTACTGGACCGTAATCTGTATCTGACTGTGACGCGCGGGTTATATCTTCCTTTCCTGCAGACACAGAGTAGAAGGTTCTCCCTTTATGAATCACCTGTAAGCTCCGCCCGCTGAGCCACGCCCCGTCCACCCTCGTAGTAGGCAAGGGAATTCCCGCCTTTTACCAGGATGATGGACAGCTTTCCAAAACGACACCACTGCGTTTACCGCCGATTCAGGTTGTGCGCAGAAGCACGAGAACATCTCCACAAAGACGCACTAGTAACGATCACATTGCCAAAGGCACACAAGGTTGCTGGTGAGGTTTCCCCCGTGGCCCATCACGTAGTCTTAGTGTACAATATAAACGGGGCATATGAAAACATGCTAGGTAACGGTTACTGACTTACTCGTAGAAAATACTCCGGTCGGGTAGGCCATGATGCTCATTTTACAGAAACTAAACCTCAAAGGAAGCACTTACAAATATAAACGTAGCAGGTGCCCCAGTTGAAGCTCAGCTTCTGGAAAGGACAAGCCACCCTAACTCTTGGGCTGGGAAAGATAATGCAAGGCTGTGCGCTCATAGATTCCATAGCAGAAAACAATCTAGAATCCTTCCTGGAGGTGAATTGATGATGTACTGGAGCGTAATCTGTATCTGACTGTGACGCGCGGGTTATATCTTCCTTTCCTGCAGACACAGAGTAGAAGGTCCTCCCTTTATGAATCACCTGTAAGCTCCGCCCGCTGAGCCACGCCCCGTCCACCCTCGTAGTAGGCAAGGGAATTCCCGCCTTTTACCAGGATGATGGACAGCTTTCCAAAACGACACCACTGCGTTTACCGCCGATTCAGGTTGTGCGCAGAAGCACGAGGACATCTCCACAAAGACGCACTAGTAACGATCACATTGCCAAAGGCACACAAGGTTGCTGGTGAGGTTTCCCCCGTGGCCCATCACGTAGTCTTAGTGTACAATATACACGGGGCATATGAAAACATGCTAGGTAACGCTTACTGACTTACTCGTAGAAAATACTCCGGTTGGGTAGGCCATGATGCTCATTTTACAGAAACTAAACCTCAACAGGAAGCACTTACAAATATAAACGTAGCAGGTGCCCCAGTTGAAGCTCAGCTTCTGGAAAGGACAAGCCACCCTAACTCTTGGGCTGGGAAAGATAATGCAAGGCTGTGCGCTCATAGATTCCATAGCAGAAAACAATCTTGAATCCTTCCTGGAGGTGAATTGATGATGTACTGGACCGTAATCTGTATCTGACTGTGACGCGCGGGTTATATCTTCCTTTCCTGCAGACACAGAGTAGAAGGTTCTCCCTTTATGAATCACCTGTAAGCTCCGCCCGCTGAGCCACGCCCCGTCCACCCTCGTAGTAGGCAAGGGAATTCCCGCCTTTTACCAGGATGATGGACAGCTTTCCAAAACGACACCACTGCGTTTACCGCCGATTCAGGTTGTGCGCAGAAGCACGAGAACATCTCCACAAAGACGCACTAGTAACGATCACATTGCCAAAGGCACACAAGGTTGCTGGTGAGGTTTCCCCCGTGGCCCATCACGTAGTCTTGGTGTACAATATAAACGGGGCATATGAAAACATGCTAGGTAACGGTTACTGACTTACTCGTAGAAAATACTCCGGTCGGGTAGGCCATGATGCTCATTTTACAGAAACTAAACCTCAAAGGAAGCACTTACAAATATAAACGTAGCAGGTGCCCCAGTTGAAGCTCAGCTTCTGGAAAGGACAAGCCACCCTAACTCTTGGGCTGGGAAAGATAATGCAAGGCTGTGCGCTCATAGATTCCATAGCAGAAAACAATCTAGAATCCTTCCTGGAGGTGAATTGATGATGTACTGGAGCGTAACCTGTATCTGACTGTGACGCGCGGGTTATATCTTCCTTTCCTGCAGACACAGAGTAGAAGGTTCTCCCTTTATGAATCACCTGTAAGCTCCGCCCGCTGAGCCACGCCCCGTCCACCCTCGTAGTAGGCAAGGGAATTCCCGCCTTTTACCAGGATGATGGACAGCTTTCCAAAACGACACCACTGCGTTTACCGCCGATTCAGGTTGTGCGCAGAAGCACGAGGACATCTCCACAAAGACGCACTAGTAACGATCACATTGCCAAAGGCACACAAGGTTGCTGGTGAGGTTTCCCCCGTGGCCCATCACGTAGTCTTAGTGTACAATATACACGGGGCATATGAAAACATGCTAGGTAACGGTTACAGACTTACTCGTAGAAAATACTCCGGTTGGGTAGGCCATGATGCTCATTTTACAGAAACTAAACCTCAAAGGAAGCACTTACAAATATAAACGTAGCAGGTGCCCCAGTTGAAGCTCAGCTTCTGGAAAGGACAAGCCACCCTAACTTGGGCTTGGCAAAGATAAAGCAAGGCTGTGCGCTCATAGATTCCATAGCAGAAAAAGATCTAGAATCCTTCCTGGAGGTCAACTGATGATGTACTGGAGCGTAGTCTGTATCTGACTGTGACGCGCGGGTTCTATCTTCCTCTCCTGCAGACACAGAGTAGCTGGTTCTCCCTTTATGAATCACCTGTAAGCTCCGCCCGCTGAGCCACGCCCCGTCCACCCTCGTAGTAGGCAAAGGAATTCCCGCCTTTTACCAGGATGATGGACAGCTTTCCAAAACGACACCACTGCGTTTACCGCCGATTCAGGTCGTGCGTTGTTGGTGCGCAGAAGCACGAGGACATCTCCACAAAGACGCACTAGTAACGATCACATTGCCAAAGGCACACAAGGTTGCTGGTGAGGTTTCCCCCGTGGCCCATCACGTAGTCTTAGTGTACAATATAAAAGGGGCATATGAAAACATGCTAGGTAACGCTTACTGACTTACTCGTAGAAAATACTCCGGTTGGGTAGGCCATGATGCTCATTTTACAGAAACTAAACCTCAAAGGAAGCACTTACAAATATAAACGTAGCAGGTGCCCCAGTTGAAGCTCAGCTTCTGGAAAGGACAAGCCACCCTAATTCTTGGCCTGGGAAAGATAAAGCAAGGCTGTGCGCTCATAGATTCCATAGCAGAAAACAATCTAGAATCCTTCCTGGAGGTGAATTGATGATGAACTGGAGCGTAATCTGTATCTGACTGTGACGCGCGGGTTCTATCTTCCTCTCCTGCAGACACAGAGTAGCTGGTTCTCCCTTAATGAATCACCTGTAAGCTCCGCCCGCTGAGCCACGCCCCGTCCACCCTCGTAGTAGGCAAAGGAATTCCCGCCTTTTACCAGGATGATGGACAGCTTTCCAAAACGACACCACTGCGTTTACCGCCTATTCAGGTCGTGCGTTGTTGGTGCGCAGAAGCACGAGGACATCTCCACAAAGACGCACTAGTAACGATCACATTGCCAAAGGCACACAAGGTTGCTGGTGAGGTTTCCCCCGTGGCCCATCACGTAGTCTTAGTGTACAATATAAAAGGGGCATATGAAAACATGCTAGGTAACGCTTACTGACTTACTCGTAGAAAATACTCCGGTTGGGGAGGCCATGATGCTCATTTTACAGAAACTAAACCTCAAAGGAAGCACTTACAAATATAAACGTAGCAGGTGCCCCAGTTGAAGCTCAGCTTCTGGAAAGGACAAGCCACCCTAATTCTTGGCCTGGGAAAGATAAAGCAAGGCTGTGCGCTCATAGATTCCATAGCAGAAAACAATCTAGAATCCTTCCTGGAGGTGAATTGATGATGAACTGGAGCGTAATCTGTATCTGACTGTGACGCGCGGGTTCTATCTTCCTCTCCTGCAGACACAGAGTAGCTGGTTCTCCCTTAATGAATCACCTGTAAGCTCTGCCCGCTGAGCCACGCCCCGTCCACCCTCGTAGTAGGCAAAGGAATTCCCGCCTTTTACCAGGATGATGGACAGCTTTCCAAAACGACACCACTGCGTTTACCGCCGATTCAGGTTGTGCGTTGTTGGTGCGCAGAAGCACGAGGACATCTCCACAAAGACGCACTAGTAACGATCACATTGCCAAAGGCACACAAGGTTGCTGTTGAGGTTTCCCCCGTGGCCCATCACGTAGTCTTAGTGTACAATATAAAAGGGGCATATGAAAACATGCTAGGTAACGCTTACTGACTTACTCGTAGAAAATACTCCGGTTGGGGAGGCCATGATGCTCATTTTACAGAAACTAAACCTCAAAGGAAGCACTTACAAATATAAACGTAGCAGGTGCCCCAGTTGAAGCTCAGCTTCTGGAAAGGACAAGCCACCCTAATTCTTGGCCTGGGAAAGATAAAGCAAGGCTGTGCGCTCATAGATTCCATAGCAGAAAACAATCTAGAATCCTTCCTGGAGGTGAATTGATGATGAACTGGAGCGTAATCTGTATCTGACTGTGACGCGCGGGTTCTATCTTCCTCTCCTGCAGACACAGAGTAGCTGGTTCTCCCTTAATGAATCACCTGTAAGCTCTGCCCGCTGAGCCACGCCCCGTCCACCCTCGTAGTAGGCAAAGGAATTCCCGCCTTTTACCAGGATGATGGACAGCTTTCCAAAACGACACCACTGCGTTTACCGCCGATTCAGGTTGTGCGTTGTTGGTGCGCAGAAGCACGAGGACATCTCCACAAAGACGCACTAGTAACGATCACATTGCCAAAGGCACACAAGGTTGCTGGTGAGGTTTCCCCCGTGGCCCATCACGTAGTCTTAGTGTACAATATACACGGGGCATATGAAAACATGCTAGGTAACGCTTACTGACTTACTCGTAGAAAATACTCCGGTTGGGTAGGCCATGATGCTCATTTTACAGAAACTAAACCTCAACAGGAAGCACTTACAAATATAAACGTAGCAGGTGCCCCAGTTGAAGCTCAGCTTCTGGAAAGGACAAGCCACCCTAACTCTTGGGCTGGGAAAGATAATGCAAGGCTGTGCGCTCATAGATTCCATAGCAGAAAACAATCTTGAATCCTTCCTGGAGGTGAATTGATGATGTACTGGACCGTAATCTGTATCTGACTGTGACGCGCGGGTTATATCTTCCTTTCCTGCAGACACAGAGTAGAAGGTTCTCCCTTTATGAATCACCTGTAAGCTCCGCCCGCTGAGCCACGCCCCGTCCACCCTCGTAGTAGGCAAGGGAATTCCCGCCTTTTACCAGGATGATGGACAGCTTTCCAAAACGACACCACTGCGTTTACCGCCGATTCAGGTTGTGCGCAGAAGCACGAGAACATCTCCACAAAGACGCACTAGTAACGATCACATTGCCAAAGGCACACAAGGTTGCTGGTGAGGTTTCCCCCGTGGCCCATCACGTAGTCTTGGTGTACAATATAAACGGGGCATATGAAAACATGCTAGGTAACGGTTACTGACTTACTCGTAGAAAATACTCCGGTCGGGTAGGCCATGATGCTCATTTTACAGAAACTAAACCTCAAAGGAAGCACTTACAAATATAAACGTAGCAGGTGCCCCAGTTGAAGCTCAGCTTCTGGAAAGGACAAGCCACCCTAACTCTTGGGCTGGGAAAGATAATGCAAGGCTGTGCGCTCATAGATTCCATAGCAGAAAACAATCTAGAATCCTTCCTGGAGGTGAATTGATGATGTACTGGAGCGTAACCTGTATCTGACTGTGACGCGCGGGTTATATCTTCCTTTCCTGCAGACACAGAGTAGAAGGTTCTCCCTTTATGAATCACCTGTAAGCTCCGCCCGCTGAGCCACGCCCCGTCCACCCTCGTAGTAGGCAAGGGAATTCCCGCCTTTTACCAGGATGATGGACAGCTTTCCAAAACGACACCACTGCGTTTACCGCCGATTCAGGTTGTGCGCAGAAGCACGAGGACATCTCCACAAAGACGCACTAGTAACGATCACATTGCCAAAGGCACACAAGGTTGCTGGTGAGGTTTCCCCCGTGGCCCATCACGTAGTCTTAGTGTACAATATACACGGGGCATATGAAAACATGCTAGGTAACGGTTACAGACTTACTCGTAGAAAATACTCCGGTTGGGTAGGCCATGATGCTCATTTTACAGAAACTAAACCTCAAAGGAAGCACTTACAAATATAAACGTAGCAGGTGCCCCAGTTGAAGCTCAGCTTCTGGAAAGGACAAGCCACCCTAACTTGGGCTTGGCAAAGATAAAGCAAGGCTGTGCGCTCATAGATTCCATAGCAGAAAAAGATCTAGAATCCTTCCTGGAGGTCAACTGATGATGTACTGGAGCGTAGTCTGTATCTGACTGTGACGCGCGGGTTCTATCTTCCTCTCCTGCAGACACAGAGTAGCTGGTTCTCCCTTTATGAATCACCTGTAAGCTCCGCCCGCTGAGCCACGCCCCGTCCACCCTCGTAGTAGGCAAAGGAATTCCCGCCTTTTACCAGGATGATGGACAGCTTTCCAAAACGACACCACTGCGTTTACCGCCGATTCAGGTCGTGCGTTGTTGGTGCGCAGAAGCACGAGGACATCTCCACAAAGACGCACTAGTAACGATCACATTGCCAAAGGCACACAAGGTTGCTGGTGAGGTTTCCCCCGTGGCCCATCACGTAGTCTTAGTGTACAATATAAAAGGGGCATATGAAAACATGCTAGGTAACGCTTACTGACTTACTCGTAGAAAATACTCCGGTTGGGTAGGCCATGATGCTCATTTTACAGAAACTAAACCTCAAAGGAAGCACTTACAAATATAAACGTAGCAGGTGCCCCAGTTGAAGCTCAGCTTCTGGAAAGGACAAGCCACCCTAATTCTTGGCCTGGGAAAGATAAAGCAAGGCTGTGCGCTCATAGATTCCATAGCAGAAAACAATCTAGAATCCTTCCTGGAGGTGAATTGATGATGAACTGGAGCGTAATCTGTATCTGACTGTGACGCGCGGGTTCTATCTTCCTCTCCTGCAGACACAGAGTAGCTGGTTCTCCCTTAATGAATCACCTGTAAGCTCCGCCCGCTGAGCCACGCCCCGTCCACCCTCGTAGTAGGCAAAGGAATTCCCGCCTTTTACCAGGATGATGGACAGCTTTCCAAAACGACACCACTGCGTTTACCGCCGATTCAGGTCGTGCGTTGTTGGTGCGCAGAAGCACGAGGACATCTCCACAAAGACGCACTAGTAACGATCACATTGCCAAAGGCACACAAGGTTGCTGGTGAGGTTTCCCCCGTGGCCCATCACGTAGTCTTAGTGTACAATATAAAAGGGGCATATGAAAACATGCTAGGTAACGCTTACTGACTTACTCGTAGAAAATACTCCGGTTGGGGAGGCCATGATGCTCATTTTACAGAAACTAAACCTCAAAGGAAGCACTTACAAATATAAACGTAGCAGGTGCCCCAGTTGAAGCTCAGCTTCTGGAAAGGACAAGCCACCCTAATTCTTGGCCTGGGAAAGATAAAGCAAGGCTGTGCGCTCATAGATTCCATAGCAGAAAACAATCTAGAATCCTTCCTGGAGGTGAATTGATGATGAACTGGAGCGTAATCTGTATCTGACTGTGACGCGCGGGTTCTATCTTCCTCTCCTGCAGACACAGAGTAGCTGGTTCTCCCTTAATGAATCACCTGTAAGCTCCGCCCGCTGAGCCACGCCCCGTCCACCCTCGTAGTAGGCAAAGGAATTCCCGCCTTTTACCAGGATGATGGACAGCTTTCCAAAACGACACCACTGCGTTTACCGCCGATTCAGGTCGTGCGTTGTTGGTGCGCAGAAGCACGAGGACATCTCCACAAAGACGCACTAGTAACGATCACATTGCCAAAGGCACACAAGGTTGCTGGTGAGGTTTCCCCCGTGGCCCATCACGTAGTCTTAGTGTACAATATACACGGGGCATATGAAAACATGCTAGGTAACGCTTACTGACTTACTCGTAGAAAATACTCCGGTTGGGTAGGCCATGATGCTCATTTTACAGAAACTAAACCTCAACAGGAAGCACTTACAAATATAAACGTAGCAGGTGCCCCAGTTGAAGCTCAGCTTCTGGAAAGGACAAGCCACCCTAACTCTTGGGCTGGGAAAGATAATGCAAGGCTGTGCGCTCATAGATTCCATAGCAGAAAACAATCTTGAATCCTTCCTGGAGGTGAATTGATGATGTACTGGACCGTAATCTGTATCTGACTGTGACGCGCGGGTTATATCTTCCTTTCCTGCAGACACAGAGTAGAAGGTTCTCCCTTTATGAATCACCTGTAAGCTCCGCCCGCTGAGCCACGCCCCGTCCACCCTCGTAGTAGGCAAGGGAATTCCCGCCTTTTACCAGGATGATGGACAGCTTTCCAAAACGACACCACTGCGTTTACCGCCGATTCAGGTTGTGCGCAGAAGCAGGAGGACATCTCCACAAAGACGCACTAGTAACGATCACATTGCCAAAGGCACACAAGGTTGCTGGTGAGGTTTCCCCCGTGGCCCATCACGTAGTCTTAGTGTACAATATAAACGGGGCATATGAAAACATGCTAGGTAACGGTTACTGACTTACTCGTAGAAAATACTCCGGTTGGGTAGGCCATGATGCTCATTTTACAGAAACTAAACCTCAAAGGAAGCACTTACAAATATAAACGTAGCAGGTGCCCCAGTTGAAGCTCAGCTTCTGGAAAGGACAAGCCACCCTAACTTGGGCTTGGCAAAGATAAAGCAAGGCTGTGCGCTCATAGATTCCATAGCAGAAAAAGATCTAGAATCCTTCCTGGAGGTCAACTGATGATGTACTGGAGCGTAATCTGTATCTGACTGTGACGCGCGGGTTTCTATCTTCCTCTCCTGCAGACACAGAGTAGCTGGTTCTCCCTTTATGAATCACCTGTAAGCTCTGCCCGCTGAGCCACGCCCCGTCCACCCTCGTAGTAGGCAATGGAATTCCCGCCTTTTACCAGGATGATGGACAGCTTTCCAAAACGACACCACTGCGTTTACCGCCGATTCAGGTCGTGCGTTGTTGGTGCGCAGAAGCACGAGGACATCTCCACAAAGACGCACTAGTAACGATCACATTGCCAAAGGCACACAAGGTTGCTGGTGAGGTTTCCCCCGTGGCCCATCACGTTGTCTTAGTGTACAATATACACGGGGCATATGAAAACATGCTAGGTAACGCTTACTGACTTACTCGTAGAAAATACTCCGGTTGGGTAGGCCATGATGCTCATTTTACAGAAACTAAACCTCAACAGGAAGCACTTACAAATATAAACGTAGCAGGTGCCCCAGTTGAAGCTCAGCTTCTGGAAAGGACAAGCCACCCTAACTCTTGGGCTGGGAAAGATAAAGCAAGGCTGTGCGCTCATAGATTCCATAGCAGAAAACAATCTAGAATCCTTCCTAAAGGTGAATTGATGATGTACTGGAGCGTAATCTGTATCTGACTGTGACGCGCGGGTTCTATCTTCCTCTCCTGCAGACACAGAGTAGAAGGTTCTCCCTTTATGAATCACCTGTAAGCTCCGCCCGCTGAGCCACGCCCCGTCCACCCTCGTAGTAGGCAAGGGAATTCCCGCCTTTTACCAGGATGATGGACAGCTTTCCAAAACGACACCACTGCGTTTACCGCCGATTCAGGTTGTGAGCAGAAGCACGAGGACATCTCCACAAAGACGCACTAGTAACGATCACATTGCCAAAGGCACACAAGGTTGCTGGTGAGGTTTCCCCCGTGGCCCATCACGTAGTCTTAGTGTACAATATAAAAGGGGCATATGAAAACATGCTAGGTAACGCTTACTGACTTACTCGTAGAAAATACTCCGGTTGGGTAGGCCATGATGCTCATTTTACAGAAACTAAACCTCAAAGGAAGCACTTACAAATATAAACGTAGCAGGTGCCCCAGTTGAAGCTCAGCTTCTGGAAAGGACAAGCCACCCTAATTCTTGGCCTGGGAAAGATAAAGCAAGGCTGTGCGCTCATAGATTCCATAGCAGAAAACAATCTAGAATCCTTCCTGGAGGTGAATTGATGATGAACTGGAGCGTAATCTGTATCTGACTGTGACGCGCGGGTTCTATCTTCCTCTCCTGCAGACACAGAGTAGCTGGTTCTCCCTTAATGAATCACCTGTAAGCTCCGCCCGCTGAGCCACGCCCCGTCCACCCTCGTAGTAGGCAAAGGAATTCCCGCCTTTTACCAGGATGATGGACAGCTTTCCAAAACGACACCACTGCGTTTACCGCCGATTCAGGTCGTGCGTTGTTGGTGCGCAGAAGCACGAGGACATCTCCACAAAGACGCACTAGTAACGATCACATTGCCAAAGGCACACAAGGTTGCTGGTGAGGTTTCCCCCGTGGCCCATCACGTAGTCTTAGTGTACAATATAAAAGGGGCATATGAAAACATGCTAGGTAACGCTTACTGACTTACTCGTAGAAAATACTCCGGTTGGGGAGGCCATGATGCTCATTTTACAGAAACTAAACCTCAAAGGAAGCACTTACAAATATAAACGTAGCAGGTGCCCCAGTTGAAGCTCAGCTTCTGGAAAGGACAAGCCACCCTAATTCTTGGCCTGGGAAAGATAAAGCAAGGCTGTGCGCTCATAGATTCCATAGCAGAAAACAATCTAGAATCCTTCCTGGAGGTGAATTGATGATGAACTGGAGCGTAATCTGTATCTGACTGTGACGCGCGGGTTCTATCTTCCTCTCCTGCAGACACAGAGTAGCTGGTTCTCCCTTAATGAATCACCTGTAAGCTCCGCCCGCTGAGCCACGCCCCGTCCACCCTCGTAGTAGGCAAAGGAATTCCCGCCTTTTACCAGGATGATGGACAGCTTTCCAAAACGACACCACTGCGTTTACCGCCGATTCAGGTCGTGCGTTGTTGGTGCGCAGAAGCACGAGGACATCTCCACAAAGACGCACTAGTAACGATCACATTGCCAAAGGCACACAAGGTTGCTGGTGAGGTTTCCCCCGTGGCCCATCACGTAGTCTTAGTGTACAATATACACGGGGCATATGAAAACATGCTAGGTAACGCTTACTGACTTACTCGTAGAAAATACTCCGGTTGGGTAGGCCATGATGCTCATTTTACAGAAACTAAACCTCAACAGGAAGCACTTACAAATATAAACGTAGCAGGTGCCCCAGTTGAAGCTCAGCTTCTGGAAAGGACAAGCCACCCTAACTCTTGGGCTGGGAAAGATAATGCAAGGCTGTGCGCTCATAGATTCCATAGCAGAAAACAATCTTGAATCCTTCCTGGAGGTGAATTGATGATGTACTGGACCGTAATCTGTATCTGACTGTGACGCGCGGGTTATATCTTCCTTTCCTGCAGACACAGAGTAGAAGGTTCTCCCTTTATGAATCACCTGTAAGCTCCGCCCGCTGAGCCACGCCCCGTCCACCCTCGTAGTAGGCAAGGGAATTCCCGCCTTTTACCAGGATGATGGACAGCTTTCCAAAACGACACCACTGCGTTTACCGCCGATTCAGGTTGTGCGCAGAAGCAGGAGGACATCTCCACAAAGACGCACTAGTAACGATCACATTGCCAAAGGCACACAAGGTTGCTGGTGAGGTTTCCCCCGTGGCCCATCACGTAGTCTTAGTGTACAATATAAACGGGGCATATGAAAACATGCTAGGTAACGGTTACTGACTTACTCGTAGAAAATACTCCGGTTGGGTAGGCCATGATGCTCATTTTACAGAAACTAAACCTCAAAGGAAGCACTTACAAATATAAACGTAGCAGGTGCCCCAGTTGAAGCTCAGCTTCTGGAAAGGACAAGCCACCCTAACTTGGGCTTGGCAAAGATAAAGCAAGGCTGTGCGCTCATAGATTCCATAGCAGAAAAAGATCTAGAATCCTTCCTGGAGGTCAACTGATGATGTACTGGAGCGTAATCTGTATCTGACTGTGACGCGCGGGTTTCTATCTTCCTCTCCTGCAGACACAGAGTAGCTGGTTCTCCCTTTATGAATCACCTGTAAGCTCTGCCCGCTGAGCCACGCCCCGTCCACCCTCGTAGTAGGCAATGGAATTCCCGCCTTTTACCAGGATGATGGACAGCTTTCCAAAACGACACCACTGCGTTTACCGCCGATTCAGGTCGTGCGTTGTTGGTGCGCAGAAGCACGAGGACATCTCCACAAAGACGCACTAGTAACGATCACATTGCCAAAGGCACACAAGGTTGCTGGTGAGGTTTCCCCCGTGGCCCATCACGTTGTCTTAGTGTACAATATACACGGGGCATATGAAAACATGCTAGGTAACGCTTACTGACTTACTCGTAGAAAATACTCCGGTTGGGTAGGCCATGATGCTCATTTTACAGAAACTAAACCTCAACAGGAAGCACTTACAAATATAAACGTAGCAGGTGCCCCAGTTGAAGCTCAGCTTCTGGAAAGGACAAGCCACCCTAACTCTTGGGCTGGGAAAGATAAAGCAAGGCTGTGCGCTCATAGATTCCATAGCAGAAAACAATCTAGAATCCTTCCTAAAGGTGAATTGATGATGTACTGGAGCGTAATCTGTATCTGACTGTGACGCGCGGGTTCTATCTTCCTCTCCTGCAGACACAGAGTAGAAGGTTCTCCCTTTATGAATCACCTGTAAGCTCCGCCCGCTGAGCCACGCCCCGTCCACCCTCGTAGTAGGCAAGGGAATTCCCGCCTTTTACCAGGATGATGGACAGCTTTCCAAAACGACACCACTGCGTTTACCGCCGATTCAGGTTGTGAGCAGAAGCACGAGGACATCTCCACAAAGACGCACTAGTAACGATCACATTGCCAAAGGCACACAAGGTTGCTGGTGAGGTTTCCCCCGTGGCCCATCACGTAGTCTTAGTGTACAATATAAAAGGGGCATATGAAAACATGCTAGGTAACGCTTACTGACTTACTCGTAGAAAATACTCCGGTTGGGTAGGCCATGATGCTCATTTTACAGAAACTAAACCTCAAAGGAAGCACTTACAAATATAAACGTAGCAGGTGCCCCAGTTGAAGCTCAGCTTCTGGAAAGGACAAGCCACCCTAATTCTTGGCCTGGGAAAGATAAAGCAAGGCTGTGCGCTCATAGATTCCATAGCAGAAAACAATCTAGAATCCTTCCTGGAGGTGAATTGATGATGAACTGGAGCGTAATCTGTATCTGACTGTGACGCGCGGGTTCTATCTTCCTCTCCTGCAGACACAGAGTAGCTGGTTCTCCCTTAATGAATCACCTGTAAGCTCCGCCCGCTGAGCCACGCCCCGTCCACCCTCGTAGTAGGCAAAGGAATTCCCGCCTTTTACCAGGATGATGGACAGCTTTCCAAAACGACACCACTGCGTTTACCGCCGATTCAGGTCGTGCGTTGTTGGTGCGCAGAAGCACGAGGACATCTCCACAAAGACGCACTAGTAACGATCACATTGCCAAAGGCACACAAGGTTGCTGGTGAGGTTTCCCCCGTGGCCCATCACGTAGTCTTAGTGTACAATATAAAAGGGGCATATGAAAACATGCTAGGTAACGCTTACTGACTTACTCGTAGAAAATACTCCGGTTGGGGAGGCCATGATGCTCATTTTACAGAAACTAAACCTCAAAGGAAGCACTTACAAATATAAACGTAGCAGGTGCCCCAGTTGAAGCTCAGCTTCTGGAAAGGACAAGCCACCCTAATTCTTGGCCTGGGAAAGATAAAGCAAGGCTGTGCGCTCATAGATTCCATAGCAGAAAACAATCTAGAATCCTTCCTGGAGGTGAATTGATGATGAACTGGAGCGTAATCTGTATCTGACTGTGACGCGCGGGTTCTATCTTCCTCTCCTGCAGACACAGAGTAGCTGGTTCTCCCTTAATGAATCACCTGTAAGCTCCGCCCGCTGAGCCACGCCCCGTCCACCCTCGTAGTAGGCAAAGGAATTCCCGCCTTTTACCAGGATGATGGACAGCTTTCCAAAACGACACCACTGCGTTTACCGCCGATTCAGGTCGTGCGTTGTTGGTGCGCAGAAGCACGAGGACATCTCCACAAAGACGCACTAGTAACGATCACATTGCCAAAGGCACACAAGGTTGCTGGTGAGGTTTCCCCCGTGGCCCATCACGTAGTCTTAGTGTACAATATACACGGGGCATATGAAAACATGCTAGGTAACGCTTACTGACTTACTCGTAGAAAATACTCCGGTTGGGTAGGCCATGATGCTCATTTTACAGAAACTAAACCTCAACAGGAAGCACTTACAAATATAAACGTAGCAGGTGCCCCAGTTGAAGCTCAGCTTCTGGAAAGGACAAGCCACCCTAACTCTTGGGCTGGGAAAGATAATGCAAGGCTGTGCGCTCATAGATTCCATAGCAGAAAACAATCTTGAATCCTTCCTGGAGGTGAATTGATGATGTACTGGACCGTAATCTGTATCTGACTGTGACGCGCGGGTTATATCTTCCTTTCCTGCAGACACAGAGTAGAAGGTTCTCCCTTTATGAATCACCTGTAAGCTCCGCCCGCTGAGCCACGCCCCGTCCACCCTCGTAGTAGGCAAGGGAATTCCCGCCTTTTACCAGGATGATGGACAGCTTTCCAAAACGACACCACTGCGTTTACCGCCGATTCAGGTTGTGCGCAGAAGCAGGAGGACATCTCCACAAAGACGCACTAGTAACGATCACATTGCCAAAGGCACACAAGGTTGCTGGTGAGGTTTCCCCCGTGGCC
Organism: Pleurodeles waltl; assembly: GCF_031143425.1. Taxonomy (NCBI): domain Eukaryota; kingdom Metazoa; phylum Chordata; class Amphibia; order Caudata; family Salamandridae; genus Pleurodeles; species Pleurodeles waltl. The sequence continues at coordinate 1,047,016 of NW_027149821.1, read as the reverse complement.
CATCACGTAGTCTTAGTGTACAATATAAACGGGGCATATGAAAACATGCTAGGTAACGGTTACTGACTTACTCGTAGAAAATACTCCGGTTGGGTAGGCCATGATGCTCATTTTACAGAAACTAAACCTCAAAGGAAGCACTTACAAATATAAACGTAGCAGGTGCCCCAGTTGAAGCTCAGCTTCTGGAAAGGACAAGCCACCCTAACTTGGGCTTGGCAAAGATAAAGCAAGGCTGTGCGCTCATAGATTCCATAGCAGAAAAAGATCTAGAATCCTTCCTGGAGGTCAACTGATGATGTACTGGAGCGTAATCTGTATCTGACTGTGACGCGCGGGTTTCTATCTTCCTCTCCTGCAGACACAGAGTAGCTGGTTCTCCCTTTATGAATCACCTGTAAGCTCTGCCCGCTGAGCCACGCCCCGTCCACCCTCGTAGTAGGCAATGGAATTCCCGCCTTTTACCAGGATGATGGACAGCTTTCCAAAACGACACCACTGCGTTTACCGCCGATTCAGGTCGTGCGTTGTTGGTGCGCAGAAGCACGAGGACATCTCCACAAAGACGCACTAGTAACGATCACATTGCCAAAGGCACACAAGGTTGCTGGTGAGGTTTCCCCCGTGGCCCATCACGTAGTCTTAGTGTACAATATACACGGGGCATATGAAAACATGCTAGGTAACGCTTACTGACTTACTCGTAGAAAATACTCCGGTTGGGTAGGCCATGATGCTCATTTTACAGAAACTAAACCTCAACAGGAAGCACTTACAAATATAAACGTAGCAGGTGCCCCAGTTGAAGCTCAGCTTCTGGAAAGGACAAGCCACCCTAACTCTTGGGCTGGGAAAGATAAAGCAAGGCTGTGCGCTCATAGATTCCATAGCAGAAAACAATCTAGAATCCTTCCTAAAGGTGAATTGATGATGTACTGGAGCGTAATCTGTATCTGACTGTGACGCGCGGGTTCTATCTTCCTCTCCTGCAGACACAGAGTAGAAGGTTCTCCCTTTATGAATCACCTGTAAGCTCCGCCCGCTGAGCCACGCCCCGTCCACCCTCGTAGTAGGCAAGGGAATTCCCGCCTTTTACCAGGATGATGGACAGCTTTCCAAAACGACACCACTGCGTTTACCGCCGATTCAGGTTGTGAGCAGAAGCACGAGGACATCTCCACAAAGACGCACTAGTAACGATCACATTGCCAAAGGCACACAAGGTTGCTGGTGAGGTTTCCCCCGTGGCCCATCACGTAGTCTTAGTGTCCAATATAAACGGGGCATATGAAAACATGCTAGGTAACGGTTACTGACTTACTCGTAGAAAATACTCCGGTTGGGTAGGCCATGATGCTCATTTTACAGAAACTAAACCTCAAAGGAAGCACTTACAAATATAAACGTAGCAGGTGCCCCAGTTGAAGCTCAGCTTCTGGAAAGGACAAGCCACCCTAATTCTTGGCCTGGGAAAGATAAAGCAAGGCTGTGCGCTCATAGATTCCATAGCAGAAAACAATCTAGAATCCTTCCTGGAGGTGAATTGATGATGAACTGGAGCGCAATCTGTATCTGACTGTGACGCGCGGGTTCTATCTTCCTCTCCTGCAGACACAGAGTAGCTGGTTCTCCCTTAATGAATCACCTGTAAGCTCCGCCCGCTGAGCCACGCCCCGTCCACCCTCGTAGTAGGCAAAGGAATTCCCGCCTTTTACCAGGATGATGGACAGCTTTCCAAAACGACACCACTGCGTTTACCGCCGATTCAGGTCGTGCGTTGTTGGTGCGCAGAAGCACGAGGACATCTCCACAAAGACGCACTAGTAACGATCACATTGCCAAAGGCACACAAGGTTGCTGGTGAGGTTTCCCCCGTGGCCCATCACGTAGTCTTAGTGTACAATATACACGGGGCATATGAAAACATGCTAGGTAACGCTTACTGACTTACTCGTAGAAAATACTCCGGTTGGGTAGGCCATGATGCTCATTTTACAGAAACTAAACCTCAACAGGAAGCACTTACAAATATAAACGTAGCAGGTGCCCCAGTTGAAGCTCAGCTTCTGGAAAGGACAAGCCACCCTAACTCTTGGGCTGGGAAAGATAAAGCAAGGCTGTGCGCTCATAGATTCCATAGCAGAAAACAATCTAGAATCCTTCCTAAAGGTGAATTGATGATGTACTGGAGCGTAATCTGTATCTGACTGTGACGCGCGGGTTCTATCTTCCTCTCCTGCAGACACAGAGTAGAAGGTTCTCCCTTTATGAATCACCTGTAAGCTCCGCCCGCTGAGCCACGCCCCGTCCACCCTCGTAGTAGGCAAGGGAATTCCCGCCTTTTACCAGGATGATGGACAGCTTTCCAAAACGACACCACTGCGTTTACCGCCGATTCAGGTTGTGAGCAGAAGCACGAGGACATCTCCACAAAGACGCACTAGTAACGATCACATTGCCAAAGGCACACAAGGTTGCTGGTGAGGTTTCCCCCGTGGCCCATCACGTAGTCTTAGTGTACAATATAAACGGGGCATATGAAAACATGCTAGGTAACGGTTACTGACTTACTCGTAGAAAATACTCCGGTTGGGTAGGCCATGATGCTCATTTTACAGAAACTAAACCTCAAAGGAAGCACTTACAAATATAAACGTAGCAGGTGCCCCAGTTGAAGCTCAGCTTCTGGAAAGGACAAGCCACCCTAACTTGGGCTTGGCAAAGATAAAGCAAGGCTGTGCGCTCATAGATTCCATAGCAGAAAAAGATCTAGAATCCTTCCTGGAGGTCAACTGATGATGTACTGGAGCGTAATCTGTATCTGACTGTGACGCGCGGGTTTCTATCTTCCTCTCCTGCAGACACAGAGTAGCTGGTTCTCCCTTTATGAATCACCTGTAAGCTCTGCCCGCTGAGCCACGCCCCGTCCACCCTCGTAGTAGGCAATGGAATTCCCGCCTTTTACCAGGATGATGGACAGCTTTCCAAAACGACACCACTGCGTTTACCGCCGATTCAGGTCGTGCGTTGTTGGTGCGCAGAAGCACGAGGACATCTCCACAAAGACGCACTAGTAACGATCACATTGCCAAAGGCACACAAGGTTGCTGGTGAGGTTTCCCCCGTGGCCCATCACGTTGTCTTAGTGTACAATATACACGGGGCATATGAAAACATGCTAGGTAACGCTTACTGACTTACTCGTAGAAAATACTCCGGTTGGGTAGGCCATGATGCTCATTTTACAGAAACTAAACCTCAACAGGAAGCACTTACAAATATAAACGTAGCAGGTGCCCCAGTTGAAGCTCAGCTTCTGGAAAGGACAAGCCACCCTAACTCTTGGGCTGGGAAAGATAAAGCAAGGCTGTGCGCTCATAGATTCCATAGCAGAAAACAATCTAGAATCCTTCCTAAAGGTGAATTGATGATGTACTGGAGCGTAATCTGTATCTGACTGTGACGCGCGGGTTCTATCTTCCTCTCCTGCAGACACAGAGTAGAAGGTTCTCCCTTTATGAATCACCTGTAAGCTCCGCCCGCTGAGCCACGCCCCGTCCACCCTCGTAGTAGGCAAGGGAATTCCCGCCTTTTACCAGGATGATGGACAGCTTTCCAAAACGACACCACTGCGTTTACCGCCGATTCAGGTTGTGAGCAGAAGCACGAGGACATCTCCACAAAGACGCACTAGTAACGATCACATTGCCAAAGGCACACAAGGTTGCTGGTGAGGTTTCCCCCGTGGCCCATCACGTAGTCTTAGTGTACAATATAAAAGGGGCATATGAAAACATGCTAGGTAACGCTTACTGACTTACTCGTAGAAAATACTCCGGTTGGGTAGGCCATGATGCTCATTTTACACAAACTAAACCTCAAAGGAAGCACTTACAAATATAAACGTAGCAGGTGCCCCAGTTGAAGCTCAGCTTCTGGAAAGGACAAGCCACCCTAATTCTTGGCCTGGGAAAGATAAAGCAAGGCTGTGCGCTCATAGATTCCATAGCAGAAAACAATCTAGAATCCTTCCTGGAGGTGAATTGATGATGAACTGGAGCGTAATCTGTATCTGACTGTGACGCGCGGGTTCTATCTTCCTCTCCTGCAGACACAGAGTAGCTGGTTCTCCCTTAATGAATCACCTGTAAGCTCCGCCCGCTGAGCCACGCCCCGTCCACCCTCGTAGTAGGCAAAGGAATTCCCGCCTTTTACCAGGATGATGGACAGCTTTCCAAAACGACACCACTGCGTTTACCGCCGATTCAGGTCGTGCGTTGTTGGTGCGCAGAAGCACGAGGACATCTCCACAAAGACGCACTAGTAACGATCACATTGCCAAAGGCACACAAGGTTGCTGGTGAGGTTTCCCCCGTGGCCCATCACGTAGTCTTAGTGTACAATATAAAAGGGGCATATGAAAACATGCTAGGTAACGCTTACTGACTTACTCGTAGAAAATACTCCGGTTGGGGAGGCCATGATGCTCATTTTACAGAAACTAAACCTCAAAGGAAGCACTTACAAATATAAACGTAGCAGGTGCCCCAGTTGAAGCTCAGCTTCTGGAAAGGACAAGCCACCCTAATTCTTGGCCTGGGAAAGATAAAGCAAGGCTGTGCGCTCATAGATTCCATAGCAGAAAACAATCTAGAATCCTTCCTGGAGGTGAATTGATGATGAACTGGAGCGTAATCTGTATCTGACTGTGACGCGCGGGTTCTATCTTCCTCTCCTGCAGACACAGAGTAGCTGGTTCTCCCTTAATGAATCACCTGTAAGCTCCGCCCGCTGAGCCACGCCCCGTCCACCCTCGTAGTAGGCAAAGGAATTCCCGCCTTTTACCAGGATGATGGACAGCTTTCCAAAACGACACCACTGCGTTTACCGCCGATTCAGGTCGTGCGTTGTTGGTGCGCAGAAGCACGAGGACATCTCCACAAAGACGCACTAGTAACGATCACATTGCCAAAGGCACACAAGGTTGCTGGTGAGGTTTCCCCCGTGGCCCATCACGTAGTCTTAGTGTACAATATACACGGGGCATATGAAAACATGCTAGGTAACGCTTACTGACTTACTCGTAGAAAATACTCCGGTTGGGTAGGCCATGATGCTCATTTTACAGAAACTAAACCTCAACAGGAAGCACTTACAAATATAAACGTAGCAGGTGCCCCAGTTGAAGCTCAGCTTCTGGAAAGGACAAGCCACCCTAACTCTTGGGCTGGGAAAGATAATGCAAGGCTGTGCGCTCATAGATTCCATAGCAGAAAACAATCTTGAATCCTTCCTGGAGGTGAATTGATGATGTACTGGACCGTAATCTGTATCTGACTGTGACGCGCGGGTTATATCTTCCTTTCCTGCAGACACAGAGTAGAAGGTTCTCCCTTTATGAATCACCTGTAAGCTCCGCCCGCTGAGCCACGCCCCGTCCACCCTCGTAGTAGGCAAGGGAATTCCCGCCTTTTACCAGGATGATGGACAGCTTTCCAAAACGACACCACTGCGTTTACCGCCGATTCAGGTTGTGCGCAGAAGCAGGAGGACATCTCCACAAAGACGCACTAGTAACGATCACATTGCCAAAGGCACACAAGGTTGCTGGTGAGGTTTCCCCCGTGGCCCATCACGTAGTCTTAGTGTACAATATAAACGGGGCATATGAAAACATGCTAGGTAACGGTTACTGACTTACTCGTAGAAAATACTCCGGTTGGGTAGGCCATGATGCTCATTTTACAGAAACTAAACCTCAAAGGAAGCACTTACAAATATAAACGTAGCAGGTGCCCCAGTTGAAGCTCAGCTTCTGGAAAGGACAAGCCACCCTAACTTGGGCTTGGCAAAGATAAAGCAAGGCTGTGCGCTCATAGATTCCATAGCAGAAAAAGATCTAGAATCCTTCCTGGAGGTCAACTGATGATGTACTGGAGCGTAATCTGTATCTGACTGTGACGCGCGGGTTTCTATCTTCCTCTCCTGCAGACACAGAGTAGCTGGTTCTCCCTTTATGAATCACCTGTAAGCTCTGCCCGCTGAGCCACGCCCCGTCCACCCTCGTAGTAGGCAATGGAATTCCCGCCTTTTACCAGGATGATGGACAGCTTTCCAAAACGACACCACTGCGTTTACCGCCGATTCAGGTCGTGCGTTGTTGGTGCGCAGAAGCACGAGGACATCTCCACAAAGACGCACTAGTAACGATCACATTGCCAAAGGCACACAAGGTTGCTGGTGAGGTTTCCCCCGTGGCCCATCACGTAGTCTTAGTGTACAATATACACGGGGCATATGAAAACATGCTAGGTAACGCTTACTGACTTACTCGTAGAAAATACTCCGGTTGGGTAGGCCATGATGCTCATTTTACAGAAACTAAACCTCAACAGGAAGCACTTACAAATATAAACGTAGCAGGTGCCCCAGTTGAAGCTCAGCTTCTGGAAAGGACAAGCCACCCTAACTCTTGGGCTGGGAAAGATAAAGCAAGGCTGTGCGCTCATAGATTCCATAGCAGAAAACAATCTAGAATCCTTCCTAAAGGTGAATTGATGATGTACTGGAGCGTAATCTGTATCTGACTGTGACGCGCGGGTTCTATCTTCCTCTCCTGCAGACACAGAGTAGAAGGTTCTCCCTTTATGAATCACCTGTAAGCTCCGCCCGCTGAGCCACGCCCCGTCCACCCTCGTAGTAGGCAAGGGAATTCCCGCCTTTTACCAGGATGATGGACAGCTTTCCAAAACGACACCACTGCGTTTACCGCCGATTCAGGTTGTGAGCAGAAGCACGAGGACATCTCCACAAAGACGCACTAGTAACGATCACATTGCCAAAGGCACACAAGGTTGCTGGTGAGGTTTCCCCCGTGGCCCATCACGTAGTCTTAGTGTCCAATATAAACGGGGCATATGAAAACATGCTAGGTAACGGTTACTGACTTACTCGTAGAAAATACTCCGGTTGGGTAGGCCATGATGCTCATTTTACAGAAACTAAACCTCAAAGGAAGCACTTACAAATATAAACGTAGCAGGTGCCCCAGTTGAAGCTCAGCTTCTGGAAAGGACAAGCCACCCTAATTCTTGGCCTGGGAAAGATAAAGCAAGGCTGTGCGCTCATAGATTCCATAGCAGAAAAAGATCTAGAATCCTTCCTGGAGGTCAACTGATGATGTACTGTAGCGTAGTCTGTATCTGACTGTGACGCGCGGGTTCTATCTTCCTCTCCTGCAGACACAGAGTAGCTGGTTCTCCCTTTATGAATCACCTGTAAGCTCCGCCCGCTGAGCCACGCCCCGTCCACCCTCGTAGTAGGCAAAGGAATTCCCGCCTTTTACCAGGATGATGGACAGCTTTCCAAAACGACACCACTGCGTTTACCGCCGATTCAGGTCGTGCGTTGTTGGTGCGCAGAAGCACGAGGACATCTCCACAAAGACGCTCTAGTAACGATCACATTGCCAAAGGCACACAAGGTTGCTGGTGAGGTTTCCCCCGTGGCCCATCACGTAGTCTTAGTGTACAATATACACGGGGCATATGAAAACATGCTAGGTAACGCTTACTGACTTACTCGTAGAAAATACTCCGGTTGGGTAGGCCATGATGCTCATTTTACAGAAACTAAACCTCAAAGGAAGCACTTACAAATATAAACGTAGCAGGTGCCCCAGTTGAAGCTCAGCTTCTGGAAAGGACAAGCCACCCTAATTCTTGGCCTGGGAAAGATAAAGCAAGGCTGTGCGCTCATAGATTCCATAGCAGAAAACAATCTAGAATCCTTCCTGGAGGTGAATTGATGATGAACTGGAGCGCAATCTGTATCTGACTGTGACGCGCGGGTTCTATCTTCCTCTCCTGCAGACACAGAGTAGCTGGTTCTCCCTTAATGAATCACCTGTAAGCTCCGCCCGCTGAGCCACGCCCCGTCCACCCTCGTAGTAGGCAAAGGAATTCCCGCCTTTTACCAGGATGATGGACAGCTTTCCAAAACGACACCACTGCGTTTACCGCCGATTCAGGTCGTGCGTTGTTGGTGCGCAGAAGCACGAGGACATCTCCACAAAGACGCACTAGTAACGATCACATTGCCAAAGGCACACAAGGTTGCTGGTGAGGTTTCCCCCGTGGCCCATCACGTAGTCTTAGTGTACAATATACACGGGGCATATGAAAACATGCTAGGTAACGCTTACTGACTTACTCGTAGAAAATACTCCGGTTGGGTAGGCCATGATGCTCATTTTACAGAAACTAAACCTCAACAGGAAGCACTTACAAATATAAACGTAGCAGGTGCCCCAGTTGAAGCTCAGCTTCTGGAAAGGACAAGCCACCCTAACTCTTGGGCTGGGAAAGATAAAGCAAGGCTGTGCGCTCATAGATTCCATAGCAGAAAACAATCTAGAATCCTTCCTAAAGGTGAATTGATGATGTACTGGAGCGTAATCTGTATCTGACTGTGACGCGCGGGTTCTATCTTCCTCTCCTGCAGACACAGAGTAGAAGGTTCTCCCTTTATGAATCACCTGTAAGCTCCGCCCGCTGAGCCACGCCCCGTCCACCCTCGTAGTAGGCAAGGGAATTCCCGCCTTTTACCAGGATGATGGACAGCTTTCCAAAACGACACCACTGCGTTTACCGCCGATTCAGGTTGTGAGCAGAAGCACGAGGACATCTCCACAAAGACGCACTAGTAACGATCACATTGCCAAAGGCACACAAGGTTGCTGGTGAGGTTTCCCCCGTGGCCCATCACGTAGTCTTAGTGTCCAATATAAACGGGGCATATGAAAACATGCTAGGTAACGGTTACTGACTTACTCGTAGAAAATACTCCGGTTGGGTAGGCCATGATGCTCATTTTACAGAAACTAAACCTCAAAGGAAGCACTTACAAATATAAACGTAGCAGGTGCCCCAGTTGAAGCTCAGCTTCTGGAAAGGACAAGCCACCCTAACTCTTGGGCTGGGAAAGATAATGCAAGGCTGTGCGCTCATAGATTCCATAGCAGAAAACAATCTTGAATCCTTCCTGGAGGTGAATTGATGATGTACTGGACCGTAATCTGTATCTGACTGTGACGCGCGGGTTATATCTTCCTTTCCTGCAGACACAGAGTAGAAGGTTCTCCCTTTATGAATCACCTGTAAGCTCCGCCCGCTGAGCCACGCCCCGTCCACCCTCGTAGTAGGCAAGGGAATTCCCGCCTTTTACCAGGATGATGGACAGCTTTCCAAAACGACACCACTGCGTTTACCGCCGATTCAGGTTGTGCGCAGAAGCACGAGAACATCTCCACAAAGACGCACTAGTAACGATCACATTGCCAAAGGCACACAAGGTTGCTGGTGAGGTTTCCCCCGTGGCCCATCACGTAGTCTTGGTGTACAATATAAACGGGGCATATGAAAACATGCTAGGTAACGGTTACTGACTTACTCGTAGAAAATACTCCGGTCGGGTAGGCCATGATGCTCATTTTACAGAAACTAAACCTCAAAGGAAGCACTTACAAATATAAACGTAGCAGGTGCCCCAGTTGAAGCTCAGCTTCTGGAAAGGACAAGCCACCCTAACTCTTGGGCTGGGAAAGATAATGCAAGGCTGTGCGCTCATAGATTCCATAGCAGAAAACAATCTAGAATCCTTCCTGGAGGTGAATTGATGATGTACTGGAGCGTAACCTGTATCTGACTGTGACGCGCGGGTTATATCTTCCTTTCCTGCAGACACAGAGTAGAAGGTTCTCCCTTTATGAATCACCTGTAAGCTCCGCCCGCTGAGCCACGCCCCGTCCACCCTCGTAGTAGGCAAGGGAATTCCCGCCTTTTACCAGGATGATGGACAGCTTTCCAAAACGACACCACTGCGTTTACCGCCGATTCAGGTTGTGCGCAGAAGCACGAGGACATCTCCACAAAGACGCACTAGTAACGATCACATTGCCAAAGGCACACAAGGTTGCTGGTGAGGTTTCCCCCGTGGCCCATCACGTAGTCTTAGTGTACAATATACACGGGGCATATGAAAACATGCTAGGTAACGGTTACAGACTTACTCGTAGAAAATACTCCGGTTGGGTAGGCCATGATGCTCATTTTACAGAAACTAAACCTCAAAGGAAGCACTTACAAATATAAACGTAGCAGGTGCCCCAGTTGAAGCTCAGCTTCTGGAAAGGACAAGCCACCCTAACTTGGGCTTGGCAAAGATAAAGCAAGGCTGTGCGCTCATAGATTCCATAGCAGAAAAAGATCTAGAATCCTTCCTGGAGGTCAACTGATGATGTACTGGAGCGTAGTCTGTATCTGACTGTGACGCGCGGGTTCTATCTTCCTCTCCTGCAGACACAGAGTAGCTGGTTCTCCCTTTATGAATCACCTGTAAGCTCCGCCCGCTGAGCCACGCCCCGTCCACCCTCGTAGTAGGCAAAGGAATTCCCGCCTTTTACCAGGATGATGGACAGCTTTCCAAAACGACACCACTGCGTTTACCGCCGATTCAGGTCGTGCGTTGTTGGTGCGCAGAAGCACGAGGACATCTCCACAAAGACGCACTAGTAACGATCACATTGCCAAAGGCACACAAGGTTGCTGGTGAGGTTTCCCCCGTGGCCCATCACGTAGTCTTAGTGTACAATATAAAAGGGGCATATGAAAACATGCTAGGTAACGCTTACTGACTTACTCGTAGAAAATACTCCGGTTGGGTAGGCCATGATGCTCATTTTACAGAAACTAAACCTCAAAGGAAGCACTTACAAATATAAACGTAGCAGGTGCCCCAGTTGAAGCTCAGCTTCTGGAAAGGACAAGCCACCCTAATTCTTGGCCTGGGAAAGATAAAGCAAGGCTGTGCGCTCATAGATTCCATAGCAGAAAACAATCTAGAATCCTTTCTGGAGGTGAATTGATGATGAACTGGAGCGTAATCTGTATCTGACTGTGACGCGCGGGTTCTATCTTCCTCTCCTGCAGACACAGAGTAGCTGGTTCTCCCTTAATGAATCACCTGTAAGCTCCGCCCGCTGAGCCACGCCCCGTCCACCCTCGTAGTAGGCAAAGGAATTCCCGCCTTTTACCAGGATGATGGACAGCTTTCCAAAACGACACCACTGCGTTTACCGCCGATTCAGGTCGTGCGTTGTTGGTGCGCAGAAGCACGAGGACATCTCCACAAAGACGCACTAGTAACGATCACATTGCCAAAGGCACACAAGGTTGCTGGTGAGGTTTCCCCCGTGGCCCATCACGTAGTCTTAGTGTACAATATAAAAGGGGCATATGAAAACATGCTAGGTAACGCTTACTGACTTACTCGTAGAAAATACTCCGGTTGGGGAGGCCATGATGCTCATTTTACAGAAACTAAACCTCAAAGGAAGCACTTACAAATATAAACGTAGCAGGTGCCCCAGTTGAAGCTCAGCTTCTGGAAAGGACAAGCCACCCTAATTCTTGGCCTGGGAAAGATAAAGCAAGGCTGTGCGCTCATAGATTCCATAGCAGAAAACAATCTAGAATCCTTCCTGGAGGTGAATTGATGATGAACTGGAGCGTAATCTGTATCTGACTGTGACGCGCGGGTTCTATCTTCCTCTCCTGCAGACACAGAGTAGCTGGTTCTCCCTTAATGAATCACCTGTAAGCTCCGCCCGCTGAGCCACGCCCCGTCCACCCTCGTAGTAGGCAAAGGAATTCCCGCCTTTTACCAGGATGATGGACAGCTTTCCAAAACGACACCACTGCGTTTACCGCCGATTCAGGTCGTGCGTTGTTGGTGCGCAGAAGCACGAGGACATCTCCACAAAGACGCACTAGTAACGATCACATTGCCAAAGGCACACAAGGTTGCTGGTGAGGTTTCCCCCGTGGCCCATCACGTAGTCTTAGTGTACAATATACACGGGGCATATGAAAACATGCTAGGTAACGCTTACTGACTTACTCGTAGAAAATACTCCGGTTGGGTAGGCCATGATGCTCATTTTACAGAAACTAAACCTCAACAGGAAGCACTTACAAATATAAACGTAGCAGGTGCCCCAGTTGAAGCTCAGCTTCTGGAAAGGACAAGCCACCCTAACTCTTGGGCTGGGAAAGATAATGCAAGGCTGTGCGCTCATAGATTCCATAGCAGAAAACAATCTTGAATCCTTCCTGGAGGTGAATTGATGATGTACTGGACCGTAATCTGTATCTGACTGTGACGCGCGGGTTATATCTTCCTTTCCTGCAGACACAGAGTAGAAGGTTCTCCCTTTATGAATCACCTGTAAGCTCCGCCCGCTGAGCCACGCCCCGTCCACCCTCGTAGTAGGCAAGGGAATTCCCGCCTTTTACCAGGATGATGGACAGCTTTCCAAAACGACACCACTGCGTTTACCGCCGATTCAGGTTGTGCGCAGAAGCAGGAGGACATCTCCACAAAGACGCACTAGTAACGATCACATTGCCAAAGGCACACAAGGTTGCTGGTGAGGTTTCCCCCGTGGCCCATCACGTAGTCTTAGTGTACAATATAAACGGGGCATATGAAAACATGCTAGGTAACGGTTACTGACTTACTCGTAGAAAATACTCCGGTTGGGTAGGCCATGATGCTCATTTTACAGAAACTAAACCTCAAAGGAAGCACTTACAAATATAAACGTAGCAGGTGCCCCAGTTGAAGCTCAGCTTCTGGAAAGGACAAGCCACCCTAACTTGGGCTTGGCAAAGATAAAGCAAGGCTGTGCGCTCATAGATTCCATAGCAGAAAACAATCTAGAATCCTTCCTGGAGGTCAACTGATGATGTACTGGAGCGTAATCTGTATCTGACTGTGACGCGCGGGTTCTATCTTCCTCTCCTGCAGACACAGAGTAGCTGGTTCTCCCTTTATGAATCACCTGTAAGCTCTGCCCGCTGAGCCACGCCCCGTCCACCCTCGTAGTAGGCAATGGAATTCCCGCCTTTTACCAGGATGATGGACAGCTTTCCAAAACGACACCACTGCGTTTACCGCCGATTCAGGTTGTGAGCAGAAGCACGAGGACATCTCCACAAAGACGCACTAGTAACGATCACATTGCCAAAGGCACACAAGGTTGCTGGTGAGGTTTCCCCCGTGGCCCATCACGTAGTCTTAGTGTACAATATAAAAGGGGCATATGAAAACATGCTAGGTAACGCTTACTGACTTACTCGTAGAAAATACTCCGGTTGGGTAGGCCATGATGCTCATTTTACAGAAACTAAACCTCAAAGGAAGCACTTACAAATATAAACGTAGCAGGTGCCCCAGTTGAAGCTCAGCTTCTGGAAAGGACAAGCCACCCTAATTCTTGGCCTGGGAAAGATAAAGCAAGGCTGTGCGCTCATAGATTCCATAGCAGAAAACAATCTAGAATCCTTCCTGGAGGTGAATTGATGATGAACTGGAGCGTAATCTGTATCTGACTGTGACGCGCGGGTTCTATCTTCCTCTCCTGCAGACACAGAGTAGCTGGTTCTCCCTTAATGAATCACCTGTAAGCTCCGCCCGCTGAGCCACGCCCCGTCCACCCTCGTAGTAGGCAAAGGAATTCCCGCCTTTTACCAGGATGATGGACAGCTTTCCAAAACGACACCACTGCGTTTACCGCCGATTCAGGTCGTGCGTTGTTGGTGCGCAGAAGCACGAGGACATCTCCACAAAGACGCACTAGTAACGATCACATTGCCAAAGGCACACAAGGTTGCTGGTGAGGTTTCCCCCGTGGCCCATCACGTAGTCTTAGTGTACAATATAAAAGGGGCATATGAAAACATGCTAGGTAACGCTTACTGACTTACTCGTAGAAAATACTCCGGTTGGGGAGGCCATGATGCTCATTTTACAGAAACTAAACCTCAAAGGAAGCACTTACAAATATAAACGTAGCAGGTGCCCCAGTTGAAGCTCAGCTTCTGGAAAGGACAAGCCACCCTAATTCTTGGCCTGGGAAAGATAAAGCAAGGCTGTGCGCTCATAGATTCCATAGCAGAAAACAATCTAGAATCCTTCCTGGAGGTGAATTGATGATGAACTGGAGCGTAATCTGTATCTGACTGTGACGCGCGGGTTCTATCTTCCTCTCCTGCAGACACAGAGTAGCTGGTTCTCCCTTAATGAATCACCTGTAAGCTCCGCCCGCTGAGCCACGCCCCGTCCACCCTCGTAGTAGGCAAAGGAATTCCCGCCTTTTACCAGGATGATGGACAGCTTTCCAAAACGACACCACTGCGTTTACCGCCGATTCAGGTCGTGCGTTGTTGGTGCGCAGAAGCACGAGGACATCTCCACAAAGACGCACTAGTAACGATCACATTGCCAAAGGCACACAAGGTTGCTGGTGAGGTTTCCCCCGTGGCCCATCACGTAGTCTTAGTGTACAATATACACGGGGCATATGAAAACATGCTAGGTAACGCTTACTGACTTACTCGTAGAAAATACTCCGGTTGGGTAGGCCATGATGCTCATTTTACAGAAACTAAACCTCAACAGGAAGCACTTACAAATATAAACGTAGCAGGTGCCCCAGTTGAAGCTCAGCTTCTGGAAAGGACAAGCCACCCTAACTCTTGGGCTGGGAAAGATAATGCAAGGCTGTGCGCTCATAGATTCCATAGCAGAAAACAATCTTGAATCCTTCCTGGAGGTGAATTGATGATGTACTGGACCGTAATCTGTATCTGACTGTGACGCGCGGGTTATATCTTCCTTTCCTGCAGACACAGAGTAGAAGGTTCTCCCTTTATGAATCACCTGTAAGCTCCGCCCGCTGAGCCACGCCCCGTCCACCCTCGTAGTAGGCAAGGGAATTCCCGCCTTTTACCAGGATGATGGACAGCTTTCCAAAACGACACCACTGCGTTTACCGCCGATTCAGGTTGTGCGCAGAAGCAGGAGGACATCTCCACAAAGACGCACTAGTAACGATCACATTGCCAAAGGCACACAAGGTTGCTGGTGAGGTTTCCCCCGTGGCCCATCACGTAGTCTTAGTGTACAATATAAACGGGGCATATGAAAACATGCTAGGTAACGGTTACTGACTTACTCGTAGAAAATACTCCGGTTGGGTAGGCCATGATGCTCATTTTACAGAAACTAAACCTCAAAGGAAGCACTTACAAATATAAACGTAGCAGGTGCCCCAGTTGAAGCTCAGCTTCTGGAAAGGACAAGCCACCCTAACTTGGGCTTGGCAAAGATAAAGCAAGGCTGTGCGCTCATAGATTCCATAGCAGAAAAAGATCTAGAATCCTTCCTGGAGGTCAACTGATGATGTACTGGAGCGTAATCTGTATCTGACTGTGACGCGCGGGTTTCTATCTTCCTCTCCTGCAGACACAGAGTAGCTGGTTCTCCCTTTATGAATCACCTGTAAGCTCTGCCCGCTGAGCCACGCCCCGTCCACCCTCGTAGTAGGCAATGGAATTCCCGCCTTTTACCAGGATGATGGACAGCTTTCCAAAACGACACCACTGCGTTTACCGCCGATTCAGGTCGTGCGTTGTTGGTGCGCAGAAGCACGAGGACATCTCCACAAAGACGCACTAGTAACGATCACATTGCCAAAGGCACACAAGGTTGCTGGTGAGGTTTCCCCCGTGGCCCATCACGTAGTCTTAGTGTACAATATACACGGGGCATATGAAAACATGCTAGGTAACGCTTACTGACTTACTCGTAGAAAATACTCCGGTTGGGTAGGCCATGATGCTCATTTTACAGAAACTAAACCTCAACAGGAAGCACTTACAAATATAAACGTAGCAGGTGCCCCAGTTGAAGCTCAGCTTCTGGAAAGGACAAGCCACCCTAACTCTTGGGCTGGGAAAGATAAAGCAAGGCTGTGCGCTCATAGATTCCATAGCAGAAAACAATCTAGAATCCTTCCTAAAGGTGAATTGATGATGTACTGGAGCGTAATCTGTATCTGACTGTGACGCGCGGGTTCTATCTTCCTCTCCTGCAGACACAGAGTAGAAGGTTCTCCCTTTATGAATCACCTGTAAGCTCCGCCCGCTGAGCCACGCCCCGTCCACCCTCGTAGTAGGCAAGGGAATTCCCGCTTTTTACCAGGATGATGGACAGCTTTCCAAAACGACACCACTGCGTTTACCGCCGATTCAGGTTGTGAGCAGAAGCACGAGGACATCTCCACAAAGACGCACTAGTAACGATCACATTGCCAAAGGCACACAAGGTTGCTGGTGAGGTTTCCCCCGTGGCCCATCACGTAGTCTTAGTGTCCAATATAAACGGGGCATATGAAAACATGCTAGGTAACGGTTACTGACTTACTCGTAGAAAATACTCCGGTTGGGTAGGCCATGATGCTCATTTTACAGAAACTAAACCTCAAAGGAAGCACTTACAAATATAAACGTAGCAGGTGCCCCAGTTGAAGCTCAGCTTCTGGAAAGGACAAGCCACCCTAACTTGGGCTTGGCAAAGATAAAGCAAGGCTGTGCGCTCATAGATTCCATAGCAGAAAAAGATCTAGAATCCTTCCTGGAGGTCAACTGATGATGTACTGTAGCGTAGTCTGTATCTGACTGTGACGCGCGGGTTCTATCTTCCTCTCCTGCAGACACAGAGTAGCTGGTTCTCCCTTTATGAATCACCTGTAAGCTCCGCCCGCTGAGCCACGCCCCGTCCACCCTCGTAGTAGGCAAAGGAATTCCCGCCTTTTACCAGGATGATGGACAGCTTTCCAAAACGACACCACTGCGTTTACCGCCGATTCAGGTCGTGCGTTGTTGGTGCGCAGAAGCACGAGGACATCTCCACAAAGACGCTCTAGTAACGATCACATTGCCAAAGGCACACAAGGTTGCTGGTGAGGTTTCCCCCGTGGCCCATCACGTAGTCTTAGTGTACAATATAAAAGGGGCATATGAAAACATGCTAGGTAACGCTTACTGACTTACTCGTAGAAAATACTCCGGTTGGGTAGGCCATGATGCTCATTTTACAGAAACTAAACCTCAAAGGAAGCACTTACAAATATAAACGTAGCAGGTGCCCCAGTTGAAGCTCAGCTTCTGGAAAGGACAAGCCACCCTAATTCTTGGCCTGGGAAAGATAAAGCAAGGCTGTGCGCTCATAGATTCCATAGCAGAAAACAATCTAGAATCCTTCCTGGAGGTGAATTGATGATGAACTGGAGCGCAATCTGTATCTGACTGTGACGCGCGGGTTCTATCTTCCTCTCCTGCAGACACAGAGTAGCTGGTTCTCCCTTAATGAATCACCTGTAAGCTCCGCCCGCTGAGCCACGCCCCGTCCACCCTCGTAGTAGGCAAAGGAATTCCCGCCTTTTACCAGGATGATGGACAGCTTTCCAAAACGACACCACTGCGTTTACCGCCGATTCAGGTCGTGCGTTGTTGGTGCGCAGAAGCACGAGGACATCTCCACAAAGACGCACTAGTAACGATCACATTGCCAAAGGCACACAAGGTTGCTGGTGAGGTTTCCCCCGTGGCCCATCACGTAGTCTTAGTGTACAATATACACGGGGCATATGAAAACATGCTAGGTAACGCTTACTGACTTACTCGTAGAAAATACTCCGGTTGGGTAGGCCATGATGCTCATTTTACAGAAACTAAACCTCAACAGGAAGCACTTACAAATATAAACGTAGCAGGTGCCCCAGTTGAAGCTCAGCTTCTGGAAAGGACAAGCCACCCTAACTCTTGGGCTGGGAAAGATAAAGCAAGGCTGTGCGCTCATAGATTCCATAGCAGAAAACAATCTAGAATCCTTCCTAAAGGTGAATTGATGATGTACTGGAGCGTAATCTGTATCTGACTGTGACGCGCGGGTTCTATCTTCCTCTCCTGCAGACACAGAGTAGAAGGTTCTCCCTTTATGAATCACCTGTAAGCTCCGCCCGCTGAGCCACGCCCCGTCCACCCTCGTAGTAGGCAAGGGAATTCCCGCCTTTTACCAGGATGATGGACAGCTTTCCAAAACGACACCACTGCGTTTACCGCCGATTCAGGTTGTGCGCAGAAGCACGAGGACATCTCCACAAAGACGCACTAGTAACGATCACATTGCCAAAGGCACACAAGGTTGCTGGTGAGGTTTCCCCCGTGGCCCATCACGTAGTCTTAGTGTACAATATACACGGGGCATATGAAAACATGCTAGGTAACGGTTACAGACTTACTCGTAGAAAATTCTCCGGTTGGGTAGGCCATGATGCTCATTTTACAGAAACTAAACCTCAAAGGAAGCACTTACAAATATAAACGTAGCAGGTGCCCCAGTTGAAGCTCAGCTTCTGGAAAGGACAAGCCACCCTAACTTGGGCTTGGCAAAGATAAAGCAAGGCTGTGCGCTCATAGATTCCATAGCAGAAAAAGATCTAGAATCCTTCCTGGAGGTCAACTGATGATGTACTGGAGCGTAATCTGTATCTGACTGTGACGCGCGGGTTCTATCTTCCTCTCCTGCAGACACAGAGTAGCTGGTTCTCCCTTTATGAATCACCTGTAAGCTCTGCCCGCTGAGCCACGCCCCGTCCACCCTCGTAGTAGGCAAAGGAATTCCCGCCTTTTACCAGGATGATGGACAGCTTTCCAAAACGACACCACTGCGTTTACCGCCGATTCAGGTCGTGCGTTGTTGGTGCGCAGAAGCACGAGGACATCTCCACAAAGACGCACTAGTAACGATCACATTGCCAAAGGCACACAAGGTTGCTGGTGAGGTTTCCCCCGTGGCCCATCACGTAGTCTTAGTGTACAATATACACGGGGCATATGAAAACATGCTAGGTAACGCTTACTGACTTACTCGTAGAAAATACTCCGGTTGGGTAGGCCATGATGCTCATTTTACAGAAACTAAACCTCAACAGGAAGCACTTACAAATATAAACGTAGCAGGTGCCCCAGTTGAAGCTCAGCTTCTGGAAAGGACAAGCCACCCTAACTCTTGGGCTGGGAAAGATAAAGCAAGGCTGTGCGCTCATAGATTCCATAGCAGAAAACAATCTAGAATCCTTCCTGGAGGTGAATTGATGATGTACTGGAGTGTAATCTGTATCTGACTGTGACGCGCGGGTTCTATCTTCCTCTCCTGCAGACACAGAGT
Source organism: Pleurodeles waltl (assembly GCF_031143425.1). NCBI lineage: Eukaryota > Metazoa > Chordata > Amphibia > Caudata > Salamandridae > Pleurodeles > Pleurodeles waltl. The sequence goes on along the minus strand of NW_027149821.1, from coordinate 1,027,882 downwards.
AGCTGGTTCTCCCTTAATGAATCACCTGTAAGCTCCGCCCGCTGAGCCACGCCCCGTCCACCCTCGTAGTAGGCAAAGGAATTCCCGCCTTTTACCAGGATGATGGACAGCTTTCCAAAACGACACCACTGCGTTTACCGCCGATTCAGGTCGTGCGTTGTTGGTGCGCAGAAGCACGAGGACATCTCCACAAAGACGCACTAGTAACGATCACATTGCCAAAGGCACACAAGGTTGCTGGTGAGGTTTCCCCCGTGGCCCATCACGTAGTCTTAGTGTACAATATAAACGGGGCATATGAAAACATGCTAGGTAACGGTTACTGACTTACTCGTAGAAAATACTCCGGTTGGGTAGGCATGATGCTCATTTTACAGAAACTAAACCTCAAAGGAAGCACTTACAAATATAAACGTAGCAGGTGCCCCAGTTGAAGCTCAGCTTCTGGAAAGGACAAGCCACCCTAACTTGGGCTTGGCAAAGATAAAGCAAGGCTGTGCGCTCATAGATTCCATAGCAGAAAAAGATCTAGAATCCTTCCTGGAGGTGAACTGATGATGTACTGGAGCGTAATCTGTATCTGACTGTGACGCGCGGGTTCTATCTTCCTCTCCTGCAGACACAGAGTAGCTGGTTCTCCCTTAATGAATCACCTGTAAGCTCCGCCCGCTGAGCCACGCCCCGTCCACCCTCATAGTAGGCAAAGGAATTCCCGCCTTTTACCAGGATGATGGACAGCTTTCCAAAACGACACCACTGCGTTTACCGCCGATTCAGGTCGTGCGTTGTTGGTGCACAGAAGCACGAGGACATCTCCACAAAGACGCACTAGTAACGATCACATTGCCAAAGGCACACAAGGTTGCTGGTGAGGTTTCCCCGTGGCCCATCACGTAGTCTTAGTGTACAATATACACGGGGCATATGAAAACATGCTAGGTAACGCTTACTGACTTACTCGTAGAAAATACTCCGGTTGGGTAGGCCATGATGCTCATTTTACAGAAACTAAACCTCAACAGGAAGCACTTACAAATATAAACGTAGCAGGTGCCCCAGTTGAAGCTCAGCTTCTGGAAAGGACAAGCCACCCTAACTCTTGGGCTGGGAAAGATAAAGCAAGGCTGTGCGCTCATAGATTCCATAGCAGAAAACAATCTAGAATACTTCCTGGAGGTGAATTGATGATGTACTGGAGCGTAATCTGTATCTGACTGTGACGCGCGGGTTCTATCTTCCTCTCCTGCAGACACAGAGTAGAAGGTTCTCCCTTTATGAATCACCTGTAAGCTCCGCCCGCTGAGCCACGCCCCGTCCACCCTCGTAGTAGGCAAGGGAATTCCCGCCTTTTACCAGGATGATGGACAGCTTTCCAAAATGACACCACTGCGTTTACCGCCGATTCAGGTCGTGCGTTGTTGGTGCGCAGAAGCACGAGGACATCTCCACAAAGACGCACTAGTAACGATCACATTGCCAAAGGCACACAAGGTTGCTGGTGAGGTTTCCCCCGTGGCCCATCACGTAGTCTTAGTGTACAATATAAACGGGGCATATGAAAACATGCTAGGTAACGGTTACTGACTTACTCGTAGAAAATACTCCGGTTGGGTAGGCCATGATGCTCATTTTACAGAAACTAAACCTCAAAGGAAGCACTTACAAATATAAACGTAGCAGGTGCCCCAGTTGAAGCTCAGCTTCTGGAAAGGACAAGCCACCCTAACTTGGGCTTGGCAAAGATAAAGCAAGGCTGTGCGCTCATAGATTCCATAGCAGAAAAAGATCTAGAATCCTTCCTGGAGGTCAACTGATGATGTACTGGAGCGTAATCTGTATCTGACTGTGACGCGCGGGTTTCTATCTTCCTCTCCTGCAGACACAGAGTAGCTGGTTCTCCCTTTATGAATCACCTGTAAGCTCTGCCCGCTGAGCCACGCCCCGTCCACCCTCGTAGTAGGCAATGGAATTCCCGCCTTTTACCAGGATGATGGACAGCTTTCCAAAACGACACCACTGCGTTTACCGCCGATTCAGGTCGTGCGTTGTTGGTGCGCAGAAGCACGAGGACATCTCCACAAAGACGCACTAGTAACGATCACATTGCCAAAGGCACACAAGGTTGCTGGTGAGGTTTCCCCCGTGGCCCATCACGTAGTCTTAGTGTACAATATACACGGAGCATATGAAAACATGCTAGGTAACGCTTACTGACTTACTCGTAGAAAATACTCCGGTTGGGTAGGCCATGATGCTCATTTTACAGAAACTAAACCTCAACAGGAAGCACTTACAAATATAAACGTAGCAGGTGCCCCAGTTGAAGCTCAGCTTCTGGAAAGGACAAGCCACCCTAACTCTTGGGCTGGGAAAGATAATGCAAGGCTGTGCGCTCATAGATTCCATAGCAGAAAACAATCTAGAATCCTTCCTGGAGGTGAATTGATGATGTACTGGACCGTAATCTGTATCTGACTGTGACGCGCGGGTTATATCTTCCTTTCCTGCAGACACAGAGTAGAAGGTTCTCCCTTTATGAATCACCTGTAAGCTCCGCCCGCTGAGCCACGCCCCGTCCACCCTCGTAGTAGGCAAGGGAATTCCCGCCTTTTACCAGGATGATGGACAGCTTTCCAAAACGACACCACTGCGTTTACCGCCGATTCAGGTTGTGCGCAGAAGCACGAGGACATCTCCACAAAGACGCACTAGTAACGATCACATTGCCAAAGGCACACAAGGTTGCTGGTGAGGTTTCCCCCGTGGCCCATCACGTAGTCTTAGTGTACAATATAAACGGGGCATATGAAAACATGCTAGGTAACGGTTACTGACTTACTCGTAGAAAATACTCCGGTCGGGTAGGCCATGATGCTCATTTTACAGAAACTAAACCTCAAAGGAAGCACTTACAAATATAAACGTAGCAGGTGCCCCAGTTGAAGCTCAGCTTCTGGAAAGGACAAGCCACCCTAACTTGGGCTTGGCAAAGATAAAGCAAGGCTGTGCGCTCATAGATTCCATAGCAGAAAAAGATCTAGAATCCTTCCTGGAGGTCAACTGATGATGTACTGGAGCGTAATCTGTATCTGACTGTGACGCGCGGGTTCTATCTTCCTCTCCTGCAGACACAGAGTAGCTGGTTCTCCCTTTATGAATCACCTGTAAGCTCTACCCGCTGAGCCACGCCCCGTCCACCCTCGTAGTAGGCAACGGAATTCCCGCCTTTTACCAGGATGATGGACAGCTTTCCAAAACGACACCACTGCGTTTACCGCCGATTCAGGTCGTGCGTTGTTGGTGCGCAGAAGCACGAGGACATCTCCACAAAGACGCACTAGTAACGATCACATTGCCAAAGGCACACAAGGTTGCTGGTGAGGTTTCCCCCGTGGCCCATCACGTAGTCTTAGTGTACAATATACACGGGGCATATGAAAACATGCTAGGTAACGCTTACTGACTTACTCGTAGAAAATACTCCGGTTGGGTAGGCCATGATGCTCATTTTACAGAAACTAAACCTCAACAGGAAGCACTTACAAATATAAACGTAGCAGGTGCCCCAGTTGAAGCTCAGCTTCTGGAAAGGACAAGCCACCCTAACTCTTGGGCTGGGAAAGATAATGCAAGGCTGTGCGCTCATAGATTCCATAGCAGAAAACAATCTAGAATCCTTCCTGGAGGTGAATTGATGATGTACTGGACCGTAATCTGTATCAGACTGTGACGCGCGGGTTATATCTTCCTTTCCTGCAGACACAGAGTAGAAGGTTCTCCCTTTATGAATCACCTGTAAGCTCCGCCCGCTGAGCCACGCCCCGTCCACCCTCGTAGTAGGCAAGGGAATTCCCGCCTTTTACCAGGATGATGGACAGCTTTCCAAAACGACACCACTGCGTTTACCGCCGATTCAGGTTGTGCGCAGAAGCAGGAGGACATCTCCACAAAGACGCACTAGTAACGATCACATTGCCAAAGGCACACAAGGTTGCTGGTGAGGTTTCCCCCGTGGCCCATCACGTAGTCTTAGTGTACAATATAAACGGGGCATATGAAAACATGCTAGGTAACGGTTACTGACTTACTCGTAGAAAATACTCCGGTTGGGTAGGCCATGATGCTCATTTTACAGAAACTAAACCTCAAAGGAAGCACTTACAAATATAAACGTAGCAGGTGCCCCAGTTGAAGCTCAGCTTCTGGAAAGGACAAGCCACCCTAACTTGGGCTTGGCAAAGATAAAGCAAGGCTGTGCGCTCATAGATTCCATAGCAGAAAAAGATCTAGAATCCTTCCTGGAGGTCAACTGATGATGTACTGGAGCGTAATCTGTATCTGACTGTGACGCGCGGGTTTCTATCTTCCTCTCCTGCAGACACAGAGTAGCTGGTTCTCCCTTTATGAATCACCTGTAAGCTCTGCCCGCTGAGCCACGCCCCGTCCACCCTCGTAGTAGGCAATGGAATTCCCGCCTTTTACCAGGATGATGGACAGCTTTCCAAAACGACACCACTGCGTTTACCGCCGATTCAGGTCGTGCGTTGTTGGTGCGCAGAAGCACGAGGACATCTCCACAAAGACGCACTAGTAACGATCACATTGCCAAAGGCACACAAGGTTGCTGGTGAGGTTTCCCCCGTGGCCCATCACGTAGTCTTAGTGTACAATATACACGGGGCATATGAAAACATGCTAGGTAACGCTTACTGACTTACTCGTAGAAAATACTCCGGTTGGGTATGCCATGATGCTCATTTTACAGAAACTAAACCTCAACAGGAAGCACTTACAAATATAAACGTAGCAGGTGCCCCAGTTGAAGCTCAGCTTCTGGAAAGGACAAGCCACCCTAACTCTTGGGCTGGGAAAGATAAAGCAAGGCTGTGCGCTCATAGATTCCATAGCAGAAAACAATCTAGAATCCTTCCTAAAGGTGAATTGATGATGTACTGGAGCGTAATCTGTATCTGACTGTGACGCGCGGGTTCTATCTTCCTCTCCTGCAGACACAGAGTAGAAGGTTCTCCCTTTATGAATCACCTGTAAGCTCCGCCCGCTGAGCCACGCCCCGTCCACCCTCGTAGTAGGCAAGGGAATTCCCGCCTTTTACCAGGATGATGGACAGCTTTCCAAAACGACACCACTGCGTTTACCGCCGATTCAGGTTGTGCGCAGAAGCACGAGGACATCTCCACAAAGACGCACTAGTAACGATCACATTGCCAAAGGCACACAAGGTTGCTGGTGAGGTTTCCCCCGTGGCCCATCACGTAGTCTTAGTGTACAATATAAACGGGGCATATGAAAACATGCTAGGTAACGGTTACTGACTTACTCGTAGAAAATACTCCGGTCGGGTAGGCCATGATGCTCATTTTACAGAAACTAAACCTCAAAGGAAGCACTTACAAATATAAACGTAGCAGGTGCCCCAGTTGAAGCTCAGCTTCTGGAAAGGACAAGCCACCCTAACTTGGGCTTGGCAAAGATAAAGCAAGGCTGTGCGCTCATAGATTCCATAGCAGAAAAAGATCTAGAATCCTTCCTGGAGGTCAACTGATGATGTACTGGAGCGTAATCTGTATCTGACTGTGACGCGCGGGTTCTATCTTCCTCTCCTGCAGACACAGAGTAGCTGGTTCTCCCTTTATGAATCACCTGTAAGCTCTACCCGCTGAGCCACGCCCCGTCCACCCTCGTAGTAGGCAACGGAATTCCCGCCTTTTACCAGGATGATGGACAGCTTTCCAAAACGACACCACTGCGTTTACCGCCGATTCAGGTCGTGCGTTGTTGGTGCGCAGAAGCACGAGGACATCTCCACAAAGACGCACTAGTAACGATCACATTGCCAAAGGCACACAAGGTTGCTGGTGAGGTTTCCCCCGTGGCCCATCACGTAGTCTTAGTGTACAATATACACGGGGCATATGAAAACATGCTAGGTAACGCTTACTGACTTACTCGTAGAAAATACTCCGGTTGGGTAGGCCATGATGCTCATTTTACAGAAACTAAACCTCAACAGGAAGCACTTACAAATATAAACGTAGCAGGTGCCCCAGTTGAAGCTCAGCTTCTGGAAAGGACAAGCCACCCTAACTCTTGGGCTGGGAAAGATAATGCAAGGCTGTGCGCTCATAGATTCCATAGCAGAAAACAATCTATAATCCTTCCTGGAGGTGAATTGATGATGTACTGGACCGTAATCTGTATCTGACTGTGACGCGCGGGTTATATCTTCCTTTCCTGCAGACACAGAGTAGAAGGTTCTCCCTTTATGAATCACCTGTAAGCTCCGCCCGCTGAGCCACGCCCCGTCCACCCTCGTAGTAGGCAACGGAATTCCCGCCTTTTACCAGGATGATGGACAGCTTTCCAAAACGACACCACTGCGTTTACCGCCGATTCAGGTTGTGCGCAGAAGCACGAGGACATCTCCACAAAGACGCACTAGTAACGATCACATTGCCAAAGGCACACAAGGTTGCTGGTGAGGTTTCCCCCGTGGCCCATCACGTAGTCTTAGTGTACAATATAAACGGGGCATATGAAAACATGCTAGGTAACGGTTACTGACTTACTCGTAGAAAATACTCCGGTCGGGTAGGCCATGATGCTCATTTTACAGAAACTAAACCTCAAAGGAAGCACTTACAAATATAAACGTAGCAGGTGCCCCAGTTGAAGCTCAGCTTCTGGAAAGGACAAGCCACCCTAACTTGGGCTTGGCAAAGATAAAGCAAGGCTGTGCGCTCATAGATTCCATAGCAGAAAAAGATCTAGAATCCTTCCTGGAGGTCAACTGATGATGTACTGGAGCGTAATCTGTATCTGACTGTGACGCGCGGGTTCTATCTTCCTCTCCTGCAGACACAGAGTAGCTGGTTCTCCCTTTATGAATCACCTGTAAGCTCTACCCGCTGAGCCACGCCCCGTCCACCCTCGTAGTAGGCAACGGAATTCCCGCCTTTTACCAGGATGATGGACAGCTTTCCAAAACAACACCACTGCGTTTACCGCCGATTCAGGTCGTGCGTTGTTGGTGCGCAGAAGCACGAGGACATCTCCACAAAGACGCACTAGTAACGATCACATTGCCAAAGGCACACAAGGTTGCTGGTGAGGTTTCCCCCGTGGCCCATCACGTAGTCTTAGTGTACAATATACACGGGGCATATGAAAACATGCTAGGTAACGCTTACTGACTTACTCGTAGAAAATACTCCGGTTGGGTAGGCCATGATGCTCATTTTACAGAAACTAAACCTCAACAGGAAGCACTTACAAATATAAACGTAGCAGGTGCCCCAGTTGAAGCTCAGCTTCTGGAAAGGACAAGCCACCCTAACTCTTGGGCTGGGAAAGATAATGCAAGGCTGTGCGCTCATAGATTCCATAGCAGAAAACAATCTAGAATCCTTCCTGGAGGTGAATTGATGATGTACTGGAGCGTAATCTGTATCTGACTGTGACGCGCGGGTTATATCTTCCTTTCCTGCAGACACAGAGTAGAAGGTTCTCCCTTTATGAATCACCTGTAAGCTCCGCCCGCTGAGCCACGCCCCGTCCACCCTCGTAGTAGGCAAGGGAATTCCCGCCTTTTACCAGGATGATGGACAGCTTTCCAAAACGACACCACTGCGTTTACCGCCGATTCAGGTTGTGCGCAGAAGCAGGAGGACATCTCCACAAAGACGCACTAGTAACGATCACATTGCCAAAGGCACACAAGGTTGCTGGTGAGGTTTCCCCCGTGGCCCATCACGTAGTCTTAGTGTACAATATAAACGGGGCATATGAAAACATGCTAGGTAACGGTTACTGACTTACTCGTAGAAAATACTCCGGTTGGGTAGGCCATGATGCTCATTTTACAGAAACTAAACCTCAAAGGAAGCACTTACAAATATAAACGTAGCAGGTGCCCCAGTTGAAGCTCAGCTTCTGGAAAGGACAAGCCACCCTAACTTGGGCTTGGCAAAGATAAAGCAAGGCTGTGCGCTCATAGATTCCATAGCAGAAAAAGATCTAGAATCCTTCCTGGAGGTCAACTGATGATGTACTGGAGCGTAATCTGTATCTGACTGTGACGCGCGGGTTTCTATCTTCCTCTCCTGCAGACACAGAGTAGCTGGTTCTCCCTTTATGAATCACCTGTAAGCTCTGCCCGCTGAGCCACGCCCCGTCCACCCTCGTAGTAGGCAATGGAATTCCCGCCTTTTACCAGGATGATGGACAGCTTTCCAAAACGACACCACTGCGTTTACCGCCGATTCAGGTCGTGCGTTGTTGGTGCGCAGAAGCACGAGGACATCTCCACAAAGACGCACTAGTAACGATCACATTGCCAAAGGCACACAAGGTTGCTGGTGAGGTTTCCCCCGTGGCCCATCACGTAGTCTTAGTGTACAATATACACGGGGCATATGAAAACATGCTAGGTAACGCTTACTGACTTACTCGTAGAAAATACTCCGGTTGGGTATGCCATGATGCTCATTTTACAGAAACTAAACCTCAACAGGAAGCACTTACAAATATAAACGTAGCAGGTGCCCCAGTTGAAGCTCAGCTTCTGGAAAGGACAAGCCACCCTAACTCTTGGGCTGGGAAAGATAAAGCAAGGCTGTGCGCTCATAGATTCCATAGCAGAAAACAATCTAGAATCCTTCCTAAAGGTGAATTGATGATGTACTGGAGCGTAATCTGTATCTGACTGTGACGCGCGGGTTCTATCTTCCTCTCCTGCAGACACAGAGTAGAAGGTTCTCCCTTTATGAATCACCTGTAAGCTCCGCCCGCTGAGCCACGCCCCGTCCACCCTCGTAGTAGGCAAGGGAATTCCCGCCTTTTACCAGGATGATGGACAGCTTTCCAAAACGACACCACTGCGTTTACCGCCGATTCAGGTTGTGAGCAGAAGCACGAGGACATCTCCACAAAGACGCACTAGTAACGATCACATTGCCAAAGGCACACAAGGTTGCTGGTGAGGTTTCCCCCGTGGCCCATCACGTAGTCTTAGTGTCCAATATAAACGGGGCATATGAAAACATGCTAGGTAACGGTTACTGACTTACTCGTAGAAAATACTCCGGTTGGGTAGGCCATGATGCTCATTTTACAGAAACTAAACCTCAAAGGAAGCACTTACAAATATAAACGTAGCAGGTGCCCCAGTTGAAGCTCAGCTTCTGGAAAGGACAAGCCACCCTAACTTGGGCTTGGCAAAGATAAAGCAAGGCTGTGCGCTCATAGATTCCATAGCAGAAAAAGATCTAGAATCCTTCCTGGAGGTCAACTGATGATGTACTGGAGCGTAGTCTGTATCTGACTGTGACGCGCGGGTTCTATCTTCCTCTCCTGCAGACACAGAGTAGCTGGTTCTCCCTTTATGAATCACCTGTAAGCTCCGCCCGCTGAGCCACGCCCCGTCCACCCTCGTAGTAGGCAAAGGAATTCCCGCCTTTTACCAGGATGATGGACAGCTTTCCAAAACGACACCACTGCGTTTACCGCCGATTCAGGTCGTGCGTTGTTGGTGCGCAGAAGCACGAGGACATCTCCACAAAGACGCTCTAGTAACGATCACATTGCCAAAGGCACACAAGGTTGCTGGTGAGGTTTCCCCCGTGGCCCATCACGTAGTCTTAGTGTACAATATAAAAGGGGCATATGAAAACATGCTAGGTAACGCTTACTGACTTACTCGTAGAAAATACTCCGGTTGGGTAGGCCTTGATGCTCATTTTACAGAAACTAAACCTCAAAGGAAGCACTTACAAATATAAACGTAGCAGGTGCCCCAGTTGAAGCTCAGCTTCTGGAAAGGACAAGCCACCCTAATTCTTGGCCTGGGAAAGATAAAGCAAGGCTGTGCGCTCATAGATTCCATAGCAGAAAACAATCTAGAATCCTTCCTGGAGGTGAATTGATGATGAACTGGACCGTAATCTGTATCTGACTGTGACGCGCGGGTTATATCTTCCTTTCCTGCAGACACAGAGTAGAAGGTTCTCCCTTAATGAATCACCTGTAAGCTCCGCCCGCTGAGCCACGCCCCGTCCACCCTCGTAGTAGGCAAGGGAATTCCCGCCTTTTACCAGGATGATGGACAGCTTTCCAAAACGACACCACTGCGTTTACCGCCGATTCAGGTTGTGCGCAGAAGCACGAGAACATCTCCACAAAGACGCACTAGTAACGATCACATTGCCAAAGGCACACAAGGTTGCTGGTGAGGTTTCCCCCGTGGCCCATCACGTAGTCTTAGTGTACAATATAAACGGGGCATATGAAAACATGCTAGGTAACGGTTACTGACTTACTCGTAGAAAATACTCCGGTCGGGTAGGCCATGATGCTCATTTTACAGAAACTAAACCTCAAAGGAAGCACTTACAAATATAAACGTAGCAGGTGCCCCAGTTGAAGCTCAGCTTCTGGAAAGGACAAGCCACCCTAACTCTTGGGCTGGGAAAGATAATGCAAGGCTGTGCGCTCATAGATTCCATAGCAGAAAACAATCTAGAATCCTTCCTGGAGGTGAATTGATGATGTACTGGAGCGTAATCTGTATCTGACTGTGACGCGCGGGTTATATCTTCCTTTCCTGCAGACACAGAGTAGAAGGTTCTCCCTTTATGAATCACCTGTAAGCTCCGCCCGCTGAGCCACGCCCCGTCCACCCTCGTAGTAGGCAAGGGAATTCCCGCCTTTTACCAGGATGATGGACAGCTTTCCAAAACGACACCACTGCGTTTACCGCCGATTCAGGTTGTGCGCAGAAGCACGAGGACATCTCCACAAAGACGCACTAGTAACGATCACATTGCCAAAGGCACACAAGGTTGCTGGTGAGGTTTCCCCCGTGGCCCATCACGTAGTCTTAGTGTACAATATACACGGGGCATATGAAAACATGCTAGGTAACGCTTACTGACTTACTCGTAGAAAATACTCCGGTTGGGTAGGCCATGATGCTCATTTTACAGAAACTAAACCTCAACAGGAAGCACTTACAAATATAAACGTAGCAGGTGCCCCAGTTGAAGCTCAGCTTCTGGAAAGGACAAGCCACCCTAACTCTTGGGCTGGGAAAGATAAAGCAAGGCTGTGCGCTCATAGATTCCATAGCAGAAAACAATCTAGAATCCTTCCTGGAGGTGAATTGATGATGTACTGGAGTGTAATCTGTATCTGACTGTGACGCGCGGGTTCTATCTTCCTCTCCTGCAGACACAGAGTAGCTGGTTCTCCCTTAATGAATCACCTGTAAGCTCCGCCCGCTGAGCCACGCCCCGTCCACCCTCGTAGTAGGCAAAGGAATTCCCGCCTTTTACCAGGATGATGGACAGCTTTCCAAAACGACACCACTGCGTTTACCGCCGATTCAGGTCGTGCGTTGTTGGTGCGCAGAAGCACGAGGACATCTCCACAAAGACGCACTAGTAACGATCACATTGCCAAAGGCACACAAGGTTGCTAGTGAGGTTTCCCCCGTGGCCCATCACGTAGTCTTAGTGTACAATATACACGGGGCATATGAAAACATGCTAGGTAACGCTTACTGACTTACTCGTAGAAAATACTCCGGTTGGGTAGGCCATGATGCTCATTTTACAGAAACTAAACCTCAACAGGAAGCACTTACAAATATAAACGTAGCAGGTGCCCCAGTTGAAGCTCAGCTTCTGGAAAGGACAAGCCACCCTAACTCTTGGGCTGGGAAAGATAAAGCAAGGCTGTGCGCTCATAGATTCCATAGCAGAAAACAATCTAGAATCCTTCCTGGAGGTGAATTGATGATGTAATGGAGCGTAATCTGTATCTGACTGTGACGCGCGGGTTCTATCTTCCTCTCCTGCAGACACAGAGTAGAAGGATCTCCCTTTATGAATCACCTGTAAGCTCCGCCCGCTGAGCCACGCCCCGTCCACCCTCGTAGTAGGCAAGGGAATTCCCGCCTTTTACCAGGATGATGGACAGCTTTCCAAAACGACACCACTGCGTTTACCGCCGATTCAGGTTGTGCGCAGAAGCACGAGGACATCTCCACAAAGACGCACTAGTAACGATCACATTGCCAAAGGCACACAAGGTTGCTGGTGAGGTTTCCCCGTGGCCCATCACGTAGTCTTAGTGTACAATATACACGGGGCATATGAAAACATGCTAGGTAACGCTTACTGACTTACTCGTAGAAAATACTCCGGTTGGGTAGGCCATGATGCTCATTTTACAGAAACTAAACCTCAACAGGAAGCACTTACAAATATAAACGTAGCAGGTGCCCCAGTTGAAGCTCAGCTTCTGGAAAGGACAAGCCACCCTAACTTGGGCTTGGCAAAGATAAAGCAAGGCTGTGCGCTCATAGATTCCACAGCAGAAAAAGATCTAGAATCCTTCCTGGAGGTGAATTGATGATGTACTGGAGCGTAATCTGTATCTGACTGTGACGCGCGGGTTCTATCTTCCTCTCCTGCAGACACAGAGTAGCTGGTTCTCCCTTTATGAATCACCTGTAAGCTCCGCCCGCTGAGCCACGCCCCGTCCTCCCTCGTAGTAGGCAAAGGAATTCCCGCCTTTTACCAGGATGATGGACAGCTTTCCAAAACGACACCACTGCGTTTACCGCCGATTCAGGTCGTGCGTTGTTGGTGCGCAGAAGCACGAGGACATCTCCACAAAGACGCACTAGTAACGATCACATTGCCAAAGGCTCACAAGGTTGCTGGTGAGGTTTCCCCCGTGGCCCATCACGTAGTCTTAGTGTACAATATACACGGGGCATATGAAAACATGCTAGGTAACGCTTACTGACTTACTCGTAGAAAATACTCCGGTTGGGTAGGCCATGATGCTCATTTTACAGAAACTAAACCTCAACAGGAAGCACTTACAAATATAAACGTAGCAGGTGCCCCAGTTGAAGCTCAGCTTCAGGAAAGGACAAGCCACCCTAACTCTTGGGCTGGGAAAGATAATGCAAGGCTGTGCGCTCATATATTCCATAGCAGAAAACAATCTAGAATCCTTCCTGGAGGTGAATTGATGATGTACTGGACCGTAATCTGTATCTGACTGTGACGCGCGGGTTATATCATCCTTTCCTGCAGACACAGAGTAGAAGGTTCTCCCTTTATGAATCACCTGTAAGCTCCGCCCGCTGAGCCACGCCCCGTCCACCCTCGTAGTAGGCAAGGGAATTCCCGCCTTTTACCAGGATGATGGACAGCTTTCCAAAACGACACCACTGCGTTTACCGCCGATTCAGGTTGTGCGCAGAAGCACGAGGACATCTCCACAAAGACGCACTAGTAACGATCACATTGCCAAAGGCACACAAGGTTGCTGGTGAGGTTTCCCCCGTGGCCCATCACGTAGTCTTAGTGTACAATATAAACGGGGCATATGAAAACATGCTAGGTAACGGTTACTGACTTACTCGTAGAAAATACTCCGGTTGGGTAGGCCATGATGCTCATTTTACAGAAACTAAACCTCAAAGGAAGCACTTACAAATATAAACGTAGCAGGTGCCCCAGTTGAAGCTCAGCTTCTGGAAAGGACAAGCCACCCTAACTTGGGCTTGGCAAAGATAAAGCAAGGCTGTGCGCTCATAGATTCCATAGCAGAAAAAGATCTAGAATCCTTCCTGGAGGTCAACTGATGATGTACTGGAGCGTAATCTGTATCTGACTGTGACGCGCGGGTTCTATCTTCCTCTCCTGCAGACACAGAGTAGCTGGTTCTCCCTTTATGAATCACCTCTAAGCTCTGCCCGCTGAGCCACGCCCCGTCCACCCTCGTAGTAGGCAAAGGAATTCCCGCCTTTTACCAGGATGATGGACAGCTTTCCAAAACGACACCACTGCGTTTACCGCCGATTCAGGTCGTGCGTTGTTGGTGCGCAGAAGCACGAGGACATCTCCACAAAGACGCACTAGTAACGATCACATTGCCAAAGGCACACAAGGTTGCTGGTGAGGTTTCCCCCGTGGCCCATCACGTAGTCTTAGTGTACAATATACACGGGGCATATGAAAACATGCTAGGTAACGCTTACTGACTTACTCGTAGAAAATACTCCGGTTGGGTAGGCCATGATGCTCATTTTACAGAAACTAAACCTCAACAGGAAGCACTTACAAATATAAACGTAGCAGGTGCCCCAGTTGAAGCTCAGCTTCTGGAAAGGACAAGCCACCCTAACTCTTGGGCTGGGAAAGATAAAGCAAGGCTGTGCGCTCATAGATTCCATAGCAGAAAACAATCTAGAATCCTTCCTGGAGGTGAATTGATGATGTACTGGAGCGTAATCTGTATCTGACTGTGACGCGCGGGTTCTATCTTCCTCTCCTGCAGACACAGAGTAGAAGGTTCTCCCTTTATGAATCACCTGTAAGCTCCGCCCGCTGAGCCACGCCCCGTCCACCCTCGTAGTAGGCAAGGGAATTCCCGCCTTTTACCAGGATGATGGACAGCTTTCCAAAACGACACCACTGCGTTTACCGCCGATTCAGGTTGTGCGCAGAAGCACGAGGACATCTCCACAAAGACGCACTAGTAACGATCACATTGCCAAAGGCACACAAGGTTGCTGGTGAGGTTTCCCCCGTGGCCCATCACGTAGTCTTAGTGTACAATATACACGGGGCATATGAAAACATGCTAGGTAACGCTTACTGACTTACTCGTAGAAAATACTCCGGATGGGTAGGCCATGATGCTCATTTTACAGAAACTAAACCTCAACAGGAAGCACTTACAAATATAAACGTAGCAGGTGCCCCAGTTGAAGCTCAGCTTCTGGAAAGGACAAGCCACCCTAACTTGGGCTTGGCAAAGATAAAGCAAGGCTGTGCGCTCATAGATTCCATAGCAGAAAAAGATCTAGAATCCTTCCTGGAGGTCAACTGATGATGTACTGGAGCGTAATCTGTATCTGACTGTGACGCGCGGGTTCTATCTTCCTCTCCTGCAGACACAGAGTAGCTGGTTCTCCCTTTATGAATCACCTCTAAGCTCTGCCCGCTGAGCCACGCCCCGTCCACCCTCGTAGTAGGCAAAGGAATTCCCGCCTTTTACCAGGATGATGGACAGCTTTCCAAAACGACACCACTGCGTTTACCGCCGATTCAGGTCGTGCGTTGTTGGTGCGCAGAAGCACGAGGACATCTCCACAAAGACGCACTAGTAACGATCACATTGCCAAAGGCACACAAGGTTGCTGGTGAGGTTTCCCCCGTGGCCCATCACGTAGTCTTAGTGTACAATATACACGGGGCATATGAAAACATGCTAGGTAACGCTTACTGACTTACTCGTAGAAAATACTCCGGTTGGGTAGGCCATGATGCTCATTTTACAGAAACTAAACCTCAACAGGAAGCACTTACAAATATAAACGTAGCAGGTGCCCCAGTTGAAGCTCAGCTTCTGGAAAGGACAAGCCACCCTAACTCTTGGGCTGGGAAAGATAAAGCAAGGCTGTGCGCTCATAGATTCCATAGCAGAAAACAATCTAGAATCCTTCCTGGAGGTGAATTGATGATGTACTGGAGCGTAATCTGTATCTGACTGTGACGCGCGGGTTCTATCTTCCTCTCCTGCAGACACAGAGTAGAAGGTTCTCCCTTTATGAATCACCTGTAAGCTCCGCCCGCTGAGCCACGCCCCGTCCACCCTCGTAGTAGGCAAGGGAATTCCCGCCTTTTACCAGGATGATGGACAGCTTTCCAAAACGACACCACTGCGTTTACCGCCGATTCAGGTTGTGCGCAGAAGCACGAGAACATCTCCACAAAGACGCACTAGTAACGATCACATTGCCAAAGGCACACAAGGTTGCTGGTGAGGTTTCCCCCGTGGCCCATCACGTAGTCTTAGTGTACAATATAAACGGGGCATATGAAAACATGCTAGGTAACGGTTACTGACTTACTCGTAGAAAATACTCCGGTCGGGTAGGCCATGATGCTCATTTTACAGAAACTAAACCTCAAAGGAAGCACTTACAAATATAAACGTAGCAGGTGCCCCAGTTGAAGCTCAGCTTCTGGAAAGGACAAGCCACCCTAACTCTTGGGCTGGGAAAGATAATGCAAGGCTGTGCGCTCATAGATTCCATAGCAGAAAACAATCTAGAATCCTTCCTGGAGGTGAATTGATGATGTACTGGAGCGTAATCTGTATCTGACTGTGACGCGCAGGTTATATCTTCCTTTCCTGCAGACACAGAGTAGAAGGTCCTCCCTTTATGAATCACCTGTAAGCTCCGCCCGCTGAGCCACGCCCCGTCCACCCTCGTAGTAGGCAAGGGAATTCCCGCCTTTTACCAGGATGATGGACAGCTTTCCAAAACGACACCACTGCGTTTACCGCCGATTCAGGTTGTGCGCAGAAGCACGAGGACATCTCCACAAAGACGCACTAGTAACGATCACATTGCCAAAGGCACACAAGGTTGCTGGTGAGGTTTCCCCCGTGGCCCATCACGTAGTCTTAGTGTACAATATACACGGGGCATATGAAAACATGCTAGGTAACGCTTACTGACTTACTCGTAGAAAATACTCCGGTTGGGTAGGCCATGATGCTCATTTTACAGAAACTAAACCTCAACAGGAAGCACTTACAAATATAAACGTAGCAGGTGCCCCAGTTGAAGCTCAGCTTCTGGAAAGGACAAGCCACCCTAACTCTTGGGCTGGGAAAGATAATGCAAGGCTGTGCGCTCATAGATTCCATAGCAGAAAACAATCTTGAATCCTTCCTGGAGGTGAATTGATGATGTACTGGACCGTAATCTGTATCTGACTGTGACGCGCGGGTTATATCTTCCTTTCCTGCAGACACAGAGTAGAAGGTTCTCCCTTTATGAATCACCTGTAAGCTCCGCCCGCTGAGCCACGCCCCGTCCACCCTCGTAGTAGGCAAGGGAATTCCCGCCTTTTACCAGGATGATGGACAGCTTTCCAAAACGACACCACTGCGTTTACCGCCGATTCAGGTTGTGCGCAGAAGCACGAGAACATCTCCACAAAGACGCACTAGTAACGATCACATTGCCAAAGGCACACAAGGTTGCTGGTGAGGTTTCCCCCGTGGCCCATCACGTAGTCTTAGTGTACAATATAAACGGGGCATATGAAAACATGCTAGGTAACGGTTACTGACTTACTCGTAGAAAATACTCCGGTCGGGTAGGCCATGATGCTCATTTTACAGAAACTAAACCTCAAAGGAAGCACTTACAAATATAAACGTAGCAGGTGCCCCAGTTGAAGCTCAGCTTCTGGAAAGGACAAGCCACCCTAACTCTTGGGCTGGGAAAGATAATGCAAGGCTGTGCGCTCATAGATTCCATAGCAGAAAACAATCTAGAATCCTTCCTGGAGGTGAATTGATGATGTACTGGAGCGTAATCTGTATCTGACTGTGACGCGCGGGTTATATCTTCCTTTCCTGCAGACACAGAGTAGAAGGTTCTCCCTTTATGAATCACCTGTAAGCTCCGCCCGCTGAGCCACGCCCCGTCCACCCTCGTAGTAGGCAAGGGAATTCCCGCCTTTTACCAGGATGATGGACAGCTTTCCAAAACGACACCACTGCGTTTACCGCCGATTCAGGTTGTGCGCAGAAGCACGAGGACATCTCCACAAAGACGCACTAGTAACGATCACATTGCCAAAGGCACACAAGGTTGCTGGTGAGGTTTCCCCCGTGGCCCATCACGTAGTCTTAGTGTACAATATACACGGGGCATATGAAAACATGCTAGGTAACGCTTACTGACTTACTCGTAGAAAATACTCCGGTTGGGTAGGCCATGATGCTCATTTTACAGAAACTAAACCTCAACAGGAAGCACTTACAAATATAAACGTAGCAGGTGCCCCAGTTGAAGCTCAGCTTCTGGAAAGGACAAGCCACCCTAACTCTTGGGCTGGGAAAGATAAAGCAAGGCTGTGCGCTCATAGATTCCATAGCAGAAAACAATCTAGAATCCTTCCTGGAGGTGAATTGATGATGTACTGGAGTGTAATCTGTATCTGACTGTGACGCGCGGGTTCTATCTTCCTCTCCTGCAGACACAGAGTAGCTGGTTCTCCCTTAATGAATCACCTGTAAGCTCCGCCCGCTGAGCCACGCCCCGTCCACCCTCGTAGTAGGCAAAGGAATTCCCGCCTTTTACCAGGATGATGGACAGCTTTCCAAAACGACACCACTGCGTTTACCGCCGATTCAGGTCGTGCGTTGTTGGTGCGCAGAAGCACGAGGACATCTCCACAAAGACGCACTAGTAACGATCACATTGCCAAAGGCACACAAGGTTGCTAGTGAGGTTTCCCCCGTGGCCCATCACGTAGTCTTAGTGTACAATATACACGGGGCATATGAAAACATGCTAGGTAACGCTTACTGACTTACTCGTAGAAAATACTCCGGTTGGGTAGGCCATGATGCTCATTTTACAGAAACTAAACCTCAACAGGAAGCACTTACAAATATAAACGTAGCAGGTGCCCCAGTTGAAGCTCAGCTTCTGGAAAGGACAAGCCACCCTAACTCTTGGGCTGGGAAAGATAAAGCAAGGCTGTGCGCTCATAGATTCCATAGCAGAAAACAATCTAGAATCCTTCCTGGAGGTGAATTGATGATGTAATGGAGCGTAATCTGTATCTGACTGTGACGCGCGGGTTCTATCTTCCTCTCCTGCAGACACAGAGTAGAAGGATCTCCCTTTATGAATCACCTGTAAGCTCCGCCCGCTGAGCCACGCCCCGTCCACCCTCGTAGTAGGCAAGGGAATTCCCGCCTTTTACCAGGATGATGGACAGCTTTCCAAAACGACACCACTGCGTTTACCGCCGATTCAGGTTGTGCGCAGAAGCACGAGGACATCTCCACAAAGACGCACTAGTAACGATCACATTGCCAAAGGCACACAAGGTTGCTGGTGAGGTTTCCCCGTGGCCCATCACGTAGTCTTAGTGTACAATATACACGGGGCATATGAAAACATGCTAGGTAACGGTTACTGACTTACTCGTAGAAAATACTCCGGTTGGGTAGGCCATGATGCTCATTTTACAGAAACTAAACCTCAAAGGAAGCACTTACAAATATAAACGTAGCAGGTGCCCCAGTTGAAGCTCAGCTTCTGGAAAGGACAAGCCACCCTAACTTGGGCTTGGCAAAGATAAAGCAAGGCTGTGCGCTCATAGATTCCATAGCAGAAAAAGATCTAGAATCCTTCCTGGAGGTGAATTGATGATGTACTGGAGCGTAATCTGTATCTGACTGTGACGCGCGGGTTCTATCTTCCTCTCCTGCAGACACAGAGTAGCTGGTTCTCCCTTTATGAATCACCTGTAAGCTCCGCCCGCTGAGCCACGCCCCGTCCACCCTCGTAGTAGGCAATGGAATTCCCGCCTTTTACCAGGATGATGGACAGCTTTCCAAAACGACACCACTGCGTTTACCGCCGATTCAGGTCGTGCGTTGTTGGTGCGCAGAAGCACGAGGACATCTCCACAAAGACGCACTAGTAACGATCACATTGCCAAAGGCACACAAGGTTGCTGGTGAGGTTTCCCCCGTGGCCCATCACGTAGTCTTAGTGTACAATATACACGGGGCATATGAAAACATGCTAGGTAACGCTTACTGACTTACTCGTAGAAAATACTCCGGTTGGGTATGCCATGATGCTCATTTTACAGAAACTAAACCTCAACAGGAAGCACTTACAAATATAAACGTAGCAGGTGCCCCAGTTGAAGCTCAGCTTCTGGAAAGGACAAGCCACCCTAACTCTTGGGCTGGGAAAGATAAAGCAAGGCTGTGCGCTCATAGATTCCATAGCAGAAAACAATCTAGAATCCTTCCTAAAGGTGAATTGATGATGTACTGGAGCGTAATCTGTATCTGACTGTGACGCGCGGGTTCTATCTTCCTCTCCTGCAGACACAGAGTAGAAGGTTCTCCCTTTATGAATCACCTGTAAGCTCCGCCCGCTGAGCCACGCCCCGTCCACCCTCGTAGTAGGCAAGGGAATTCCCGCCTTTTACCAGGATGATGGACAGCTTTCCAAAACGACACCACTGCGTTTACCGCCGATTCAGGTTGTGAGCAGAAGCACGAGGACATCTCCACAAAGACGCACTAGTAACGATCACATTGCCAAAGGCACACAAGGTTGCTGGTGAGGTTTCCCCCGTGGCCCATCACGTAGTCTTAGTGTCCAATATAAACGGGGCATATGAAAACATGCTAGGTAACGGTTACTGACTTACTCGTAGAAAATACTCCGGTTGGGTAGGCCATGATGCTCATTTTACAGAAACTAAACCTCAAAGGAAGCACTTACAAATATAAACGTAGCAGGTGCCCCAGTTGAAGCTCAGCTTCTGGAAAGGACAAGCCACCCTAACTTGGGCTTGGCAAAGATAAAGCAAGGCTGTGCGCTCATAGATTCCATAGCAGAAAAAGATCTAGAATCCTTCCTGGAGGTCAACTGATGATGTACTGGAGCGTAGTCTGTATCTGACTGTGACGCGCGGGTTCTATCTTCCTCTCCTGCAGACACAGAGTAGCTGGTTCTCCCTTTATGAATCACCTGTAAGCTCCGCCCGCTGAGCCACGCCCCGTCCACCCTCGTAGTAGGCAAAGGAATTCCCGCCTTTTACCAGGATGATGGACAGCTTTCCAAAACGACACCACTGCGTTTACCGCCGATTCAGGTCGTGCGTTGTTGGTGCGCAGAAGCACGAGGACATCTCCACAAAGACGCTCTAGTAACGATCACATTGCCAAAGGCACACAAGGTTGCTGGTGAGGTTTCCCCCGTGGCCCATCACGTAGTCTTAGTGTACAATATAAAAGGGGCATATGAAAACATGCTAGGTAACGCTTACTGACTTACTCGTAGAAAATACTCCGGTTGGGTAGGCCTTGATGCTCATTTTACAGAAACTAAACCTCAAAGGAAGCACTTACAAATATAAACGTAGCAGGTGCCCCAGTTGAAGCTCAGCTTCTGGAAAGGACAAGCCACCCTAATTCTTGGCCTGGGAAAGATAAAGCAAGGCTGTGCGCTCATAGATTCCATAGCAGAAAACAATCTAGAATCCTTCCTGGAGGTGAATTGATGATGAACTGGACCGTAATCTGTATCTGACTGTGACGCGCGGGTTATATCTTCCTTTCCTGCAGACACAGAGTAGAAGGTTCTCCCTTAATGAATCACCTGTAAGCTCCGCCCGCTGAGCCACGCCCCGTCCACCCTCGTAGTAGGCAAGGGAATTCCCGCCTTTTACCAGGATGATGGACAGCTTTCCAAAACGACACCACTGCGTTTACCGCCGATTCAGGTTGTGCGCAGAAGCACGAGAACATCTCCACAAAGACGCACTAGTAACGATCACATTGCCAAAGGCACACAAGGTTGCTGGTGAGGTTTCCCCCGTGGCCCATCACGTAGTCTTAGTGTACAATATAAACGGGGCATATGAAAACATGCTAGGTAACGGTTACTGACTTACTCGTAGAAAATACTCCGGTCGGGTAGGCCATGATGCTCATTTTACAGAAACTAAACCTCAAAGGAAGCACTTACAAATATAAACGTAGCAGGTGCCCCAGTTGAAGCTCAGCTTCTGGAAAGGACAAGCCACCCTAACTCTTGGGCTGGGAAAGATAATGCAAGGCTGTGCGCTCATAGATTCCATAGCAGAAAACAATCTAGAATCCTTCCTGGAGGTGAATTGATGATGTACTGGAGCGTAATCTGTATCTGACTGTGACGCGCGGGTTATATCTTCCTTTCCTGCAGACACAGAGTAGAAGGTTCTCCCTTTATGAATCACCTGTAAGCTCCGCCCGCTGAGCCACGCCCCGTCCACCCTCGTAGTAGGCAAGGGAATTCCCGCCTTTTACCAGGATGATGGACAGCTTTCCAAAACGACACCACTGCGTTTACCGCCGATTCAGGTTGTGCGCAGAAGCACGAGGACATCTCCACAAAGACGCACTAGTAACGATCACATTGCCAAAGGCACACAAGGTTGCTGGTGAGGTTTCCCCCGTGGCCCATCACGTAGTCTTAGTGTACAATATACACGGGGCATATGAAAACATGCTAGGTAACGCTTACTGACTTACTCGTAGAAAATACTCCGGTTGGGTAGGCCATGATGCTCATTTTACAGAAACTAAACCTCAACAGGAAGCACTTACAAATATAAACGTAGCAGGTGCCCCAGTTGAAGCTCAGCTTCTGGAAAGGACAAGCCACCCTAACTCTTGGGCTGGGAAAGATAAAGCAAGGCTGTGCGCTCATAGATTCCATAGCAGAAAACAATCTAGAATCCTTCCTGGAGGTGAATTGATGATGTACTGGAGTGTAATCTGTATCTGACTGTGACGCGCGGGTTCTATCTTCCTCTCCTGCAGACACAGAGTAGCTGGTTCTCCCTTAATGAATCACCTGTAAGCTCCGCCCGCTGAGCCACGCCCCGTCCACCCTCGTAGTAGGCAAAGGAATTCCCGCCTTTTACCAGGATGATGGACAGCTTTCCAAAACGACACCACTGCGTTTACCGCCGATTCAGGTCGTGCGTTGTTGGTGCGCAGAAGCACGAGGACATCTCCACAAAGACGCACTAGTAACGATCACATTGCCAAAGGCACACAAGGTTGCTAGTGAGGTTTCCCCCGTGGCCCATCACGTAGTCTTAGTGTACAATATACACGGGGCATATGAAAACATGCTAGGTAACGCTTACTGACTTACTCATAGAAAATACTCCGGTTGGGTAGGCCATGATGCTCATTTTACAGAAACTAAACCTCAACAGGAAGCACTTACAAATATAAACGTAGCAGGTGCCCCAGTTGAAGCTCAGCTTCTGGAAAGGACAAGCCACCCTAACTCTTGGGCTGGGAAAGATAAAGCAAGGCTGTGCGCTCATAGATTCCATAGCAGAAAACAATCTAGAATCCTTCCTGGAGGTGAATTGATGATGTAATGGAGCGTAATCTGTATCTGACTGTGACGCGCGGGTTCTATCTTCCTCTCCTGCAGACACAGAGTAGAAGGATCTCCCTTTATGAATCACCTGTAAGCTCCGCCCGCTGAGCCACGCCCCGTCCACCCTCGTAGTAGGCAAGGGAATTCCCGCCTTTTACCAGGATGATGGACAGCTTTCCAAAACGACACCACTGCGTTTACCGCCGATTCAGGTTGTGCGCAGAAGCACGAGAACATCTCCACAAAGACGCACTAGTAACGATCACATTGCCAAAGGCACACAAGGTTGCTGGTGAGGTTTCCCCCGTGGCCCATCACGTAGTCTTAGTGTACAATATAAACGGGGCATATGAAAACATGCTAGGTAACGGTTACTGACTTACTCGTAGAAAATACTCCGGTCGGGTAGGCCATGATGCTCATTTTACAGAAACTAAACCTCAAAGGAAGCACTTACAAATATAAACGTAGCAGGTGCCCCAGTTGAAGCTCAGCTTCTGGAAAGGACAAGCCACCCTAACTCTTGGGCTGGGAAAGATAATGCAAGGCTGTGCGCTCATAGATTCCATAGCAGAAAACAATCTAGAATCCTTCCTGGAGGTGAATTGATGATGTACTGGAGCGTAATCTGTATCTGACTGTGACGCGCAGGTTATATCTTCCTTTCCTGCAGACACAGAGTAGAAGGTCCTCCCTTTATGAATCACCTGTAAGCTCCGCCCGCTGAGCCACGCCCCGTCCACCCTCGTAGTAGGCAAGGGAATTCCCGCCTTTTACCAGGATGATGGACAGCTTTCCAAAACGACACCACTGCGTTTACCGCCGATTCAGGTTGTGCGCAGAAGCACGAGGACATCTCCACAAAGACGCACTAGTAACGATCACATTGCCAAAGGCACACAAGGTTGCTGGTGAGGTTTCCCCCGTGGCCCATCACGTAGTCTTAGTGTACAATATACACGGGGCATATGAAAACATGCTAGGTAACGCTTACTGACTTACTCGTAGAAAATACTCCGGTTGGGTAGGCCATGATGCTCATTTTACAGAAACTAAACCTCAACAGGAAGCACTTACAAATATAAACGTAGCAGGTGCCCCAGTTGAAGCTCAGCTTCTGGAAAGGACAAGCCACCCTAACTCTTGGGCTGGGAAAGATAATGCAAGGCTGTGCGCTCATAGATTCCATAGCAGAAAACAATCTTGAATCCTTCCTGGAGGTGAATTGATGATGTACTGGACCGTAATCTGTATCTGACTGTGACGCGCGGGTTATATCTTCCTTTCCTGCAGACACAGAGTAGAAGGTTCTCCCTTTATGAATCACCTGTAAGCTCCGCCCGCTGAGCCACGCCCCGTCCACCCTCGTAGTAGGCAAGGGAATTCCCGCCTTTTACCAGGATGATGGACAGCTTTCCAAAACGACACCACTGCGTTTACCGCCGATTCAGGTTGTGCGCAGAAGCACGAGAACATCTCCACAAAGACGCACTAGTAACGATCACATTGCCAAAGGCACACAAGGTTGCTGGTGAGGTTTCCCCCGTGGCCCATCACGTAGTCTTAGTGTACAATATAAACGGGGCATATGAAAACATGCTAGGTAACGGTTACTGACTTACTCGTAGAAAATACTCCGGTCGGGTAGGCCATGATGCTCATTTTACAGAAACTAAACCTCAAAGGAAGCACTTACAAATATAAACGTAGCAGGTGCCCCAGTTGAAGCTCAGCTTCTGGAAAGGACAAGCCACCCTAACTCTTGGGCTGGGAAAGATAATGCAAGGCTGTGCGCTCATAGATTCCATAGCAGAAAACAATCTAGAATCCTTCCTGGAGGTGAATTGATGATGTACTGGAGCGTAATCTGTATCTGACTGTGACGCGCGGGTTATATCTTCCTTTCCTGCAGACACAGAGTAGAAGGTTCTCCCTTTATGAATCACCTGTAAGCTCCGCCCGCTGAGCCACGCCCCGTCCACCCTCGTAGTAGGCAAGGGAATTCCCGCCTTTTACCAGGATGATGGACAGCTTTCCAAAACGACACCACTGCGTTTACCGCCGATTCAGGTTGTGCGCAGAAGCACGAGGACATCTCCACAAAGACGCACTAGTAACGATCACATTGCCAAAGGCACACAAGGTTGCTGGTGAGGTTTCCCCCGTGGCCCATCACGTAGTCTTAGTGTACAATATACACGGGGCATATGAAAACATGCTAGGTAACGCTTACTGACTTACTCGTAGAAAATACTCCGGTTGGGTAGGCCATGATGCTCATTTTACAGAAACTAAACCTCAACAGGAAGCACTTACAAATATAAACGTAGCAGGTGCCCCAGTTGAAGCTCAGCTTCTGGAAAGGACAAGCCACCCTAACTCTTGGGCTGGGAAAGATAAAGCAAGGCTGTGCGCTCATAGATTCCATAGCAGAAAACAATCTAGAATCCTTCCTGGAGGTGAATTGATGATGTACTGGAGTGTAATCTGTATCTGACTGTGACGCGCGGGTTCTATCTTCCTCTCCTGCAGACACAGAGTAGCTGGTTCTCCCTTAATGAATCACCTGTAAGCTCCGCCCGCTGAGCCACGCCCCGTCCACCCTCGTAGTAGGCAAAGGAATTCCCGCCTTTTACCAGGATGATGGACAGCTTTCCAAAACGACACCACTGCGTTTACCGCCGATTCAGGTCGTGCGTTGTTGGTGCGCAGAAGCACGAGGACATCTCCACAAAGACGCACTAGTAACGATCACATTGCCAAAGGCACACAAGGTTGCTAGTGAGGTTTCCCCCGTGGCCCATCACGTAGTCTTAGTGTACAATATACACGGGGCATATGAAAACATGCTAGGTAACGCTTACTGACTTACTCGTAGAAAATACTCCGGTTGGGTAGGCCATGATGCTCATTTTACAGAAACTAAACCTCAACAGGAAGCACTTACAAATATAAACGTAGCAGGTGCCCCAGTTGAAGCTCAGCTTCTGGAAAGGACAAGCCACCCTAACTCTTGGGCTGGGAAAGATAAAGCAAGGCTGTGCGCTCATAGATTCCATAGCAGAAAACAATCTAGAATCCTTCCTGGAGGTGAATTGATGATGTAATGGAGCGTAATCTGTATCTGACTGTGACGCGCGGGTTCTATCTTCCTCTCCTGCAGACACAGAGTAGAAGGATCTCCCTTTATGAATCACCTGTAAGCTCCGCCCGCTGAGCCACGCCCCGTCCACCCTCGTAGTAGGCAAGGGAATTCCCGCCTTTTACCAGGATGATGGACAGCTTTCCAAAACGACACCACTGCGTTTACCGCCGATTCAGGTTGTGCGCAGAAGCACGAGGACATCTCCACAAAGACGCACTAGTAACGATCACATTGCCAAAGGCACACAAGGTTGCTGGTGAGGTTTCCCCGTGGCCCATCACGTAGTCTTAGTGTACAATATACACGGGGCATATGAAAACATGCTAGGTAACGGTTACTGACTTACTCGTAGAAAATACTCCGGTTGGGTAGGCCATGATGCTCATTTTACAGAAACTAAACCTCAAAGGAAGCACTTACAAATATAAACGTAGCAGGTGCCCCAGTTGAAGCTCAGCTTCTGGAAAGGACAAGCCACCCTAACTTGGGCTTGGCAAAGATAAAGCAAGGCTGTGCGCTCATAGATTCCATAGCAGAAAAAGATCTAGAATCCTTCCTGGAGGTGAATTGATGATGTACTGGAGCGTAATCTGTATCTGACTGTGACGCGCGGGTTCTATCTTCCTCTCCTGCAGACACAGAGTAGCTGGTTCTCCCTTTATGAATCACCTGTAAGCTCCGCCCGCTGAGCCACGCCCCGTCCACCCTCGTAGTAGGCAATGGAATTCCCGCCTTTTACCAGGATGATGGACAGCTTTCCAAAACGACACCACTGCGTTTACCGCCGATTCAGGTCGTGCGTTGTTGGTGCGCAGAAGCACGAGGACATCTCCACAAAGACGCACTAGTAACGATCACATTGCCAAAGGCACACAAGGTTGCTGGTGAGGTTTCCCCCGTGGCCCATCACGTAGTCTTAGTGTACAATATACACGGGGCATATGAAAACATGCTAGGTAACGCTTACTGACTTACTCGTAGAAAATACTCCGGTTGGGTATGCCATGATGCTCATTTTACAGAAACTAAACCTCAACAGGAAGCACTTACAAATATAAACGTAGCAGGTGCCCCAGTTGAAGCTCAGCTTCTGGAAAGGACAAGCCACCCTAACTCTTGGGCTGGGAAAGATAAAGCAAGGCTGTGCGCTCATAGATTCCATAGCAGAAAACAATCTAGAATCCTTCCTAAAGGTGAATTGATGATGTACTGGAGCGTAATCTGTATCTGACTGTGACGCGCGGGTTCTATCTTCCTCTCCTGCAGACACAGAGTAGAAGGTTCTCCCTTTATGAATCACCTGTAAGCTCCGCCCGCTGAGCCACGCCCCGTCCACCCTCGTAGTAGGCAAGGGAATTCCCGCCTTTTACCAGGATGATGGACAGCTTTCCAAAACGACACCACTGCGTTTACCGCCGATTCAGGTTGTGAGCAGAAGCACGAGGACATCTCCACAAAGACGCACTAGTAACGATCACATTGCCAAAGGCACACAAGGTTGCTGGTGAGGTTTCCCCCGTGGCCCATCACGTAGTCTTAGTGTCCAATATAAACGGGGCATATGAAAACATGCTAGGTAACGGTTACTGACTTACTCGTAGAAAATACTCCGGTTGGGTAGGCCATGATGCTCATTTTACAGAAACTAAACCTCAAAGGAAGCACTTACAAATATAAACGTAGCAGGTGCCCCAGTTGAAGCTCAGCTTCTGGAAAGGACAAGCCACCCTAACTTGGGCTTGGCAAAGATAAAGCAAGGCTGTGCGCTCATAGATTCCATAGCAGAAAAAGATCTAGAATCCTTCCTGGAGGTCAACTGATGATGTACTGGAGCGTAGTCTGTATCTGACTGTGACGCGCGGGTTCTATCTTCCTCTCCTGCAGACACAGAGTAGCTGGTTCTCCCTTTATGAATCACCTGTAAGCTCCGCCCGCTGAGCCACGCCCCGTCCACCCTCGTAGTAGGCAAAGGAATTCCCGCCTTTTACCAGGATGATGGACAGCTTTCCAAAACGACACCACTGCGTTTACCGCCGATTCAGGTCGTGCGTTGTTGGTGCGCAGAAGCACGAGGACATCTCCACAAAGACGCTCTAGTAACGATCACATTGCCAAAGGCACACAAGGTTGCTGGTGAGGTTTCCCCCGTGGCCCATCACGTAGTCTTAGTGTACAATATAAAAGGGGCATATGAAAACATGCTAGGTAACGCTTACTGACTTACTCGTAGAAAATACTCCGGTTGGGTAGGCCTTGATGCTCATTTTACAGAAACTAAACCTCAAAGGAAGCACTTACAAATATAAACGTAGCAGGTGCCCCAGTTGAAGCTCAGCTTCTGGAAAGGACAAGCCACCCTAATTCTTGGCCTGGGAAAGATAAAGCAAGGCTGTGCGCTCATAGATTCCATAGCAGAAAACAATCTAGAATCCTTCCTGGAGGTGAATTGATGATGAACTGGACCGTAATCTGTATCTGACTGTGACGCGCGGGTTATATCTTCCTTTCCTGCAGACACAGAGTAGAAGGTTCTCCCTTAATGAATCACCTGTAAGCTCCGCCCGCTGAGCCACGCCCCGTCCACCCTCGTAGTAGGCAAGGGAATTCCCGCCTTTTACCAGGATGATGGACAGCTTTCCAAAACGACACCACTGCGTTTACCGCCGATTCAGGTTGTGCGCAGAAGCACGAGAACATCTCCACAAAGACGCACTAGTAACGATCACATTGCCAAAGGCACACAAGGTTGCTGGTGAGGTTTCCCCCGTGGCCCATCACGTAGTCTTAGTGTACAATATAAACGGGGCATATGAAAACATGCTAGGTAACGGTTACTGACTTACTCGTAGAAAATACTCCGGTCGGGTAGGCCATGATGCTCATTTTACAGAAACTAAACCTCAAAGGAAGCACTTACAAATATAAACGTAGCAGGTGCCCCAGTTGAAGCTCAGCTTCTGGAAAGGACAAGCCACCCTAACTCTTGGGCTGGGAAAGATAATGCAAGGCTGTGCGCTCATAGATTCCATAGCAGAAAACAATCTAGAATCCTTCCTGGAGGTGAATTGATGATGTACTGGAGCGTAATCTGTATCTGACTGTGACGCGCGGGTTATATCTTCCTTTCCTGCAGACACAGAGTAGAAGGTTCTCCCTTTATGAATCACCTGTAAGCTCCGCCCGCTGAGCCACGCCCCGTCCACCCTCGTAGTAGGCAAGGGAATTCCCGCCTTTTACCAGGATGATGGACAGCTTTCCAAAACGACACCACTGCGTTTACCGCCGATTCAGGTTGTGCGCAGAAGCACGAGGACATCTCCACAAAGACGCACTAGTAACGATCACATTGCCAAAGGCACACAAGGTTGCTGGTGAGGTTTCCCCCGTGGCCCATCACGTAGTCTTAGTGTACAATATACACGGGGCATATGAAAACATGCTAGGTAACGCTTACTGACTTACTCGTAGAAAATACTCCGGTTGGGTAGGCCATGATGCTCATTTTACAGAAACTAAACCTCAACAGGAAGCACTTACAAATATAAACGTAGCAGGTGCCCCAGTTGAAGCTCAGCTTCTGGAAAGGACAAGCCACCCTAACTCTTGGGCTGGGAAAGATAAAGCAAGGCTGTGCGCTCATAGATTCCATAGCAGAAAACAATCTAGAATCCTTCCTGGAGGTGAATTGATGATGTACTGGAGTGTAATCTGTATCTGACTGTGACGCGCGGGTTCTATCTTCCTCTCCTGCAGACACAGAGTAGCTGGTTCTCCCTTAATGAATCACCTGTAAGCTCCGCCCGCTGAGCCACGCCCCGTCCACCCTCG
Source organism: Pleurodeles waltl (assembly GCF_031143425.1). NCBI lineage: Eukaryota > Metazoa > Chordata > Amphibia > Caudata > Salamandridae > Pleurodeles > Pleurodeles waltl. The sequence goes on along the minus strand of NW_027149821.1, from coordinate 997,865 downwards.
TAGTAGGCAAAGGAATTCCCGCCTTTTACCAGGATGATGGACAGCTTTCCAAAACGACACCACTGCGTTTACCGCCGATTCAGGTCGTGCGTTGTTGGTGCGCAGAAGCACGAGGACATCTCCACAAAGACGCACTAGTAACGATCACATTGCCAAAGGCACACAAGGTTGCTAGTGAGGTTTCCCCCGTGGCCCATCACGTAGTCTTAGTGTACAATATACACGGGGCATATGAAAACATGCTAGGTAACGCTTACTGACTTACTCATAGAAAATACTCCGGTTGGGTAGGCCATGATGCTCATTTTACAGAAACTAAACCTCAACAGGAAGCACTTACAAATATAAACGTAGCAGGTGCCCCAGTTGAAGCTCAGCTTCTGGAAAGGACAAGCCACCCTAACTCTTGGGCTGGGAAAGATAAAGCAAGGCTGTGCGCTCATAGATTCCATAGCAGAAAACAATCTAGAATCCTTCCTGGAGGTGAATTGATGATGTAATGGAGCGTAATCTGTATCTGACTGTGACGCGCGGGTTCTATCTTCCTCTCCTGCAGACACAGAGTAGAAGGATCTCCCTTTATGAATCACCTGTAAGCTCCGCCCGCTGAGCCACGCCCCGTCCACCCTCGTAGTAGGCAAGGGAATTCCCGCCTTTTACCAGGATGATGGACAGCTTTCCAAAACGACACCACTGCGTTTACCGCCGATTCAGGTTGTGCGCAGAAGCACGAGGACATCTCCACAAAGACGCACTAGTAACGATCACATTGCCAAAGGCACACAAGGTTGCTGGTGAGGTTTCCCCGTGGCCCATCACGTAGTCTTAGTGTACAATATACACGGGGCATATGAAAACATGCTAGGTAACGCTTACTGACTTACTCGTAGAAAATACTCCGGTTGGGTAGGCCATGATGCTCATTTTACAGAAACTAAACCTCAACAGGAAGCACTTACAAATATAAACGTAGCAGGTGCCCCAGTTGAAGCTCAGCTTCTGGAAAGGACAAGCCACCCTAACTTGGGCTTGGCAAAGATAAAGCAAGGCTGTGCGCTCATAGATTCCATAGCAGAAAAAGATCTAGAATCCTTCCTGGAGGTGAATTGATGATGTACTGGAGCGTAATCTGTATCTGACTGTGACGCGCGGGTTCTATCTTCCTCTCCTGCAGACACAGAGTAGCTGGTTCTCCCTTTATGAATCACCTGTAAGCTCCGCCCGCTGAGCCACGCCCCGTCCTCCCTCGTAGTAGGCAAAGGAATTCCCGCCTTTTACCAGGATGATGGACAGCTTTCCAAAACGACACCACTGCGTTTACCGCCGATTCAGGTCGTGCGTTGTTGGTGCGCAGAAGCACGAGGACATCTCCACAAAGACGCACTAGTAACGATCACATTGCCAAAGGCTCACAAGGTTGCTGGTGAGGTTTCCCCCGTGGCCCATCACGTAGTCTTAGTGTACAATATACACGGGGCATATGAAAACATGCTAGGTAACGCTTACTGACTTACTCGTAGAAAATACTCCGGTTGGGTAGGCCATGATGCTCATTTTACAGAAACTAAACCTCAACAGGAAGCACTTACAAATATAAACGTAGCAGGTGCCCCAGTTGAAGCTCAGCTTCAGGAAAGGACAAGCCACCCTAACTCTTGGGCTGGGAAAGATAATGCAAGGCTGTGCGCTCATATATTCCATAGCAGAAAACAATCTAGAATCCTTCCTGGAGGTGAATTGATGATGTACTGGACCGTAATCTGTATCTGACTGTGACGCGCGGGTTATATCATCCTTTCCTGCAGACACAGAGTAGAAGGTTCTCCCTTTATGAATCACCTGTAAGCTCCGCCCGCTGAGCCACGCCCCGTCCACCCTCGTAGTAGGCAAGGGAATTCCCGCCTTTTACCAGGATGATGGACAGCTTTCCAAAACGACACCACTGCGTTTACCGCCGATTCAGGTTGTGCGCAGAAGCACGAGGACATCTCCACAAAGACGCACTAGTAACGATCACATTGCCAAAGGCACACAAGGTTGCTGGTGAGGTTTCCCCCGTGGCCCATCACGTAGTCTTAGTGTACAATATAAACGGGGCATATGAAAACATGCTAGGTAACGGTTACTGACTTACTCGTAGAAAATACTCCGGTTGGGTAGGCCATGATGCTCATTTTACAGAAACTAAACCTCAAAGGAAGCACTTACAAATATAAACGTAGCAGGTGCCCCAGTTGAAGCTCAGCTTCTGGAAAGGACAAGCCACCCTAACTTGGGCTTGGCAAAGATAAAGCAAGGCTGTGCGCTCATAGATTCCATAGCAGAAAAAGATCTAGAATCCTTCCTGGAGGTCAACTGATGATGTACTGGAGCGTAATCTGTATCTGACTGTGACGCGCGGGTTCTATCTTCCTCTCCTGCAGACACAGAGTAGCTGGTTCTCCCTTTATGAATCACCTCTAAGCTCTGCCCGCTGAGCCACGCCCCGTCCACCCTCGTAGTAGGCAAAGGAATTCCCGCCTTTTACCAGGATGATGGACAGCTTTCCAAAACGACACCACTGCGTTTACCGCCGATTCAGGTCGTGCGTTGTTGGTGCGCAGAAGCACGAGGACATCTCCACAAAGACGCACTAGTAACGATCACATTGCCAAAGGCACACAAGGTTGCTGGTGAGGTTTCCCCCGTGGCCCATCACGTAGTCTTAGTGTACAATATACACGGGGCATATGAAAACATGCTAGGTAACGCTTACTGACTTACTCGTAGAAAATACTCCGGTTGGGTAGGCCATGATGCTCATTTTACAGAAACTAAACCTCAACAGGAAGCACTTACAAATATAAACGTAGCAGGTGCCCCAGTTGAAGCTCAGCTTCTGGAAAGGACAAGCCACCCTAACTCTTGGGCTGGGAAAGATAAAGCAAGGCTGTGCGCTCATAGATTCCATAGCAGAAAACAATCTAGAATCCTTCCTGGAGGTGAATTGATGATGTACTGGAGCGTAATCTGTATCTGACTGTGACGCGCGGGTTCTATCTTCCTCTCCTGCAGACACAGAGTAGAAGGTTCTCCCTTTATGAATCACCTGTAAGCTCCGCCCGCTGAGCCACGCCCCGTCCACCCTCGTAGTAGGCAAGGGAATTCCCGCCTTTTACCAGGATGATGGACAGCTTTCCAAAACGACACCACTGCGTTTACCGCCGATTCAGGTTGTGCGCAGAAGCACGAGGACATCTCCACAAAGACGCACTAGTAACGATCACATTGCCAAAGGCACACAAGGTTGCTGGTGAGGTTTCCCCCGTGGCCCATCACGTAGTCTTAGTGTACAATATACACGGGGCATATGAAAACATGCTAGGTAACGCTTACTGACTTACTCGTAGAAAATACTCCGGATGGGTAGGCCATGATGCTCATTTTACAGAAACTAAACCTCAACAGGAAGCACTTACAAATATAAACGTAGCAGGTGCCCCAGTTGAAGCTCAGCTTCTGGAAAGGACAAGCCACCCTAACTTGGGCTTGGCAAAGATAAAGCAAGGCTGTGCGCTCATAGATTCCATAGCAGAAAAAGATCTAGAATCCTTCCTGGAGGTCAACTGATGATGTACTGGAGCGTAATCTGTATCTGACTGTGACGCGCGGGTTCTATCTTCCTCTCCTGCAGACACAGAGTAGCTGGTTCTCCCTTTATGAATCACCTCTAAGCTCTGCCCGCTGAGCCACGCCCCGTCCACCCTCGTAGTAGGCAAAGGAATTCCCGCCTTTTACCAGGATGATGGACAGCTTTCCAAAACGACACCACTGCGTTTACCGCCGATTCAGGTCGTGCGTTGTTGGTGCGCAGAAGCACGAGGACATCTCCACAAAGACGCACTAGTAACGATCACATTGCCAAAGGCACACAAGGTTGCTGGTGAGGTTTCCCCCGTGGCCCATCACGTAGTCTTAGTGTACAATATACACGGGGCATATGAAAACATGCTAGGTAACGCTTACTGACTTACTCGTAGAAAATACTCCGGTTGGGTAGGCCATGATGCTCATTTTACAGAAACTAAACCTCAACAGGAAGCACTTACAAATATAAACGTAGCAGGTGCCCCAGTTGAAGCTCAGCTTCTGGAAAGGACAAGCCACCCTAACTCTTGGGCTGGGAAAGATAAAGCAAGGCTGTGCGCTCATAGATTCCATAGCAGAAAACAATCTAGAATCCTTCCTGGAGGTGAATTGATGATGTACTGGAGCGTAATCTGTATCTGACTGTGACGCGCGGGTTCTATCTTCCTCTCCTGCAGACACAGAGTAGAAGGTTCTCCCTTTATGAATCACCTGTAAGCTCCGCCCGCTGAGCCACGCCCCGTCCACCCTCGTAGTAGGCAAGGGAATTCCCGCCTTTTACCAGGATGATGGACAGCTTTCCAAAACGACACCACTGCGTTTACCGCCGATTCAGGTTGTGCGCAGAAGCACGAGAACATCTCCACAAAGACGCACTAGTAACGATCACATTGCCAAAGGCACACAAGGTTGCTGGTGAGGTTTCCCCCGTGGCCCATCACGTAGTCTTAGTGTACAATATAAACGGGGCATATGAAAACATGCTAGGTAACGGTTACTGACTTACTCGTAGAAAATACTCCGGTCGGGTAGGCCATGATGCTCATTTTACAGAAACTAAACCTCAAAGGAAGCACTTACAAATATAAACGTAGCAGGTGCCCCAGTTGAAGCTCAGCTTCTGGAAAGGACAAGCCACCCTAACTCTTGGGCTGGGAAAGATAATGCAAGGCTGTGCGCTCATAGATTCCATAGCAGAAAACAATCTAGAATCCTTCCTGGAGGTGAATTGATGATGTACTGGAGCGTAATCTGTATCTGACTGTGACGCGCAGGTTATATCTTCCTTTCCTGCAGACACAGAGTAGAAGGTCCTCCCTTTATGAATCACCTGTAAGCTCCGCCCGCTGAGCCACGCCCCGTCCACCCTCGTAGTAGGCAAGGGAATTCCCGCCTTTTACCAGGATGATGGACAGCTTTCCAAAACGACACCACTGCGTTTACCGCCGATTCAGGTTGTGCGCAGAAGCACGAGGACATCTCCACAAAGACGCACTAGTAACGATCACATTGCCAAAGGCACACAAGGTTGCTGGTGAGGTTTCCCCCGTGGCCCATCACGTAGTCTTAGTGTACAATATACACGGGGCATATGAAAACATGCTAGGTAACGCTTACTGACTTACTCGTAGAAAATACTCCGGTTGGGTAGGCCATGATGCTCATTTTACAGAAACTAAACCTCAACAGGAAGCACTTACAAATATAAACGTAGCAGGTGCCCCAGTTGAAGCTCAGCTTCTGGAAAGGACAAGCCACCCTAACTCTTGGGCTGGGAAAGATAATGCAAGGCTGTGCGCTCATAGATTCCATAGCAGAAAACAATCTTGAATCCTTCCTGGAGGTGAATTGATGATGTACTGGACCGTAATCTGTATCTGACTGTGACGCGCGGGTTATATCTTCCTTTCCTGCAGACACAGAGTAGAAGGTTCTCCCTTTATGAATCACCTGTAAGCTCCGCCCGCTGAGCCACGCCCCGTCCACCCTCGTAGTAGGCAAGGGAATTCCCGCCTTTTACCAGGATGATGGACAGCTTTCCAAAACGACACCACTGCGTTTACCGCCGATTCAGGTTGTGCGCAGAAGCACGAGAACATCTCCACAAAGACGCACTAGTAACGATCACATTGCCAAAGGCACACAAGGTTGCTGGTGAGGTTTCCCCCGTGGCCCATCACGTAGTCTTAGTGTACAATATAAACGGGGCATATGAAAACATGCTAGGTAACGGTTACTGACTTACTCGTAGAAAATACTCCGGTCGGGTAGGCCATGATGCTCATTTTACAGAAACTAAACCTCAAAGGAAGCACTTACAAATATAAACGTAGCAGGTGCCCCAGTTGAAGCTCAGCTTCTGGAAAGGACAAGCCACCCTAACTCTTGGGCTGGGAAAGATAATGCAAGGCTGTGCGCTCATAGATTCCATAGCAGAAAACAATCTAGAATCCTTCCTGGAGGTGAATTGATGATGTACTGGAGCGTAATCTGTATCTGACTGTGACGCGCGGGTTATATCTTCCTTTCCTGCAGACACAGAGTAGAAGGTTCTCCCTTTATGAATCACCTGTAAGCTCCGCCCGCTGAGCCACGCCCCGTCCACCCTCGTAGTAGGCAAGGGAATTCCCGCCTTTTACCAGGATGATGGACAGCTTTCCAAAACGACACCACTGCGTTTACCGCCGATTCAGGTTGTGCGCAGAAGCACGAGGACATCTCCACAAAGACGCACTAGTAACGATCACATTGCCAAAGGCACACAAGGTTGCTGGTGAGGTTTCCCCCGTGGCCCATCACGTAGTCTTAGTGTACAATATACACGGGGCATATGAAAACATGCTAGGTAACGCTTACTGACTTACTCGTAGAAAATACTCCGGTTGGGTAGGCCATGATGCTCATTTTACAGAAACTAAACCTCAACAGGAAGCACTTACAAATATAAACGTAGCAGGTGCCCCAGTTGAAGCTCAGCTTCTGGAAAGGACAAGCCACCCTAACTCTTGGGCTGGGAAAGATAAAGCAAGGCTGTGCGCTCATAGATTCCATAGCAGAAAACAATCTAGAATCCTTCCTGGAGGTGAATTGATGATGTACTGGAGTGTAATCTGTATCTGACTGTGACGCGCGGGTTCTATCTTCCTCTCCTGCAGACACAGAGTAGCTGGTTCTCCCTTAATGAATCACCTGTAAGCTCCGCCCGCTGAGCCACGCCCCGTCCACCCTCGTAGTAGGCAAAGGAATTCCCGCCTTTTACCAGGATGATGGACAGCTTTCCAAAACGACACCACTGCGTTTACCGCCGATTCAGGTCGTGCGTTGTTGGTGCGCAGAAGCACGAGGACATCTCCACAAAGACGCACTAGTAACGATCACATTGCCAAAGGCACACAAGGTTGCTAGTGAGGTTTCCCCCGTGGCCCATCACGTAGTCTTAGTGTACAATATACACGGGGCATATGAAAACATGCTAGGTAACGCTTACTGACTTACTCGTAGAAAATACTCCGGTTGGGTAGGCCATGATGCTCATTTTACAGAAACTAAACCTCAACAGGAAGCACTTACAAATATAAACGTAGCAGGTGCCCCAGTTGAAGCTCAGCTTCTGGAAAGGACAAGCCACCCTAACTCTTGGGCTGGGAAAGATAAAGCAAGGCTGTGCGCTCATAGATTCCATAGCAGAAAACAATCTAGAATCCTTCCTGGAGGTGAATTGATGATGTAATGGAGCGTAATCTGTATCTGACTGTGACGCGCGGGTTCTATCTTCCTCTCCTGCAGACACAGAGTAGAAGGATCTCCCTTTATGAATCACCTGTAAGCTCCGCCCGCTGAGCCACGCCCCGTCCACCCTCGTAGTAGGCAAGGGAATTCCCGCCTTTTACCAGGATGATGGACAGCTTTCCAAAACGACACCACTGCGTTTACCGCCGATTCAGGTTGTGCGCAGAAGCACGAGGACATCTCCACAAAGACGCACTAGTAACGATCACATTGCCAAAGGCACACAAGGTTGCTGGTGAGGTTTCCCCGTGGCCCATCACGTAGTCTTAGTGTACAATATACACGGGGCATATGAAAACATGCTAGGTAACGCTTACTGACTTACTCGTAGAAAATACTCCGGTTGGGTAGGCCATGATGCTCATTTTACAGAAACTAAACCTCAACAGGAAGCACTTACAAATATAAACGTAGCAGGTGCCCCAGTTGAAGCTCAGCTTCTGGAAAGGACAAGCCACCCTAACTTGGGCTTGGCAAAGATAAAGCAAGGCTGTGCGCTCATAGATTCCATAGCAGAAAAAGATCTAGAATCCTTCCTGGAGGTGAATTGATGATGTACTGGAGCGTAATCTGTATCTGACTGTGACGCGCGGGTTCTATCTTCCTCTCCTGCAGACACAGAGTAGCTGGTTCTCCCTTTATGAATCACCTGTAAGCTCCGCCCGCTGAGCCACGCCCCGTCCTCCCTCGTAGTAGGCAAAGGAATTCCCGCCTTTTACCAGGATGATGGACAGCTTTCCAAAACGACACCACTGCGTTTACCGCCGATTCAGGTCGTGCGTTGTTGGTGCGCAGAAGCACGAGGACATCTCCACAAAGACGCACTAGTAACGATCACATTGCCAAAGGCTCACAAGGTTGCTGGTGAGGTTTCCCCCGTGGCCCATCACGTAGTCTTAGTGTACAATATACACGGGGCATATGAAAACATGCTAGGTAACGCTTACTGACTTACTCGTAGAAAATACTCCGGTTGGGTAGGCCATGATGCTCATTTTACAGAAACTAAACCTCAACAGGAAGCACTTACAAATATAAACGTAGCAGGTGCCCCAGTTGAAGCTCAGCTTCAGGAAAGGACAAGCCACCCTAACTCTTGGGCTGGGAAAGATAATGCAAGGCTGTGCGCTCATATATTCCATAGCAGAAAACAATCTAGAATCCTTCCTGGAGGTGAATTGATGATGTACTGGACCGTAATCTGTATCTGACTGTGACGCGCGGGTTATATCATCCTTTCCTGCAGACACAGAGTAGAAGGTTCTCCCTTTATGAATCACCTGTAAGCTCCGCCCGCTGAGCCACGCCCCGTCCACCCTCGTAGTAGGCAAGGGAATTCCCGCCTTTTACCAGGATGATGGACAGCTTTCCAAAACGACACCACTGCGTTTACCGCCGATTCAGGTTGTGCGCAGAAGCACGAGGACATCTCCACAAAGACGCACTAGTAACGATCACATTGCCAAAGGCACACAAGGTTGCTAGTGAGGTTTCCCCCGTGGCCCATCACGTAGTCTTAGTGTACAATATACACGGGGCATATGAAAACATGCTAGGTAACGCTTACTGACTTACTCGTAGAAAATACTCCGGTTGGGTAGGCCATGATGCTCATTTTACAGAAACTAAACCTCAACAGGAAGCACTTACAAATATAAACGTAGCAGGTGCCCCAGTTGAAGCTCAGCTTCTGGAAAGGACAAGCCACCCTAACTCTTGGGCTGGGAAAGATAAAGCAAGGCTGTGCGCTCATAGATTCCATAGCAGAAAACAATCTAGAATCCTTCCTGGAGGTGAATTGATGATGTAATGGAGCGTAATCTGTATCTGACTGTGACGCGCGGGTTCTATCTTCCTCTCCTGCAGACACAGAGTAGAAGGATCTCCCTTTATGAATCACCTGTAAGCTCCGCCCGCTGAGCCACGCCCCGTCCACCCTCGTAGTAGGCAAGGGAATTCCCGCCTTTTACCAGGATGATGGACAGCTTTCCAAAACGACACCACTGCGTTTACCGCCGATTCAGGTTGTGCGCAGAAGCACGAGGACATCTCCACAAAGACGCACTAGTAACGATCACATTGCCAAAGGCACACAAGGTTGCTGGTGAGGTTTCCCCGTGGCCCATCACGTAGTCTTAGTGTACAATATACACGGGGCATATGAAAACATGCTAGGTAACGCTTACTGACTTACTCGTAGAAAATACTCCGGTTGGGTAGGCCATGATGCTCATTTTACAGAAACTAAACCTCAACAGGAAGCACTTACAAATATAAACGTAGCAGGTGCCCCAGTTGAAGCTCAGCTTCTGGAAAGGACAAGCCACCCTAACTTGGGCTTGGCAAAGATAAAGCAAGGCTGTGCGCTCATAGATTCCATAGCAGAAAAAGATCTAGAATCCTTCCTGGAGGTGAATTGATGATGTACTGGAGCGTAATCTGTATCTGACTGTGACGCGCGGGTTCTATCTTCCTCTCCTGCAGACACAGAGTAGCTGGTTCTCCCTTTATGAATCACCTGTAAGCTCCGCCCGCTGAGCCACGCCCCGTCCTCCCTCGTAGTAGGCAAAGGAATTCCCGCCTTTTACCAGGATGATGGACAGCTTTCCAAAACGACACCACTGCGTTTACCGCCGATTCAGGTCGTGCGTTGTTGGTGCGCAGAAGCACGAGGACATCTCCACAAAGACGCACTAGTAACGATCACATTGCCAAAGGCTCACAAGGTTGCTGGTGAGGTTTCCCCCGTGGCCCATCACGTAGTCTTAGTGTACAATATACACGGGGCATATGAAAACATGCTAGGTAACGCTTACTGACTTACTCGTAGAAAATACTCCGGTTGGGTAGGCCATGATGCTCATTTTACAGAAACTAAACCTCAACAGGAAGCACTTACAAATATAAACGTAGCAGGTGCCCCAGTTGAAGCTCAGCTTCAGGAAAGGACAAGCCACCCTAACTCTTGGGCTGGGAAAGATAATGCAAGGCTGTGCGCTCATATATTCCATAGCAGAAAACAATCTAGAATCCTTCCTGGAGGTGAATTGATGATGTACTGGACCGTAATCTGTATCTGACTGTGACGCGCGGGTTATATCATCCTTTCCTGCAGACACAGAGTAGAAGGTTCTCCCTTTATGAATCACCTGTAAGCTCCGCCCGCTGAGCCACGCCCCGTCCACCCTCGTAGTAGGCAAGGGAATTCCCGCCTTTTACCAGGATGATGGACAGCTTTCCAAAACGACACCACTGCGTTTACCGCCGATTCAGGTTGTGCGCAGAAGCACGAGGACATCTCCACAAAGACGCACTAGTAACGATCACATTGCCAAAGGCACACAAGGTTGCTGGTGAGGTTTCCCCCGTGGCCCATCACGTAGTCTTAGTGTACAATATAAACGGGGCATATGAAAACATGCTAGGTAACGGTTACTGACTTACTCGTAGAAAATACTCCGGTTGGGTAGGCCATGATGCTCATTTTACAGAAACTAAACCTCAAAGGAAGCACTTACAAATATAAACGTAGCAGGTGCCCCAGTTGAAGCTCAGCTTCTGGAAAGGACAAGCCACCCTAACTTGGGCTTGGCAAAGATAAAGCAAGGCTGTGCGCTCATAGATTCCATAGCAGAAAAAGATCTAGAATCCTTCCTGGAGGTCAACTGATGATGTACTGGAGCGTAATCTGTATCTGACTGTGACGCGCGGGTTCTATCTTCCTCTCCTGCAGACACAGAGTAGCTGGTTCTCCCTTTATGAATCACCTCTAAGCTCTGCCCGCTGAGCCACGCCCCGTCCACCCTCGTAGTAGGCAAAGGAATTCCCGCCTTTTACCAGGATGATGGACAGCTTTCCAAAACGACACCACTGCGTTTACCGCCGATTCAGGTCGTGCGTTGTTGGTGCGCAGAAGCACGAGGACATCTCCACAAAGACGCACTAGTAACGATCACATTGCCAAAGGCACACAAGGTTGCTGGTGAGGTTTCCCCCGTGGCCCATCACGTAGTCTTAGTGTACAATATACACGGGGCATATGAAAACATGCTAGGTAACGCTTACTGACTTACTCGTAGAAAATACTCCGGTTGGGTAGGCCATGATGCTCATTTTACAGAAACTAAACCTCAACAGGAAGCACTTACAAATATAAACGTAGCAGGTGCCCCAGTTGAAGCTCAGCTTCGGGAAAGGACAAGCCACCCTAACTCTTGGGCTGGGAAAGATAAAGCAAGGCTGTGCGCTCATAGATTCCATAGCAGAAAACAATCTAGAATCCTTCCTGGAGGTGAATTGATGATGTACTGGAGCGTAATCTGTATCTGACTGTGACGCGCGGGTTCTATCTTCCTCTCCTGCAGACACAGAGTAGAAGGTTCTCCCTTTATGAATCACCTGTAAGCTCCGCCCGCTGAGCCACGCCCCGTCCACCCTCGTAGTAGGCAAGGGAATTCCCGCCTTTTACCAGGATGATGGACAGCTTTCCAAAACGACACCACTGCGTTTACCGCCGATTCAGGTTGTGCGCAGAAGCACGAGGACATCTCCACAAAGACGCACTAGTAACGATCACATTGCCAAAGGCACACAAGGTTGCTGGTGAGGTTTCCCCCGTGGCCCATCACGTAGTCTTAGTGTCCAATATAAACGGGGCATATGAAAACATGCTAGGTAACGGTTACTGACTTACTCGTAGAAAATACTCCGGTTGGGTATGCCATGATGCTCATTTTACAGAAACTAAACCTCAAAGGAAGCACTTACAAATATAAACGTAGCAGGTGCCCCAGTTGAAGCTCAGCTTCTGGAAAGGACAAGCCACCCTAACTTGGGCTTGGCAAAGATAAAGCAAGGCTGTGCGCTCATAGATTCCATAGCAGAAAAAGATCTAGAATCCTTCCTGGAGGTCAACTGATGATGTACTGGAGCGTAGTCTGTATCTGACTGTGACGCGCGGGTTCTATCTTCCTCTCCTGCAGACACAGAGTAGCTGGTTCTCCCTTTATGAATCACCTGTAAGCTCCGCCCGCTGAGCCACGCCCCGTCCACCCTCGTAGTAGGCAAAGGAATTCCCGCCTTTTACCAGGATGATGGACAGCTTTCCAAAACGACACCACTGCGTTTACCGCCGATTCAGGTCGTGCGTTGTTGGTGCGCAGAAGCACGAGGACATCTCCACAAAGACGCACTAGTAACGATCACATTGCCAAAGGCACACAAGGTTGCTGGTGAGGTTTCCCCCGTGGCCCATCACGTAGTCTTAGTGTACAATATAAAAGGGGCATATGAAAACATGCTAGGTAACGCTTACTGACTTACTCGTAGAAAATACTCCGGTTGGGTAGGCCATGATGCTCATTTTACAGAAACTAAACCTCAAAGGAAGCACTTACAAATATAAACGTAGCAGGTGCCCCAGTTGAAGCTCAGCTTCTGGAAAGGACAAGCCACCCTAATTCTTGGCCTGGGAAAGATAAAGCAAGGCTGTGCGCTCATAGATTCCATAGCAGAAAACAATCTAGAATCCTTCCTGGAGGTGAATTGATGATGAACTGGAGCGTAATCTGTATCTGACTGTGACGCGCGGGTTCTATCTTCCTCTCCTGCAGACACAGAGTAGCTGGTTCTCCCTTAATGAATCACCTGTAAGCTCCGCCCGCTGAGCCACGCCCCGTCCACCCTCGTAGTAGGCAAAGGAATTCCCGCCTTTTACCAGGATGATGGACAGCTTTCCAAAACGACACCACTGCGTTTACCGCCGATTCAGGTCGTGCGTTGTTGGTGCGCAGAAGCACGAGGACATCTCCACAAAGACGCACTAGTAACGATCACATTGCCAAAGGCACACAAGGTTGCTGGTGAGGTTTCCCCCGTGGCCCATCACGTAGTCTTAGTGTACAATATACACGGGGCATATGAAAACATGCTAGGTAACGCTTACTGACTTACTCGTAGAAAATACTCCGGTTGGGTAGGCCATGATGCTCATTTTACAGAAACTAAACCTCAACAGGAAGCACTTACAAATATAAACGTAGCAGGTGCCCCAGTTGAAGCTCAGCTTCTGGAAAGGACAAGCCACCCTAACTCTTGGGCTGGGAAAGATAATGCAAGGCTGTGCGCTCATAGATTCCATAGCAGAAAACAATCTTGAATCCTTCCTGGAGGTGAATTGATGATGTACTGGACCGTAATCTGTATCTGACTGTGACGCGCGGGTTATATCTTCCTTTCCTGCAGACACAGAGTAGAAGGTTCTCCCTTTATGAATCACCTGTAAGCTCCGCCCGCTGAGCCACGCCCCGTCCACCCTCGTAGTAGGCAAGGGAATTCCCGCCTTTTACCAGGATGATGGACAGCTTTCCAAAACGACACCACTGCGTTTACCGCCGATTCAGGTTGTGCGCAGAAGCACGAGAACATCTCCACAAAGACGCACTAGTAACGATCACATTGCCAAAGGCACACAAGGTTGCTGGTGAGGTTTCCCCCGTGGCCCATCACGTAGTCTTAGTGTACAATATAAACGGGGCATATGAAAACATGCTAGGTAACGGTTACTGACTTACTCGTAGAAAATACTCCGGTCGGGTAGGCCATGATGCTCATTTTACAGAAACTAAACCTCAAAGGAAGCACTTACAAATATAAACGTAGCAGGTGCCCCAGTTGAAGCTCAGCTTCTGGAAAGGACAAGCCACCCTAACTCTTGGGCTGGGAAAGATAATGCAAGGCTGTGCGCTCATAGATTCCATAGCAGAAAACAATCTAGAATCCTTCCTGGAGGTGAATTGATGATGTACTGGAGCGTAATCTGTATCTGACTGTGACGCGCAGGTTATATCTTCCTTTCCTGCAGACACAGAGTAGAAGGTCCTCCCTTTATGAATCACCTGTAAGCTCCGCCCGCTGAGCCACGCCCCGTCCACCCTCGTAGTAGGCAAGGGAATTCCCGCCTTTTACCAGGATGATGGACAGCTTTCCAAAACGACACCACTGCGTTTACCGCCGATTCAGGTTGTGCGCAGAAGCACGAGGACATCTCCACAAAGACGCACTAGTAACGATCACATTGCCAAAGGCACACAAGGTTGCTGGTGAGGTTTCCCCCGTGGCCCATCACGTAGTCTTAGTGTACAATATACACGGGGCATATGAAAACATGCTAGGTAACGCTTACTGACTTACTCGTAGAAAATACTCCGGTTGGGTAGGCCATGATGCTCATTTTACAGAAACTAAACCTCAACAGGAAGCACTTACAAATATAAACGTAGCAGGTGCCCCAGTTGAAGCTCAGCTTCTGGAAAGGACAAGCCACCCTAACTCTTGGGCTGGGAAAGATAATGCAAGGCTGTGCGCTCATAGATTCCATAGCAGAAAACAATCTTGAATCCTTCCTGGAGGTGAATTGATGATGTACTGGACCGTAATCTGTATCTGACTGTGACGCGCAGGTTATATCTTCCTTTCCTGCAGACACAGAGTAGAAGGTTCTCCCTTTATGAATCACCTGTAAGCTCCGCCCGCTGAGCCACGCCCCGTCCACCCTCGTAGTAGGCAAGGGAATTCCCGCCTTTTACCAGGATGATGGACAGCTTTCCAAAACGACACCACTGCGTTTACCGCCGATTCAGGTTGTGCGCAGAAGCACGAGAACATCTCCACAAAGACGCACTAGTAACGATCACATTGCCAAAGGCACACAAGGTTGCTGGTGAGGTTTCCCCCGTGGCCCATCACGTAGTCTTAGTGTACAATATAAACGGGGCATATGAAAACATGCTAGGTAACGGTTACTGACTTACTCGTAGAAAATACTCCGGTCGGGTAGGCCATGATGCTCATTTTACAGAAACTAAACCTCAAAGGAAGCACTTACAAATATAAACGTAGCAGGTGCCCCAGTTGAAGCTCAGCTTCTGGAAAGGACAAGCCACCCTAACTCTTGGGCTGGGAAAGATAATGCAAGGCTGTGCGCTCATAGATTCCATAGCAGAAAACAATCTAGAATCCTTCCTGGAGGTGAATTGATGATGTACTGGAGCGTAATCTGTATCTGACTGTGACGCGCGGGTTATATCTTCCTTTCCTGCAGACACAGAGTAGAAGGTTCTCCCTTTATGAATCACCTGTAAGCTCCGCCCGCTGAGCCACGCCCCGTCCACCCTCGTAGTAGGCAAGGGAATTCCCGCCTTTTACCAGGATGATGGACAGCTTTCCAAAACGACACCACTGCGTTTACCGCCGATTCAGGTTGTGCGCAGAAGCACGAGGACATCTCCACAAAGACGCACTAGTAACGATCACATTGCCAAAGGCACACAAGGTTGCTGGTGAGGTTTCCCCCGTGGCCCATCACGTAGTCTTAGTGTACAATATACACGGGGCATATGAAAACATGCTAGGTAACGCTTACTGACTTACTCGTAGAAAATACTCCGGTTGGGTAGGCCATGATGCTCATTTTACAGAAACTAAACCTCAACAGGAAGCACTTACAAATATAAACGTAGCAGGTGCCCCAGTTGAAGCTCAGCTTCTGGAAAGGACAAGCCACCCTAACTCTTGGGCTGGGAAAGATAAAGCAAGGCTGTGCGCTCATAGATTCCATAGCAGAAAACAATCTAGAATCCTTCCTGGAGGTGAATTGATGATGTACTGGAGTGTAATCTGTATCTGACTGTGACGCGCGGGTTCTATCTTCCTCTCCTGCAGACACAGAGTAGCTGGTTCTCCCTTAATGAATCACCTGTAAGCTCCGCCCGCTGAGCCACGCCCCGTCCACCCTCGTAGTAGGCAAAGGAATTCCCGCCTTTTACCAGGATGATGGACAGCTTTCCAAAACGACACCACTGCGTTTACCGCCGATTCAGGTCGTGCGTTGTTGGTGCGCAGAAGCACGAGGACATCTCCACAAAGACGCACTAGTAACGATCACATTGCCAAAGGCACACAAGGTTGCTAGTGAGGTTTCCCCCGTGGCCCATCACGTAGTCTTAGTGTACAATATACACGGGGCATATGAAAACATGCTAGGTAACGCTTACTGACTTACTCGTAGAAAATACTCCGGTTGGGTAGGCCATGATGCTCATTTTACAGAAACTAAACCTCAACAGGAAGCACTTACAAATATAAACGTAGCAGGTGCCCCAGTTGAAGCTCAGCTTCTGGAAAGGACAAGCCACCCTAACTCTTGGGCTGGGAAAGATAAAGCAAGGCTGTGCGCTCATAGATTCCATAGCAGAAAACAATCTAGAATCCTTCCTGGAGGTGAATTGATGATGTAATGGAGCGTAATCTGTATCTGACTGTGACGCGCGGGTTCTATCTTCCTCTCCTGCAGACACAGAGTAGAAGGATCTCCCTTTATGAATCACCTGTAAGCTCCGCCCGCTGAGCCACGCCCCGTCCACCCTCGTAGTAGGCAAGGGAATTCCCGCCTTTTACCAGGATGATGGACAGCTTTCCAAAACGACACCACTGCGTTTACCGCCGATTCAGGTTGTGCGCAGAAGCACGAGGACATCTCCACAAAGACGCACTAGTAACGATCACATTGCCAAAGGCACACAAGGTTGCTGGTGAGGTTTCCCCGTGGCCCATCACGTAGTCTTAGTGTACAATATACACGGGGCATATGAAAACATGCTAGGTAACGCTTACTGACTTACTCGTAGAAAATACTCCGGTTGGGTAGGCCATGATGCTCATTTTACAGAAACTAAACCTCAACAGGAAGCACTTACAAATATAAACGTAGCAGGTGCCCCAGTTGAAGCTCAGCTTCTGGAAAGGACAAGCCACCCTAACTTGGGCTTGGCAAAGATAAAGCAAGGCTGTGCGCTCATAGATTCCATAGCAGAAAAAGATCTAGAATCCTTCCTGGAGGTGAATTGATGATGTACTGGAGCGTAATCTGTATCTGACTGTGACGCGCGGGTTCTATCTTCCTCTCCTGCAGACACAGAGTAGCTGGTTCTCCCTTTATGAATCACCTGTAAGCTCCGCCCGCTGAGCCACGCCCCGTCCTCCCTCGTAGTAGGCAAAGGAATTCCCGCCTTTTACCAGGATGATGGACAGCTTTCCAAAACGACACCACTGCGTTTACCGCCGATTCAGGTCGTGCGTTGTTGGTGCGCAGAAGCACGAGGACATCTCCACAAAGACGCACTAGTAACGATCACATTGCCAAAGGCTCACAAGGTTGCTGGTGAGGTTTCCCCCGTGGCCCATCACGTAGTCTTAGTGTACAATATACACGGGGCATATGAAAACATGCTAGGTAACGCTTACTGACTTACTCGTAGAAAATACTCCGGTTGGGTAGGCCATGATGCTCATTTTACAGAAACTAAACCTCAACAGGAAGCACTTACAAATATAAACGTAGCAGGTGCCCCAGTTGAAGCTCAGCTTCAGGAAAGGACAAGCCACCCTAACTCTTGGGCTGGGAAAGATAATGCAAGGCTGTGCGCTCATATATTCCATAGCAGAAAACAATCTAGAATCCTTCCTGGAGGTGAATTGATGATGTACTGGACCGTAATCTGTATCTGACTGTGACGCGCGGGTTATATCATCCTTTCCTGCAGACACAGAGTAGAAGGTTCTCCCTTTATGAATCACCTGTAAGCTCCGCCCGCTGAGCCACGCCCCGTCCACCCTCGTAGTAGGCAAGGGAATTCCCGCCTTTTACCAGGATGATGGACAGCTTTCCAAAACGACACCACTGCGTTTACCGCCGATTCAGGTTGTGCGCAGAAGCACGAGGACATCTCCACAAAGACGCACTAGTAACGATCACATTGCCAAAGGCACACAAGGTTGCTGGTGAGGTTTCCCCGTGGCCCATCACGTAGTCTTAGTGTACAATATACACGGGGCATATGAAAACATGCTAGGTAACGCTTACTGACTTACTCGTAGAAAATACTCCGGTTGGGTAGGCCATGATGCTCATTTTACAGAAACTAAACCTCAACAGGAAGCACTTACAAATATAAACGTAGCAGGTGCCCCAGTTGAAGCTCAGCTTCTGGAAAGGACAAGCCACCCTAACTTGGGCTTGGCAAAGATAAAGCAAGGCTGTGCGCTCATAGATTCCATAGCAGAAAAAGATCTAGAATCCTTCCTGGAGGTGAATTGATGATGTACTGGAGCGTAATCTGTATCTGACTGTGACGCGCGGGTTCTATCTTCCTCTCCTGCAGACACAGAGTAGCTGGTTCTCCCTTTATGAATCACCTCTAAGCTCTGCCCGCTGAGCCACGCCCCGTCCACCCTCGTAGTAGGCAAAGGAATTCCCGCCTTTTACCAGGATGATGGACAGCTTTCCAAAACGACACCACTGCGTTTACCGCCGATTCAGGTCGTGCGTTGTTGGTGCGCAGAAGCACGAGGACATCTCCACAAAGACGCACTAGTAACGATCACATTGCCAAAGGCACACAAGGTTGCTGGTGAGGTTTCCCCCGTGGCCCATCACGTAGTCTTAGTGTACAATATACACGGGGCATATGAAAACATGCTAGGTAACGCTTACTGACTTACTCGTAGAAAATACTCCGGTTGGGTAGGCCATGATGCTCATTTTACAGAAACTAAACCTCAACAGGAAGCACTTACAAATATAAACGTAGCAGGTGCCCCAGTTGAAGCTCAGCTTCTGGAAAGGACAAGCCACCCTAACTCTTGGGCTGGGAAAGATAAAGCAAGGCTGTGCGCTCATAGATTCCATAGCAGAAAACAATCTAGAATCCTTCCTGGAGGTGAATTGATGATGTACTGGAGCGTAATCTGTATCTGACTGTGACGCGCGGGTTCTATCTTCCTCTCCTGCAGACACAGAGTAGAAGGTTCTCCCTTTATGAATCACCTGTAAGCTCCGCCCGCTGAGCCACGCCCCGTCCACCCTCGTAGTAGGCAAGGGAATTCCCGCCTTTTACCAGGATGATGGACAGCTTTCCAAAACGACACCACTGCGTTTACCGCCGATTCAGGTTGTGCGCAGAAGCACGAGAACATCTCCACAAAGACGCACTAGTAACGATCACATTGCCAAAGGCACACAAGGTTGCTGGTGAGGTTTCCCCCGTGGCCCATCACGTAGTCTTAGTGTACAATATAAACGGGGCATATGAAAACATGCTAGGTAACGGTTACTGACTTACTCGTAGAAAATACTCCGGTCGGGTAGGCCATGATGCTCATTTTACAGAAACTAAACCTCAAAGGAAGCACTTACAAATATAAACGTAGCAGGTGCCCCAGTTGAAGCTCAGCTTCTGGAAAGGACAAGCCACCCTAACTCTTGGGCTGGGAAAGATAATGCAAGGCTGTGCGCTCATAGATTCCATAGCAGAAAACAATCTAGAATCCTTCCTGGAGGTGAATTGATGATGTACTGGAGCGTAATCTGTATCTGACTGTGACGCGCAGGTTATATCTTCCTTTCCTGCAGACACAGAGTAGAAGGTCCTCCCTTTATGAATCACCTGTAAGCTCCGCCCGCTGAGCCACGCCCCGTCCACCCTCGTAGTAGGCAAGGGAATTCCCGCCTTTTACCAGGATGATGGACAGCTTTCCAAAACGACACCACTGCGTTTACCGCCGATTCAGGTTGTGCGCAGAAGCACGAGGACATCTCCACAAAGACGCACTAGTAACGATCACATTGCCAAAGGCACACAAGGTTGCTGGTGAGGTTTCCCCCGTGGCCCATCACGTAGTCTTAGTGTACAATATACACGGGGCATATGAAAACATGCTAGGTAACGCTTACTGACTTACTCGTAGAAAATACTCCGGTTGGGTAGGCCATGATGCTCATTTTACAGAAACTAAACCTCAACAGGAAGCACTTACAAATATAAACGTAGCAGGTGCCCCAGTTGAAGCTCAGCTTCTGGAAAGGACAAGCCACCCTAACTCTTGGGCTGGGAAAGATAATGCAAGGCTGTGCGCTCATAGATTCCATAGCAGAAAACAATCTTGAATCCTTCCTGGAGGTGAATTGATGATGTACTGGACCGTAATCTGTATCTGACTGTGACGCGCGGGTTATATCTTCCTTTCCTGCAGACACAGAGTAGAAGGTTCTCCCTTTATGAATCACCTGTAAGCTCCGCCCGCTGAGCCACGCCCCGTCCACCCTCGTAGTAGGCAAGGGAATTCCCGCCTTTTACCAGGATGATGGACAGCTTTCCAAAACGACACCACTGCGTTTACCGCCGATTCAGGTTGTGCGCAGAAGCACGAGAACATCTCCACAAAGACGCACTAGTAACGATCACATTGCCAAAGGCACACAAGGTTGCTGGTGAGGTTTCCCCCGTGGCCCATCACGTAGTCTTAGTGTACAATATAAACGGGGCATATGAAAACATGCTAGGTAACGGTTACTGACTTACTCGTAGAAAATACTCCGGTCGGGTAGGCCATGATGCTCATTTTACAGAAACTAAACCTCAAAGGAAGCACTTACAAATATAAACGTAGCAGGTGCCCCAGTTGAAGCTCAGCTTCTGGAAAGGACAAGCCACCCTAACTCTTGGGCTGGGAAAGATAATGCAAGGCTGTGCGCTCATAGATTCCATAGCAGAAAACAATCTAGAATCCTTCCTGGAGGTGAATTGATGATGTACTGGAGCGTAATCTGTATCTGACTGTGACGCGCGGGTTATATCTTCCTTTCCTGCAGACACAGAGTAGAAGGTTCTCCCTTTATGAATCACCTGTAAGCTCCGCCCGCTGAGCCACGCCCCGTCCACCCTCGTAGTAGGCAAGGGAATTCCCGCCTTTTACCAGGATGATGGACAGCTTTCCAAAACGACACCACTGCGTTTACCGCCGATTCAGGTTGTGCGCAGAAGCACGAGGACATCTCCACAAAGACGCACTAGTAACGATCACATTGCCAAAGGCACACAAGGTTGCTGGTGAGGTTTCCCCCGTGGCCCATCACGTAGTCTTAGTGTACAATATACACGGGGCATATGAAAACATGCTAGGTAACGCTTACTGACTTACTCGTAGAAAATACTCCGGTTGGGTAGGCCATGATGCTCATTTTACAGAAACTAAACCTCAACAGGAAGCACTTACAAATATAAACGTAGCAGGTGCCCCAGTTGAAGCTCAGCTTCTGGAAAGGACAAGCCACCCTAACTCTTGGGCTGGGAAAGATAAAGCAAGGCTGTGCGCTCATAGATTCCATAGCAGAAAACAATCTAGAATCCTTCCTGGAGGTGAATTGATGATGTACTGGAGTGTAATCTGTATCTGACTGTGACGCGCGGGTTCTATCTTCCTCTCCTGCAGACACAGAGTAGCTGGTTCTCCCTTAATGAATCACCTGTAAGCTCCGCCCGCTGAGCCACGCCCCGTCCACCCTCGTAGTAGGCAAAGGAATTCCCGCCTTTTACCAGGATGATGGACAGCTTTCCAAAACGACACCACTGCGTTTACCGCCGATTCAGGTCGTGCGTTGTTGGTGCGCAGAAGCACGAGGACATCTCCACAAAGACGCACTAGTAACGATCACATTGCCAAAGGCACACAAGGTTGCTAGTGAGGTTTCCCCCGTGGCCCATCACGTAGTCTTAGTGTACAATATACACGGGGCATATGAAAACATGCTAGGTAACGCTTACTGACTTACTCGTAGAAAATACTCCGGTTGGGTAGGCCATGATGCTCATTTTACAGAAACTAAACCTCAACAGGAAGCACTTACAAATATAAACGTAGCAGGTGCCCCAGTTGAAGCTCAGCTTCTGGAAAGGACAAGCCACCCTAACTCTTGGGCTGGGAAAGATAAAGCAAGGCTGTGCGCTCATAGATTCCATAGCAGAAAACAATCTAGAATCCTTCCTGGAGGTGAATTGATGATGTAATGGAGCGTAATCTGTATCTGACTGTGACGCGCGGGTTCTATCTTCCTCTCCTGCAGACACAGAGTAGAAGGATCTCCCTTTATGAATCACCTGTAAGCTCCGCCCGCTGAGCCACGCCCCGTCCACCCTCGTAGTAGGCAAGGGAATTCCCGCCTTTTACCAGGATGATGGACAGCTTTCCAAAACGACACCACTGCGTTTACCGCCGATTCAGGTTGTGCGCAGAAGCACGAGGACATCTCCACAAAGACGCACTAGTAACGATCACATTGCCAAAGGCACACAAGGTTGCTGGTGAGGTTTCCCCGTGGCCCATCACGTAGTCTTAGTGTACAATATACACGGGGCATATGAAAACATGCTAGGTAACGCTTACTGACTTACTCGTAGAAAATACTCCGGTTGGGTAGGCCATGATGCTCATTTTACAGAAACTAAACCTCAACAGGAAGCACTTACAAATATAAACGTAGCAGGTGCCCCAGTTGAAGCTCAGCTTCTGGAAAGGACAAGCCACCCTAACTTGGGCTTGGCAAAGATAAAGCAAGGCTGTGCGCTCATAGATTCCATAGCAGAAAAAGATCTAGAATCCTTCCTGGAGGTGAATTGATGATGTACTGGAGCGTAATCTGTATCTGACTGTGACGCGCGGGTTCTATCTTCCTCTCCTGCAGACACAGAGTAGCTGGTTCTCCCTTTATGAATCACCTGTAAGCTCCGCCCGCTGAGCCACGCCCCGTCCTCCCTCGTAGTAGGCAAAGGAATTCCCGCCTTTTACCAGGATGATGGACAGCTTTCCAAAACGACACCACTGCGTTTACCGCCGATTCAGGTCGTGCGTTGTTGGTGCGCAGAAGCACGAGGACATCTCCACAAAGACGCACTAGTAACGATCACATTGCCAAAGGCTCACAAGGTTGCTGGTGAGGTTTCCCCCGTGGCCCATCACGTAGTCTTAGTGTACAATATACACGGGGCATATGAAAACATGCTAGGTAACGCTTACTGACTTACTCGTAGAAAATACTCCGGTTGGGTAGGCCATGATGCTCATTTTACAGAAACTAAACCTCAACAGGAAGCACTTACAAATATAAACGTAGCAGGTGCCCCAGTTGAAGCTCAGCTTCAGGAAAGGACAAGCCACCCTAACTCTTGGGCTGGGAAAGATAATGCAAGGCTGTGCGCTCATATATTCCATAGCAGAAAACAATCTAGAATCCTTCCTGGAGGTGAATTGATGATGTACTGGACCGTAATCTGTATCTGACTGTGACGCGCGGGTTATATCATCCTTTCCTGCAGACACAGAGTAGAAGGTTCTCCCTTTATGAATCACCTGTAAGCTCCGCCCGCTGAGCCACGCCCCGTCCACCCTCGTAGTAGGCAAGGGAATTCCCGCCTTTTACCAGGATGATGGACAGCTTTCCAAAACGACACCACTGCGTTTACCGCCGATTCAGGTTGTGCGCAGAAGCACGAGGACATCTCCACAAAGACGCACTAGTAACGATCACATTGCCAAAGGCACACAAGGTTGCTGGTGAGGTTTCCCCCGTGGCCCATCACGTAGTCTTAGTGTACAATATAAACGGGGCATATGAAAACATGCTAGGTAACGGTTACTGACTTACTCGTAGAAAATACTCCGGTTGGGTAGGCCATGATGCTCATTTTACAGAAACTAAACCTCAAAGGAAGCACTTACAAATATAAACGTAGCAGGTGCCCCAGTTGAAGCTCAGCTTCTGGAAAGGACAAGCCACCCTAACTTGGGCTTGGCAAAGATAAAGCAAGGCTGTGCGCTCATAGATTCCATAGCAGAAAAAGATCTAGAATCCTTCCTGGAGGTCAACTGATGATGTACTGGAGCGTAATCTGTATCTGACTGTGACGCGCGGGTTCTATCTTCCTCTCCTGCAGACACAGAGTAGCTGGTTCTCCCTTTATGAATCACCTCTAAGCTCTGCCCGCTGAGCCACGCCCCGTCCACCCTCGTAGTAGGCAAAGGAATTCCCGCCTTTTACCAGGATGATGGACAGCTTTCCAAAACGACACCACTGCGTTTACCGCCGATTCAGGTCGTGCGTTGTTGGTGCGCAGAAGCACGAGGACATCTCCACAAAGACGCACTAGTAACGATCACATTGCCAAAGGCACACAAGGTTGCTGGTGAGGTTTCCCCCGTGGCCCATCACGTAGTCTTAGTGTACAATATACACGGGGCATATGAAAACATGCTAGGTAACGCTTACTGACTTACTCGTAGAAAATACTCCGGTTGGGTAGGCCATGATGCTCATTTTACAGAAACTAAACCTCAACAGGAAGCACTTACAAATATAAACGTAGCAGGTGCCCCAGTTGAAGCTCAGCTTCTGGAAAGGACAAGCCACCCTAACTCTTGGGCTGGGAAAGATAAAGCAAGGCTGTGCGCTCATAGATTCCATAGCAGAAAACAATCTAGAATCCTTCCTGGAGGTGAATTGATGATGTACTGGAGCGTAATCTGTATCTGACTGTGACGCGCGGGTTCTATCTTCCTCTCCTGCAGACACAGAGTAGAAGGTTCTCCCTTTATGAATCACCTGTAAGCTCCGCCCGCTGAGCCACGCCCCGTCCACCCTCGTAGTAGGCAAGGGAATTCCCGCCTTTTACCAGGATGATGGACAGCTTTCCAAAACGACACCACTGCGTTTACCGCCGATTCAGGTTGTGCGCAGAAGCACGAGGACATCTCCACAAAGACGCACTAGTAACGATCACATTGCCAAAGGCACACAAGGTTGCTGGTGAGGTTTCCCCCGTGGCCCATCACGTAGTCTTAGTGTCCAATATAAACGGGGCATATGAAAACATGCTAGGTAACGGTTACTGACTTACTCGTAGAAAATACTCCGGTTGGGTATGCCATGATGCTCATTTTACAGAAACTAAACCTCAAAGGAAGCACTTACAAATATAAACGTAGCAGGTGCCCCAGTTGAAGCTCAGCTTCTGGAAAGGACAAGCCACCCTAACTTGGGCTTGGCAAAGATAAAGCAAGGCTGTGCGCTCATAGATTCCATAGCAGAAAAAGATCTAGAATCCTTCCTGGAGGTCAACTGATGATGTACTGGAGCGTAGTCTGTATCTGACTGTGACGCGCGGGTTCTATCTTCCTCTCCTGCAGACACAGAGTAGCTGGTTCTCCCTTTATGAATCACCTGTAAGCTCCGCCCGCTGAGCCACGCCCCGTCCACCCTCGTAGTAGGCAAAGGAATTCCCGCCTTTTACCAGGATGATGGACAGCTTTCCAAAACGACACCACTGCGTTTACCGCCGATTCAGGTCGTGCGTTGTTGGTGCGCAGAAGCACGAGGACATCTCCACAAAGACGCACTAGTAACGATCACATTGCCAAAGGCACACAAGGTTGCTGGTGAGGTTTCCCCCGTGGCCCATCACGTAGTCTTAGTGTACAATATAAAAGGGGCATATGAAAACATGCTAGGTAACGCTTACTGACTTACTCGTAGAAAATACTCCGGTTGGGTAGGCCATGATGCTCATTTTACAGAAACTAAACCTCAAAGGAAGCACTTACAAATATAAACGTAGCAGGTGCCCCAGTTGAAGCTCAGCTTCTGGAAAGGACAAGCCACCCTAATTCTTGGCCTGGGAAAGATAAAGCAAGGCTGTGCGCTCATAGATTCCATAGCAGAAAACAATCTAGAATCCTTCCTGGAGGTGAATTGATGATGAACTGGAGCGTAATCTGTATCTGACTGTGACGCGCGGGTTCTATCTTCCTCTCCTGCAGACACAGAGTAGCTGGTTCTCCCTTAATGAATCACCTGTAAGCTCCGCCCGCTGAGCCACGCCCCGTCCACCCTCGTAGTAGGCAAAGGAATTCCCGCCTTTTACCAGGATGATGGACAGCTTTCCAAAACGACACCACTGCGTTTACCGCCGATTCAGGTCGTGCGTTGTTGGTGCGCAGAAGCACGAGGACATCTCCACAAAGACGCACTAGTAACGATCACATTGCCAAAGGCACACAAGGTTGCTGGTGAGGTTTCCCCCGTGGCCCATCACGTAGTCTTAGTGTACAATATACACGGGGCATATGAAAACATGCTAGGTAACGCTTACTGACTTACTCGTAGAAAATACTCCGGTTGGGTAGGCCATGATGCTCATTTTACAGAAACTAAACCTCAACAGGAAGCACTTACAAATATAAACGTAGCAGGTGCCCCAGTTGAAGCTCAGCTTCTGGAAAGGACAAGCCACCCTAACTCTTGGGCTGGGAAAGATAATGCAAGGCTGTGCGCTCATAGATTCCATAGCAGAAAACAATCTTGAATCCTTCCTGGAGGTGAATTGATGATGTACTGGACCGTAATCTGTATCTGACTGTGACGCGCGGGTTATATCTTCCTTTCCTGCAGACACAGAGTAGAAGGTTCTCCCTTTATGAATCACCTGTAAGCTCCGCCCGCTGAGCCACGCCCCGTCCACCCTCGTAGTAGGCAAGGGAATTCCCGCCTTTTACCAGGATGATGGACAGCTTTCCAAAACGACACCACTGCGTTTACCGCCGATTCAGGTTGTGCGCAGAAGCACGAGAACATCTCCACAAAGACGCACTAGTAACGATCACATTGCCAAAGGCACACAAGGTTACTGGTGAGGTTTCCCCCGTGGCCCATCACGTAGTCTTAGTGTACAATATAAACGGGGCATATGAAAACATGCTAGGTAACGGTTACTGACTTACTCGTAGAAAATACTCCGGTCGGGTAGGCCATGATGCTCATTTTACAGAAACTAAACCTCAAAGGAAGCACTTACAAATATAAACGTAGCAGGTGCCCCAGTTGAAGCTCAGCTTCTGGAAAGGACAAGCCACCCTAACTCTTGGGCTGGGAAAGATAATGCAAGGCTGTGCGCTCATAGATTCCATAGCAGAAAACAATCTAGAATCCTTCCTGGAGGTGAATTGATGATGTACTGGAGCGTAATCTGTATCTGACTGTGACGCGCAGGTTATATCTTCCTTTCCTGCAGACACAGAGTAGAAGGTCCTCCCTTTATGAATCACCTGTAAGCTCCGCCCGCTGAGCCACGCCCCGTCCACCCTCGTAGTAGGCAAGGGAATTCCCGCCTTTTACCAGGATGATGGACAGCTTTCCAAAACGACACCACTGCGTTTACCGCCGATTCAGGTTGTGCGCAGAAGCACGAGGACATCTCCACAAAGACGCACTAGTAACGATCACATTGCCAAAGGCACACAAGGTTGCTGGTGAGGTTTCCCCCGTGGCCCATCACGTAGTCTTAGTGTACAATATACACGGGGCATATGAAAACATGCTAGGTAACGCTTACTGACTTACTCGTAGAAAATACTCCGGTTGGGTAGGCCATGATGCTCATTTTACAGAAACTAAACCTCAACAGGAAGCACTTACAAATATAAACGTAGCAGGTGCCCCAGTTGAAGCTCAGCTTCTGGAAAGGACAAGCCACCCTAACTCTTGGGCTGGGAAAGATAATGCAAGGCTGTGCGCTCATAGATTCCATAGCAGAAAACAATCTTGAATCCTTCCTGGAGGTGAATTGATGATGTACTGGACCGTAATCTGTATCTGACTGTGACGCGCAGGTTATATCTTCCTTTCCTGCAGACACAGAGTAGAAGGTTCTCCCTTTATGAATCACCTGTAAGCTCCGCCCGCTGAGCCACGCCCCGTCCACCCTCGTAGTAGGCAAGGGAATTCCCGCCTTTTACCAGGATGATGGACAGCTTTCCAAAACGACACCACTGCGTTTACCGCCGATTCAGGTTGTGCGCAGAAGCACGAGAACATCTCCACAAAGACGCACTAGTAACGATCACATTGCCAAAGGCACACAAGGTTGCTGGTGAGGTTTCCCCCGTGGCCCATCACGTAGTCTTAGTGTACAATATAAACGGGGCATATGAAAACATGCTAGGTAACGGTTACTGACTTACTCGTAGAAAATACTCCGGTCGGGTAGGCCATGATGCTCATTTTACAGAAACTAAACCTCAAAGGAAGCACTTACAAATATAAACGTAGCAGGTGCCCCAGTTGAAGCTCAGCTTCTGGAAAGGACAAGCCACCCTAACTCTTGGGCTGGGAAAGATAATGCAAGGCTGTGCGCTCATAGATTCCATAGCAGAAAACAATCTAGAATCCTTCCTGGAGGTGAATTGATGATGTACTGGAGCGTAATCTGTATCTGACTGTGACGCGCGGGTTATATCTTCCTTTCCTGCAGACACAGAGTAGAAGGTTCTCCCTTTATGAATCACCTGTAAGCTCCGCCCGCTGAGCCACGCCCCGTCCACCCTCGTAGTAGGCAAGGGAATTCCCGCCTTTTACCAGGATGATGGACAGCTTTCCAAAACGACACCACTGCGTTTACCGCCGATTCAGGTTGTGCGCAGAAGCACGAGGACATCTCCACAAAGACGCACTAGTAACGATCACATTGCCAAAGGCACACAAGGTTGCTGGTGAGGTTTCCCCCGTGGCCCATCACGTAGTCTTAGTGTACAATATACACGGGGCATATGAAAACATGCTAGGTAACGCTTACTGACTTACTCGTAGAAAATACTCCGGTTGGGTAGGCCATGATGCTCATTTTACAGAAACTAAACCTCAACAGGAAGCACTTACAAATATAAACGTAGCAGGTGCCCCAGTTGAAGCTCAGCTTCTGGAAAGGACAAGCCACCCTAACTCTTGGGCTGGGAAAGATAAAGCAAGGCTGTGCGCTCATAGATTCCATAGCAGAAAACAATCTAGAATCCTTCCTGGAGGTGAATTGATGATGTACTGGAGTGTAATCTGTATCTGACTGTGACGCGCGGGTTCTATCTTCCTCTCCTGCAGACACAGAGTAGCTGGTTCTCCCTTAATGAATCACCTGTAAGCTCCGCCCGCTGAGCCACGCCCCGTCCACCCTCGTAGTAGGCAAAGGAATTCCCGCCTTTTACCAGGATGATGGACAGCTTTCCAAAACGACACCACTGCGTTTACCGCCGATTCAGGTCGTGCGTTGTTGGTGCGCAGAAGCACGAGGACATCTCCACAAAGACGCACTAGTAACGATCACATTGCCAAAGGCACACAAGGTTGCTAGTGAGGTTTCCCCCGTGGCCCATCACGTAGTCTTAGTGTACAATATACACGGGGCATATGAAAACATGCTAGGTAACGCTTACTGACTTACTCGTAGAAAATACTCCGGTTGGGTAGGCCATGATGCTCATTTTACAGAAACTAAACCTCAACAGGAAGCACTTACAAATATAAACGTAGCAGGTGCCCCAGTTGAAGCTCAGCTTCTGGAAAGGACAAGCCACCCTAACTCTTGGGCTGGGAAAGATAAAGCAAGGCTGTGCGCTCATAGATTCCATAGCAGAAAACAATCTAGAATCCTTCCTGGAGGTGAATTGATGATGTAATGGAGCGTAATCTGTATCTGACTGTGACGCGCGGGTTCTATCTTCCTCTCCTGCAGACACAGAGTAGAAGGATCTCCCTTTATGAATCACCTGTAAGCTCCGCCCGCTGAGCCACGCCCCGTCCACCCTCGTAGTAGGCAAGGGAATTCCCGCCTTTTACCAGGATGATGGACAGCTTTCCAAAACGACACCACTGCGTTTACCGCCGATTCAGGTTGTGCGCAGAAGCACGAGGACATCTCCACAAAGACGCACTAGTAACGATCACATTGCCAAAGGCACACAAGGTTGCTGGTGAGGTTTCCCCGTGGCCCATCACGTAGTCTTAGTGTACAATATACACGGGGCATATGAAAACATGCTAGGTAACGCTTACTGACTTACTCGTAGAAAATACTCCGGTTGGGTAGGCCATGATGCTCATTTTACAGAAACTAAACCTCAACAGGAAGCACTTACAAATATAAACGTAGCAGGTGCCCCAGTTGAAGCTCAGCTTCTGGAAAGGACAAGCCACCCTAACTTGGGCTTGGCAAAGATAAAGCAAGGCTGTGCGCTCATAGATTCCATAGCAGAAAAAGATCTAGAATCCTTCCTGGAGGTGAATTGATGATGTACTGGAGCGTAATCTGTATCTGACTGTGACGCGCGGGTTCTATCTTCCTCTCCTGCAGACACAGAGTAGCTGGTTCTCCCTTTATGAATCACCTGTAAGCTCCGCCCGCTGAGCCACGCCCCGTCCTCCCTCGTAGTAGGCAAAGGAATTCCCGCCTTTTACCAGGATGATGGACAGCTTTCCAAAACGACACCACTGCGTTTACCGCCGATTCAGGTCGTGCGTTGTTGGTGCGCAGAAGCACGAGGACATCTCCACAAAGACGCACTAGTAACGATCACATTGCCAAAGGCTCACAAGGTTGCTGGTGAGGTTTCCCCCGTGGCCCATCACGTAGTCTTAGTGTACAATATACACGGGGCATATGAAAACATGCTAGGTAACGCTTACTGACTTACTCGTAGAAAATACTCCGGTTGGGTAGGCCATGATGCTCATTTTACAGAAACTAAACCTCAACAGGAAGCACTTACAAATATAAACGTAGCAGGTGCCCCAGTTGAAGCTCAGCTTCAGGAAAGGACAAGCCACCCTAACTCTTGGGCTGGGAAAGATAATGCAAGGCTGTGCGCTCATATATTCCATAGCAGAAAACAATCTAGAATCCTTCCTGGAGGTGAATTGATGATGTACTGGACCGTAATCTGTATCTGACTGTGACGCGCGGGTTATATCATCCTTTCCTGCAGACACAGAGTAGAAGGTTCTCCCTTTATGAATCACCTGTAAGCTCCGCCCGCTGAGCCACGCCCCGTCCACCCTCGTAGTAGGCAAGGGAATTCCCGCCTTTTACCAGGATGATGGACAGCTTTCCAAAACGACACCACTGCGTTTACCGCCGATTCAGGTTGTGCGCAGAAGCACGAGGACATCTCCACAAAGACGCACTAGTAACGATCACATTGCCAAAGGCACACAAGGTTGCTGGTGAGGTTTCCCCGTGGCCCATCACGTAGTCTTAGTGTACAATATACACGGGGCATATGAAAACATGCTAGGTAACGCTTACTGACTTACTCGTAGAAAATACTCCGGTTGGGTAGGCCATGATGCTCATTTTACAGAAACTAAACCTCAACAGGAAGCACTTACAAATATAAACGTAGCAGGTGCCCCAGTTGAAGCTCAGCTTCTGGAAAGGACAAGCCACCCTAACTTGGGCTTGGCAAAGATAAAGCAAGGCTGTGCGCTCATAGATTCCATAGCAGAAAAAGATCTAGAATCCTTCCTGGAGGTGAATTGATGATGTACTGGAGCGTAATCTGTATCTGACTGTGACGCGCGGGTTCTATCTTCCTCTCCTGCAGACACAGAGTAGCTGGTTCTCCCTTTATGAATCACCTGTAAGCTCCGCCCGCTGAGCCACGCCCCGTCCTCCCTCGTAGTAGGCAAAGGAATTCCCGCCTTTTACCAGGATGATGGACAGCTTTCCAAAACGACACCACTGCGTTTACCGCCGATTCAGGTCGTGCGTTGTTGGTGCGCAGAAGCACGAGGACATCTCCACAAAGACGCACTAGTAACGATCACATTGCCAAAGGCTCACAAGGTTGCTGGTGAGGTTTCCCCCGTGGCCCATCACGTAGTCTTAGTGTACAATATACACGGGGCATATGAAAACATGCTAGGTAACGCTTACTGACTTACTCGTAGAAAATACTCCGGTTGGGTAGGCCATGATGCTCATTTTACAGAAACTAAACCTCAACAGGAAGCACTTACAAATATAAACGTAGCAGGTGCCCCAGTTGAAGCTCAGCTTCAGGAAAGGACAAGCCACCCTAACTCTTGGGCTGGGAAAGATAATGCAAGGCTGTGCGCTCATATATTCCATAGCAGAAAACAATCTAGAATCCTTCCTGGAGGTGAATTGATGATGTACTGGACCGTAATCTGTATCTGACTGTGACGCGCGGGTTATATCATCCTTTCCTGCAGACACAGAGTAGAAGGTTCTCCCTTTATGAATCACCTGTAAGCTCCGCCCGCTGAGCCACGCCCCGTCCACCCTCGTAGTAGGCAAGGGAATTCCCGCCTTTTACCAGGATGATGGACAGCTTTCCAAAACGACACCACTGCGTTTACCGCCGATTCAGGTTGTGCGCAGAAGCACGAGGACATCTCCACAAAGACGCACTAGTAACGATCACATTGCCAAAGGCACACAAGGTTGCTGGTGAGGTTTCCCCCGTGGCCCATCACGTAGTCTTAGTGTACAATATAAACGGGGCATATGAAAACATGCTAGGTAACGGTTACTGACTTACTCGTAGAAAATACTCCGGTTGGGTAGGCCATGATGCTCATTTTACAGAAACTAAACCTCAAAGGAAGCACTTACAAATATAAACGTAGCAGGTGCCCCAGTTGAAGCTCAGCTTCTGGAAAGGACAAGCCACCCTAACTTGGGCTTGGCAAAGATAAAGCAAGGCTGTGCGCTCATAGATTCCATAGCAGAAAAAGATCTAGAATCCTTCCTGGAGGTCAACTGATGATGTACTGGAGCGTAATCTGTATCTGACTGTGACGCGCGGGTTCTATCTTCCTCTCCTGCAGACACAGAGTAGCTGGTTCTCCCTTTATGAATCACCTCTAAGCTCTGCCCGCTGAGCCACGCCCCGTCCACCCTCGTAGTAGGCAAAGGAATTCCCGCCTTTTACCAGGATGATGGACAGCTTTCCAAAACGACACCACTGCGTTTACCGCCGATTCAGGTCGTGCGTTGTTGGTGCGCAGAAGCACGAGGACATCTCCACAAAGACGCACTAGTAACGATCACATTGCCAAAGGCACACAAGGTTGCTGGTGAGGTTTCCCCCGTGGCCCATCACGTAGTCTTAGTGTACAATATACACGGGGCATATGAAAACATGCTAGGTAACGCTTACTGACTTACTCGTAGAAAATACTCCGGTTGGGTAGGCCATGATGCTCATTTTACAGAAACTAAACCTCAACAGGAAGCACTTACAAATATAAACGTAGCAGGTGCCCCAGTTGAAGCTCAGCTTCTGGAAAGGACAAGCCACCCTAACTCTTGGGCTGGGAAAGATAAAGCAAGGCTGTGCGCTCATAGATTCCATAGCAGAAAACAATCTAGAATCCTTCCTGGAGGTGAATTGATGATGTACTGGAGCGTAATCTGTATCTGACTGTGACGCGCGGGTTCTATCTTCCTCTCCTGCAGACACAGAGTAGAAGGTTCTCCCTTTATGAATCACCTGTAAGCTCCGCCCGCTGAGCCACGCCCCGTCCACCCTCGTAGTAGGCAAGGGAATTCCCGCCTTTTACCAGGATGATGGACAGCTTTCCAAAACGACACCACTGCGTTTACCGCCGATTCAGGTTGTGCGCAGAAGCACGAGGACATCTCCACAAAGACGCACTAGTAACGATCACATTGCCAAAGGCACACAAGGTTGCTGGTGAGGTTTCCCCCGTGGCCCATCACGTAGTCTTAGTGTCCAATATAAACGGGGCATATGAAAACATGCTAGGTAACGGTTACTGACTTACTCGTAGAAAATACTCCGGTTGGGTATGCCATGATGCTCATTTTACAGAAACTAAACCTCAAAGGAAGCACTTACAAATATAAACGTAGCAGGTGCCCCAGTTGAAGCTCAGCTTCTGGAAAGGACAAGCCACCCTAACTTGGGCTTGGCAAAGATAAAGCAAGGCTGTGCGCTCATAGATTCCATAGCAGAAAAAGATCTAGAATCCTTCCTGGAGGTCAACTGATGATGTACTGGAGCGTAGTCTGTATCTGACTGTGACGCGCGGGTTCTATCTTCCTCTCCTGCAGACACAGAGTAGCTGGTTCTCCCTTTATGAATCACCTGTAAGCTCCGCCCGCTGAGCCACGCCCCGTCCACCCTCGTAGTAGGCAAAGGAATTCCCGCCTTTTACCAGGATGATGGACAGCTTTCCAAAACGACACCACTGCGTTTACCGCCGATTCAGGTCGTGCGTTGTTGGTGCGCAGAAGCACGAGGACATCTCCACAAAGACGCACTAGTAACGATCACATTGCCAAAGGCACACAAGGTTGCTGGTGAGGTTTCCCCCGTGGCCCATCACGTAGTCTTAGTGTACAATATAAAAGGGGCATATGAAAACATGCTAGGTAACGCTTACTGACTTACTCGTAGAAAATACTCCGGTTGGGTAGGCCATGATGCTCATTTTACAGAAACTAAACCTCAAAGGAAGCACTTACAAATATAAACGTAGCAGGTGCCCCAGTTGAAGCTCAGCTTCTGGAAAGGACAAGCCACCCTAATTCTTGGCCTGGGAAAGATAAAGCAAGGCTGTGCGCTCATAGATTCCATAGCAGAAAACAATCTAGAATCCTTCCTGGAGGTGAATTGATGATGAACTGGAGCGTAATCTGTATCTGACTGTGACGCGCGGGTTCTATCTTCCTCTCCTGCAGACACAGAGTAGCTGGTTCTCCCTTAATGAATCACCTGTAAGCTCCGCCCGCTGAGCCACGCCCCGTCCACCCTCGTAGTAGGCAAAGGAATTCCCGCCTTTTACCAGGATGATGGACAGCTTTCCAAAACGACACCACTGCGTTTACCGCCGATTCAGGTCGTGCGTTGTTGGTGCGCAGAAGCACGAGGACATCTCCACAAAGACGCACTAGTAACGATCACATTGCCAAAGGCACACAAGGTTGCTGGTGAGGTTTCCCCCGTGGCCCATCACGTAGTCTTAGTGTACAATATACACGGGGCATATGAAAACATGCTAGGTAACGCTTACTGACTTACTCGTAGAAAATACTCCGGTTGGGTAGGCCATGATGCTCATTTTACAGAAACTAAACCTCAACAGGAAGCACTTACAAATATAAACGTAGCAGGTGCCCCAGTTGAAGCTCAGCTTCTGGAAAGGACAAGCCACCCTAACTCTTGGGCTGGGAAAGATAATGCAAGGCTGTGCGCTCATAGATTCCATAGCAGAAAACAATCTTGAATCCTTCCTGGAGGTGAATTGATGATGTACTGGACCGTAATCTGTATCTGACTGTGACGCGCGGGTTATATCTTCCTTTCCTGCAGACACAGAGTAGAAGGTTCTCCCTTTATGAATCACCTGTAAGCTCCGCCCGCTGAGCCACGCCCCGTCCACCCTCGTAGTAGGCAAGGGAATTCCCGCCTTTTACCAGGATGATGGACAGCTTTCCAAAACGACACCACTGCGTTTACCGCCGATTCAGGTTGTGCGCAGAAGCACGAGAACATCTCCACAAAGACGCACTAGTAACGATCACATTGCCAAAGGCACACAAGGTTGCTGGTGAGGTTTCCCCCGTGGCCCATCACGTAGTCTTAGTGTACAATATAAACGGGGCATATGAAAACATGCTAGGTAACGGTTACTGACTTACTCGTAGAAAATACTCCGGTCGGGTAGGCCATGATGCTCATTTTACAGAAACTAAACCTCAAAGGAAGCACTTACAAATATAAACGTAGCAGGTGCCCCAGTTGAAGCTCAGCTTCTGGAAAGGACAAGCCACCCTAACTCTTGGGCTGGGAAAGATAATGCAAGGCTGTGCGCTCATAGATTCCATAGCAGAAAACAATCTAGAATCCTTCCTGGAGGTGAATTGATGATGTACTGGAGCGTAATCTGTATCTGACTGTGACGCGCAGGTTATATCTTCCTTTCCTGCAGACACAGAGTAGAAGGTCCTCCCTTTATGAATCACCTGTAAGCTCCGCCCGCTGAGCCACGCCCCGTCCACCCTCGTAGTAGGCAAGGGAATTCCCGCCTTTTACCAGGATGATGGACAGCTTTCCAAAACGACACCACTGCGTTTACCGCCGATTCAGGTTGTGCGCAGAAGCACGAGGACATCTCCACAAAGACGCACTAGTAACGATCACATTGCCAAAGGCACACAAGGTTGCTGGTGAGGTTTCCCCCGTGGCCCATCACGTAGTCTTAGTGTACAATATACACGGGGCATATGAAAACATGCTAGGTAACGCTTACTGACTTACTCGTAGAAAATACTCCGGTTGGGTAGGCCATGATGCTCATTTTACAGAAACTAAACCTCAACAGGAAGCACTTACAAATATAAACGTAGCAGGTGCCCCAGTTGAAGCTCAGCTTCTGGAAAGGACAAGCCACCCTAACTCTTGGGCTGGGAAAGATAATGCAAGGCTGTGCGCTCATAGATTCCATAGCAGAAAACAATCTTGAATCCTTCCTGGAGGTGAATTGATGATGTACTGGACCGTAATCTGTATCTGACTGTGACGCGCAGGTTATATCTTCCTTTCCTGCAGACACAGAGTAGAAGGTTCTCCCTTTATGAATCACCTGTAAGCT
Source organism: Pleurodeles waltl (assembly GCF_031143425.1). Lineage (NCBI taxonomy): Eukaryota > Metazoa > Chordata > Amphibia > Caudata > Salamandridae > Pleurodeles > Pleurodeles waltl. The sequence continues at coordinate 961,096 of NW_027149821.1, read as the reverse complement.
CCGCCCGCTGAGCCACGCCCCGTCCACCCTCGTAGTAGGCAAGGGAATTCCCGCCTTTTACCAGGATGATGGACAGCTTTCCAAAACGACACCACTGCGTTTACCGCCGATTCAGGTTGTGCGCAGAAGCACGAGAACATCTCCACAAAGACGCACTAGTAACGATCACATTGCCAAAGGCACACAAGGTTGCTGGTGAGGTTTCCCCCGTGGCCCATCACGTAGTCTTAGTGTACAATATAAACGGGGCATATGAAAACATGCTAGGTAACGGTTACTGACTTACTCGTAGAAAATACTCCGGTCGGGTAGGCCATGATGCTCATTTTACAGAAACTAAACCTCAAAGGAAGCACTTACAAATATAAACGTAGCAGGTGCCCCAGTTGAAGCTCAGCTTCTGGAAAGGACAAGCCACCCTAACTCTTGGGCTGGGAAAGATAATGCAAGGCTGTGCGCTCATAGATTCCATAGCAGAAAACAATCTAGAATCCTTCCTGGAGGTGAATTGATGATGTACTGGAGCGTAATCTGTATCTGACTGTGACGCGCGGGTTATATCTTCCTTTCCTGCAGACACAGAGTAGAAGGTTCTCCCTTTATGAATCACCTGTAAGCTCCGCCCGCTGAGCCACGCCCCGTCCACCCTCGTAGTAGGCAAGGGAATTCCCGCCTTTTACCAGGATGATGGACAGCTTTCCAAAACGACACCACTGCGTTTACCGCCGATTCAGGTTGTGCGCAGAAGCACGAGGACATCTCCACAAAGACGCACTAGTAACGATCACATTGCCAAAGGCACACAAGGTTGCTGGTGAGGTTTCCCCCGTGGCCCATCACGTAGTCTTAGTGTACAATATACACGGGGCATATGAAAACATGCTAGGTAACGCTTACTGACTTACTCGTAGAAAATACTCCGGTTGGGTAGGCCATGATGCTCATTTTACAGAAACTAAACCTCAACAGGAAGCACTTACAAATATAAACGTAGCAGGTGCCCCAGTTGAAGCTCAGCTTCTGGAAAGGACAAGCCACCCTAACTCTTGGGCTGGGAAAGATAAAGCAAGGCTGTGCGCTCATAGATTCCATAGCAGAAAACAATCTAGAATCCTTCCTGGAGGTGAATTGATGATGTACTGGAGTGTAATCTGTATCTGACTGTGACGCGCGGGTTCTATCTTCCTCTCCTGCAGACACAGAGTAGCTGGTTCTCCCTTAATGAATCACCTGTAAGCTCCGCCCGCTGAGCCACGCCCCGTCCACCCTCGTAGTAGGCAAAGGAATTCCCGCCTTTTACCAGGATGATGGACAGCTTTCCAAAACGACACCACTGCGTTTACCGCCGATTCAGGTCGTGCGTTGTTGGTGCGCAGAAGCACGAGGACATCTCCACAAAGACGCACTAGTAACGATCACATTGCCAAAGGCACACAAGGTTGCTAGTGAGGTTTCCCCCGTGGCCCATCACGTAGTCTTAGTGTACAATATACACGGGGCATATGAAAACATGCTAGGTAACGCTTACTGACTTACTCGTAGAAAATACTCCGGTTGGGTAGGCCATGATGCTCATTTTACAGAAACTAAACCTCAACAGGAAGCACTTACAAATATAAACGTAGCAGGTGCCCCAGTTGAAGCTCAGCTTCTGGAAAGGACAAGCCACCCTAACTCTTGGGCTGGGAAAGATAAAGCAAGGCTGTGCGCTCATAGATTCCATAGCAGAAAACAATCTAGAATCCTTCCTGGAGGTGAATTGATGATGTAATGGAGCGTAATCTGTATCTGACTGTGACGCGCGGGTTCTATCTTCCTCTCCTGCATACACAGAGTAGAAGGATCTCCCTTTATGAATCACCTGTAAGCTCCGCCCGCTGAGCCACGCCCCGTCCACCCTCGTAGTAGGCAAGGGAATTCCCGCCTTTTACCAGGATGATGGACAGCTTTCCAAAACGACACCACTGCGTTTACCGCCGATTCAGGTTGTGCGCAGAAGCACGAGGACATCTCCACAAAGACGCACTAGTAACGATCACATTGCCAAAGGCACACAAGGTTGCTGGTGAGGTTTCCCCGTGGCCCATCACGTAGTCTTAGTGTACAATATACACGGGGCATATGAAAACATGCTAGGTAACGCTTACTGACTTACTCGTAGAAAATACTCCGGTTGGGTAGGCCATGATGCTCATTTTACAGAAACTAAACCTCAACAGGAAGCACTTACAAATATAAACGTAGCAGGTGCCCCAGTTGAAGCTCAGCTTCTGGAAAGGACAAGCCACCCTAACTTGGGCTTGGCAAAGATAAAGCAAGGCTGTGCGCTCATAGATTCCATAGCAGAAAAAGATCTAGAATCCTTCCTGGAGGTGAATTGATGATGTACTGGAGCGTAATCTGTATCTGACTGTGACGCGCGGGTTCTATCTTCCTCTCCTGCAGACACAGAGTAGCTGGTTCTCCCTTTATGAATCACCTGTAAGCTCCGCCCGCTGAGCCACGCCCCGTCCTCCCTCGTAGTAGGCAAAGGAATTCCCGCCTTTTACCAGGATGATGGACAGCTTTCCAAAACGACACCACTGCGTTTACCGCCGATTCAGGTCGTGCGTTGTTGGTGCGCAGAAGCACGAGGACATCTCCACAAAGACGCACTAGTAACGATCACATTGCCAAAGGCTCACAAGGTTGCTGGTGAGGTTTCCCCCGTGGCCCATCACGTAGTCTTAGTGTACAATATACACGGGGCATATGAAAACATGCTAGGTAACGCTTACTGACTTACTCGTAGAAAATACTCCGGTTGGGTAGGCCATGATGCTCATTTTACAGAAACTAAACCTCAACAGGAAGCACTTACAAATATAAACGTAGCAGGTGCCCCAGTTGAAGCTCAGCTTCAGGAAAGGACAAGCCACCCTAACTCTTGGGCTGGGAAAGATAATGCAAGGCTGTGCGCTCATATATTCCATAGCAGAAAACAATCTAGAATCCTTCCTGGAGGTGAATTGATGATGTACTGGACCGTAATCTGTATCTGACTGTGACGCGCGGGTTATATCATCCTTTCCTGCAGACACAGAGTAGAAGGTTCTCCCTTTATGAATCACCTGTAAGCTCCGCCCGCTGAGCCACGCCCCGTCCACCCTCGTAGTAGGCAAGGGAATTCCCGCCTTTTACCAGGATGATGGACAGCTTTCCAAAACGACACCACTGCGTTTACCGCCGATTCAGGTTGTGCGCAGAAGCACGAGGACATCTCCACAAAGACGCACTAGTAACGATCACATTGCCAAAGGCACACAAGGTTGCTGGTGAGGTTTCCCCCGTGGCCCATCACGTAGTCTTAGTGTACAATATAAACGGGGCATATGAAAACATGCTAGGTAACGGTTACTGACTTACTCGTAGAAAATACTCCGGTTGGGTAGGCCATGATGCTCATTTTACAGAAACTAAACCTCAAAGGAAGCACTTACAAATATAAACGTAGCAGGTGCCCCAGTTGAAGCTCAGCTTCTGGAAAGGACAAGCCACCCTAACTTGGGCTTGGCAAAGATAAAGCAAGGCTGTGCGCTCATAGATTCCATAGCAGAAAAAGATCTAGAATCCTTCCTGGAGGTCAACTGATGATGTACTGGAGCGTAATCTGTATCTGACTGTGACGCGCGGGTTCTATCTTCCTCTCCTGCAGACACAGAGTAGCTGGTTCTCCCTTTATGAATCACCTCTAAGCTCTGCCCGCTGAGCCACGCCCCGTCCACCCTCGTAGTAGGCAAAGGAATTCCCGCCTTTTACCAGGATGATGGACAGCTTTCCAAAACGACACCACTGCGTTTACCGCCGATTCAGGTCGTGCGTTGTTGGTGCGCAGAAGCACGAGGACATCTCCACAAAGACGCACTAGTAACGATCACATTGCCAAAGGCACACAAGGTTGCTGGTGAGGTTTCCCCCGTGGCCCATCACGTAGTCTTAGTGTACAATATACACGGGGCATATGAAAACATGCTAGGTAACGCTTACTGACTTACTCGTAGAAAATACTCCGGTTGGGTAGGCCATGATGCTCATTTTACAGAAACTAAACCTCAACAGGAAGCACTTACAAATATAAACGTAGCAGGTGCCCCAGTTGAAGCTCAGCTTCTGGAAAGGACAAGCCACCCTAACTCTTGGGCTGGGAAAGATAAAGCAAGGCTGTGCGCTCATAGATTCCATAGCAGAAAACAATCTAGAATCCTTCCTGGAGGTGAATTGATGATGTACTGGAGCGTAATCTGTATCTGACTGTGACGCGCGGGTTCTATCTTCCTCTCCTGCAGACACAGAGTAGAAGGTTCTCCCTTTATGAATCACCTGTAAGCTCCGCCCGCTGAGCCACGCCCCGTCCACCCTCGTAGTAGGCAAGGGAATTCCCGCCTTTTACCAGGATGATGGACAGCTTTCCAAAACGACACCACTGCGTTTACCGCCGATTCAGGTTGTGCGCAGAAGCACGAGGACATCTCCACAAAGACGCACTAGTAACGATCACATTGCCAAAGGCACACAAGGTTGCTGGTGAGGTTTCCCCCGTGGCCCATCACGTAGTCTTAGTGTCCAATATAAACGGGGCATATGAAAACATGCTAGGTAACGGTTACTGACTTACTCGTAGAAAATACTCCGGTTGGGTATGCCATGATGCTCATTTTACAGAAACTAAACCTCAAAGGAAGCACTTACAAATATAAACGTAGCAGGTGCCCCAGTTGAAGCTCAGCTTCTGGAAAGGACAAGCCACCCTAACTTGGGCTTGGCAAAGATAAAGCAAGGCTGTGCGCTCATAGATTCCATAGCAGAAAAAGATCTAGAATCCTTCCTGGAGGTCAACTGATGATGTACTGGAGCGTAGTCTGTATCTGACTGTGACGCGCGGGTTCTATCTTCCTCTCCTGCAGACACAGAGTAGCTGGTTCTCCCTTTATGAATCACCTGTAAGCTCCGCCCGCTGAGCCACGCCCCGTCCACCCTCGTAGTAGGCAAAGGAATTCCCGCCTTTTACCAGGATGATGGACAGCTTTCCAAAACGACACCACTGCGTTTACCGCCGATTCAGGTCGTGCGTTGTTGGTGCGCAGAAGCACGAGGACATCTCCACAAAGACGCACTAGTAACGATCACATTGCCAAAGGCACACAAGGTTGCTGGTGAGGTTTCCCCCGTGGCCCATCACGTAGTCTTAGTGTACAATATAAAAGGGGCATATGAAAACATGCTAGGTAACGCTTACTGACTTACTCGTAGAAAATACTCCGGTTGGGTAGGCCATGATGCTCATTTTACAGAAACTAAACCTCAAAGGAAGCACTTACAAATATAAACGTAGCAGGTGCCCCAGTTGAAGCTCAGCTTCTGGAAAGGACAAGCCACCCTAATTCTTGGCCTGGGAAAGATAAAGCAAGGCTGTGCGCTCATAGATTCCATAGCAGAAAACAATCTAGAATCCTTCCTGGAGGTGAATTGATGATGAACTGGAGCGTAATCTGTATCTGACTGTGACGCGCGGGTTCTATCTTCCTCTCCTGCAGACACAGAGTAGCTGGTTCTCCCTTAATGAATCACCTGTAAGCTCCGCCCGCTGAGCCACGCCCCGTCCACCCTCGTAGTAGGCAAAGGAATTCCCGCCTTTTACCAGGATGATGGACAGCTTTCCAAAACGACACCACTGCGTTTACCGCCGATTCAGGTCGTGCGTTGTTGGTGCGCAGAAGCACGAGGACATCTCCACAAAGACGCACTAGTAACGATCACATTGCCAAAGGCACACAAGGTTGCTGGTGAGGTTTCCCCCGTGGCCCATCACGTAGTCTTAGTGTACAATATACACGGGGCATATGAAAACATGCTAGGTAACGCTTACTGACTTACTCGTAGAAAATACTCCGGTTGGGTAGGCCATGATGCTCATTTTACAGAAACTAAACCTCAACAGGAAGCACTTACAAATATAAACGTAGCAGGTGCCCCAGTTGAAGCTCAGCTTCTGGAAAGGACAAGCCACCCTAACTCTTGGGCTGGGAAAGATAATGCAAGGCTGTGCGCTCATAGATTCCATAGCAGAAAACAATCTTGAATCCTTCCTGGAGGTGAATTGATGATGTACTGGACCGTAATCTGTATCTGACTGTGACGCGCGGGTTATATCTTCCTTTCCTGCAGACACAGAGTAGAAGGTTCTCCCTTTATGAATCACCTGTAAGCTCCGCCCGCTGAGCCACGCCCCGTCCACCCTCGTAGTAGGCAAGGGAATTCCCGCCTTTTACCAGGATGATGGACAGCTTTCCAAAACGACACCACTGCGTTTACCGCCGATTCAGGTTGTGCGCAGAAGCACGAGAACATCTCCACAAAGACGCACTAGTAACGATCACATTGCCAAAGGCACACAAGGTTGCTGGTGAGGTTTCCCCCGTGGCCCATCACGTAGTCTTAGTGTACAATATAAACGGGGCATATGAAAACATGCTAGGTAACGGTTACTGACTTACTCGTAGAAAATACTCCGGTCGGGTAGGCCATGATGCTCATTTTACAGAAACTAAACCTCAAAGGAAGCACTTACAAATATAAACGTAGCAGGTGCCCCAGTTGAAGCTCAGCTTCTGGAAAGGACAAGCCACCCTAACTCTTGGGCTGGGAAAGATAATGCAAGGCTGTGCGCTCATAGATTCCATAGCAGAAAACAATCTAGAATCCTTCCTGGAGGTGAATTGATGATGTACTGGAGCGTAATCTGTATCTGACTGTGACGCGCAGGTTATATCTTCCTTTCCTGCAGACACAGAGTAGAAGGTCCTCCCTTTATGAATCACCTGTAAGCTCCGCCCGCTGAGCCACGCCCCGTCCACCCTCGTAGTAGGCAAGGGAATTCCCGCCTTTTACCAGGATGATGGACAGCTTTCCAAAACGACACCACTGCGTTTACCGCCGATTCAGGTTGTGCGCAGAAGCACGAGGACATCTCCACAAAGACGCACTAGTAACGATCACATTGCCAAAGGCACACAAGGTTGCTGGTGAGGTTTCCCCCGTGGCCCATCACGTAGTCTTAGTGTACAATATACACGGGGCATATGAAAACATGCTAGGTAACGCTTACTGACTTACTCGTAGAAAATACTCCGGTTGGGTAGGCCATGATGCTCATTTTACAGAAACTAAACCTCAACAGGAAGCACTTACAAATATAAACGTAGCAGGTGCCCCAGTTGAAGCTCAGCTTCTGGAAAGGACAAGCCACCCTAACTCTTGGGCTGGGAAAGATAATGCAAGGCTGTGCGCTCATAGATTCCATAGCAGAAAACAATCTTGAATCCTTCCTGGAGGTGAATTGATGATGTACTGGACCGTAATCTGTATCTGACTGTGACGCGCAGGTTATATCTTCCTTTCCTGCAGACACAGAGTAGAAGGTTCTCCCTTTATGAATCACCTGTAAGCTCCGCCCGCTGAGCCACGCCCCGTCCACCCTCGTAGTAGGCAAGGGAATTCCCGCCTTTTACCAGGATGATGGACAGCTTTCCAAAACGACACCACTGCGTTTACCGCCGATTCAGGTTGTGCGCAGAAGCACGAGAACATCTCCACAAAGACGCACTAGTAACGATCACATTGCCAAAGGCACACAAGGTTGCTGGTGAGGTTTCCCCCGTGGCCCATCACGTAGTCTTAGTGTACAATATAAACGGGGCATATGAAAACATGCTAGGTAACGGTTACTGACTTACTCGTAGAAAATACTCCGGTCGGGTAGGCCATGATGCTCATTTTACAGAAACTAAACCTCAAAGGAAGCACTTACAAATATAAACGTAGCAGGTGCCCCAGTTGAAGCTCAGCTTCTGGAAAGGACAAGCCACCCTAACTCTTGGGCTGGGAAAGATAATGCAAGGCTGTGCGCTCATAGATTCCATAGCAGAAAACAATCTAGAATCCTTCCTGGAGGTGAATTGATGATGTACTGGAGCGTAATCTGTATCTGACTGTGACGCGCGGGTTATATCTTCCTTTCCTGCAGACACAGAGTAGAAGGTTCTCCCTTTATGAATCACCTGTAAGCTCCGCCCGCTGAGCCACGCCCCGTCCACCCTCGTAGTAGGCAAGGGAATTCCCGCCTTTTACCAGGATGATGGACAGCTTTCCAAAACGACACCACTGCGTTTACCGCCGATTCAGGTTGTGCGCAGAAGCACGAGGACATCTCCACAAAGACGCACTAGTAACGATCACATTGCCAAAGGCACACAAGGTTGCTGGTGAGGTTTCCCCCGTGGCCCATCACGTAGTCTTAGTGTACAATATACACGGGGCATATGAAAACATGCTAGGTAACGCTTACTGACTTACTCGTAGAAAATACTCCGGTTGGGTAGGCCATGATGCTCATTTTACAGAAACTAAACCTCAACAGGAAGCACTTACAAATATAAACGTAGCAGGTGCCCCAGTTGAAGCTCAGCTTCTGGAAAGGACAAGCCACCCTAACTCTTGGGCTGGGAAAGATAAAGCAAGGCTGTGCGCTCATAGATTCCATAGCAGAAAACAATCTAGAATCCTTCCTGGAGGTGAATTGATGATGTACTGGAGTGTAATCTGTATCTGACTGTGACGCGCGGGTTCTATCTTCCTCTCCTGCAGACACAGAGTAGCTGGTTCTCCCTTAATGAATCACCTGTAAGCTCCGCCCGCTGAGCCACGCCCCGTCCACCCTCGTAGTAGGCAAAGGAATTCCCGCCTTTTACCAGGATGATGGACAGCTTTCCAAAACGACACCACTGCGTTTACCGCCGATTCAGGTCGTGCGTTGTTGGTGCGCAGAAGCACGAGGACATCTCCACAAAGACGCACTAGTAACGATCACATTGCCAAAGGCACACAAGGTTGCTAGTGAGGTTTCCCCCGTGGCCCATCACGTAGTCTTAGTGTACAATATACACGGGGCATATGAAAACATGCTAGGTAACGCTTACTGACTTACTCGTAGAAAATACTCCGGTTGGGTAGGCCATGATGCTCATTTTACAGAAACTAAACCTCAACAGGAAGCACTTACAAATATAAACGTAGCAGGTGCCCCAGTTGAAGCTCAGCTTCTGGAAAGGACAAGCCACCCTAACTCTTGGGCTGGGAAAGATAAAGCAAGGCTGTGCGCTCATAGATTCCATAGCAGAAAACAATCTAGAATCCTTCCTGGAGGTGAATTGATGATGTAATGGAGCGTAATCTGTATCTGACTGTGACGCGCGGGTTCTATCTTCCTCTCCTGCATACACAGAGTAGAAGGATCTCCCTTTATGAATCACCTGTAAGCTCCGCCCGCTGAGCCACGCCCCGTCCACCCTCGTAGTAGGCAAGGGAATTCCCGCCTTTTACCAGGATGATGGACAGCTTTCCAAAACGACACCACTGCGTTTACCGCCGATTCAGGTTGTGCGCAGAAGCACGAGGACATCTCCACAAAGACGCACTAGTAACGATCACATTGCCAAAGGCACACAAGGTTGCTGGTGAGGTTTCCCCGTGGCCCATCACGTAGTCTTAGTGTACAATATACACGGGGCATATGAAAACATGCTAGGTAACGCTTACTGACTTACTCGTAGAAAATACTCCGGTTGGGTAGGCCATGATGCTCATTTTACAGAAACTAAACCTCAACAGGAAGCACTTACAAATATAAACGTAGCAGGTGCCCCAGTTGAAGCTCAGCTTCTGGAAAGGACAAGCCACCCTAACTTGGGCTTGGCAAAGATAAAGCAAGGCTGTGCGCTCATAGATTCCATAGCAGAAAAAGATCTAGAATCCTTCCTGGAGGTGAATTGATGATGTACTGGAGCGTAATCTGTATCTGACTGTGACGCGCGGGTTCTATCTTCCTCTCCTGCAGACACAGAGTAGCTGGTTCTCCCTTTATGAATCACCTGTAAGCTCCGCCCGCTGAGCCACGCCCCGTCCTCCCTCGTAGTAGGCAAAGGAATTCCCGCCTTTTACCAGGATGATGGACAGCTTTCCAAAACGACACCACTGCGTTTACCGCCGATTCAGGTCGTGCGTTGTTGGTGCGCAGAAGCACGAGGACATCTCCACAAAGACGCACTAGTAACGATCACATTGCCAAAGGCTCACAAGGTTGCTGGTGAGGTTTCCCCCGTGGCCCATCACGTAGTCTTAGTGTACAATATACACGGGGCATATGAAAACATGCTAGGTAACGCTTACTGACTTACTCGTAGAAAATACTCCGGTTGGGTAGGCCATGATGCTCATTTTACAGAAACTAAACCTCAACAGGAAGCACTTACAAATATAAACGTAGCAGGTGCCCCAGTTGAAGCTCAGCTTCAGGAAAGGACAAGCCACCCTAACTCTTGGGCTGGGAAAGATAATGCAAGGCTGTGCGCTCATATATTCCATAGCAGAAAACAATCTAGAATCCTTCCTGGAGGTGAATTGATGATGTACTGGACCGTAATCTGTATCTGACTGTGACGCGCGGGTTATATCATCCTTTCCTGCAGACACAGAGTAGAAGGTTCTCCCTTTATGAATCACCTGTAAGCTCCGCCCGCTGAGCCACGCCCCGTCCACCCTCGTAGTAGGCAAGGGAATTCCCGCCTTTTACCAGGATGATGGACAGCTTTCCAAAACGACACCACTGCGTTTACCGCCGATTCAGGTTGTGCGCAGAAGCACGAGGACATCTCCACAAAGACGCACTAGTAACGATCACATTGCCAAAGGCACACAAGGTTGCTGGTGAGGTTTCCCCCGTGGCCCATCACGTAGTCTTAGTGTACAATATAAACGGGGCATATGAAAACATGCTAGGTAACGGTTACTGACTTACTCGTAGAAAATACTCCGGTTGGGTAGGCCATGATGCTCATTTTACAGAAACTAAACCTCAAAGGAAGCACTTACAAATATAAACGTAGCAGGTGCCCCAGTTGAAGCTCAGCTTCTGGAAAGGACAAGCCACCCTAACTTGGGCTTGGCAAAGATAAAGCAAGGCTGTGCGCTCATAGATTCCATAGCAGAAAAAGATCTAGAATCCTTCCTGGAGGTCAACTGATGATGTACTGGAGCGTAATCTGTATCTGACTGTGACGCGCGGGTTCTATCTTCCTCTCCTGCAGACACAGAGTAGCTGGTTCTCCCTTTATGAATCACCTCTAAGCTCTGCCCGCTGAGCCACGCCCCGTCCACCCTCGTAGTAGGCAAAGGAATTCCCGCCTTTTACCAGGATGATGGACAGCTTTCCAAAACGACACCACTGCGTTTACCGCCGATTCAGGTCGTGCGTTGTTGGTGCGCAGAAGCACGAGGACATCTCCACAAAGACGCACTAGTAACGATCACATTGCCAAAGGCACACAAGGTTGCTGGTGAGGTTTCCCCCGTGGCCCATCACGTAGTCTTAGTGTACAATATACACGGGGCATATGAAAACATGCTAGGTAACGCTTACTGACTTACTCGTAGAAAATACTCCGGTTGGGTAGGCCATGATGCTCATTTTACAGAAACTAAACCTCAACAGGAAGCACTTACAAATATAAACGTAGCAGGTGCCCCAGTTGAAGCTCAGCTTCTGGAAAGGACAAGCCACCCTAACTCTTGGGCTGGGAAAGATAAAGCAAGGCTGTGCGCTCATAGATTCCATAGCAGAAAACAATCTAGAATCCTTCCTGGAGGTGAATTGATGATGTACTGGAGCGTAATCTGTATCTGACTGTGACGCGCGGGTTCTATCTTCCTCTCCTGCAGACACAGAGTAGAAGGTTCTCCCTTTATGAATCACCTGTAAGCTCCGCCCGCTGAGCCACGCCCCGTCCACCCTCGTAGTAGGCAAGGGAATTCCCGCCTTTTACCAGGATGATGGACAGCTTTCCAAAACGACACCACTGCGTTTACCGCCGATTCAGGTTGTGCGCAGAAGCACGAGGACATCTCCACAAAGACGCACTAGTAACGATCACATTGCCAAAGGCACACAAGGTTGCTGGTGAGGTTTCCCCCGTGGCCCATCACGTAGTCTTAGTGTCCAATATAAACGGGGCATATGAAAACATGCTAGGTAACGGTTACTGACTTACTCGTAGAAAATACTCCGGTTGGGTATGCCATGATGCTCATTTTACAGAAACTAAACCTCAAAGGAAGCACTTACAAATATAAACGTAGCAGGTGCCCCAGTTGAAGCTCAGCTTCTGGAAAGGACAAGCCACCCTAACTTGGGCTTGGCAAAGATAAAGCAAGGCTGTGCGCTCATAGATTCCATAGCAGAAAAAGATCTAGAATCCTTCCTGGAGGTCAACTGATGATGTACTGGAGCGTAGTCTGTATCTGACTGTGACGCGCGGGTTCTATCTTCCTCTCCTGCAGACACAGAGTAGCTGGTTCTCCCTTTATGAATCACCTGTAAGCTCCGCCCGCTGAGCCACGCCCCGTCCACCCTCGTAGTAGGCAAAGGAATTCCCGCCTTTTACCAGGATGATGGACAGCTTTCCAAAACGACACCACTGCGTTTACCGCCGATTCAGGTCGTGCGTTGTTGGTGCGCAGAAGCACGAGGACATCTCCACAAAGACGCACTAGTAACGATCACATTGCCAAAGGCACACAAGGTTGCTGGTGAGGTTTCCCCCGTGGCCCATCACGTAGTCTTAGTGTACAATATAAAAGGGGCATATGAAAACATGCTAGGTAACGCTTACTGACTTACTCGTAGAAAATACTCCGGTTGGGTAGGCCATGATGCTCATTTTACAGAAACTAAACCTCAAAGGAAGCACTTACAAATATAAACGTAGCAGGTGCCCCAGTTGAAGCTCAGCTTCTGGAAAGGACAAGCCACCCTAATTCTTGGCCTGGGAAAGATAAAGCAAGGCTGTGCGCTCATAGATTCCATAGCAGAAAACAATCTAGAATCCTTCCTGGAGGTGAATTGATGATGAACTGGAGCGTAATCTGTATCTGACTGTGACGCGCGGGTTCTATCTTCCTCTCCTGCAGACACAGAGTAGCTGGTTCTCCCTTAATGAATCACCTGTAAGCTCCGCCCGCTGAGCCACGCCCCGTCCACCCTCGTAGTAGGCAAAGGAATTCCCGCCTTTTACCAGGATGATGGACAGCTTTCCAAAACGACACCACTGCGTTTACCGCCGATTCAGGTCGTGCGTTGTTGGTGCGCAGAAGCACGAGGACATCTCCACAAAGACGCACTAGTAACGATCACATTGCCAAAGGCACACAAGGTTGCTGGTGAGGTTTCCCCCGTGGCCCATCACGTAGTCTTAGTGTACAATATACACGGGGCATATGAAAACATGCTAGGTAACGCTTACTGACTTACTCGTAGAAAATACTCCGGTTGGGTAGGCCATGATGCTCATTTTACAGAAACTAAACCTCAACAGGAAGCACTTACAAATATAAACGTAGCAGGTGCCCCAGTTGAAGCTCAGCTTCTGGAAAGGACAAGCCACCCTAACTCTTGGGCTGGGAAAGATAATGCAAGGCTGTGCGCTCATAGATTCCATAGCAGAAAACAATCTTGAATCCTTCCTGGAGGTGAATTGATGATGTACTGGACCGTAATCTGTATCTGACTGTGACGCGCGGGTTATATCTTCCTTTCCTGCAGACACAGAGTAGAAGGTTCTCCCTTTATGAATCACCTGTAAGCTCCGCCCGCTGAGCCACGCCCCGTCCACCCTCGTAGTAGGCAAGGGAATTCCCGCCTTTTACCAGGATGATGGACAGCTTTCCAAAACGACACCACTGCGTTTACCGCCGATTCAGGTTGTGCGCAGAAGCACGAGAACATCTCCACAAAGACGCACTAGTAACGATCACATTGCCAAAGGCACACAAGGTTGCTGGTGAGGTTTCCCCCGTGGCCCATCACGTAGTCTTAGTGTACAATATAAACGGGGCATATGAAAACATGCTAGGTAACGGTTACTGACTTACTCGTAGAAAATACTCCGGTCGGGTAGGCCATGATGCTCATTTTACAGAAACTAAACCTCAAAGGAAGCACTTACAAATATAAACGTAGCAGGTGCCCCAGTTGAAGCTCAGCTTCTGGAAAGGACAAGCCACCCTAACTCTTGGGCTGGGAAAGATAATGCAAGGCTGTGCGCTCATAGATTCCATAGCAGAAAACAATCTAGAATCCTTCCTGGAGGTGAATTGATGATGTACTGGAGCGTAATCTGTATCTGACTGTGACGCGCAGGTTATATCTTCCTTTCCTGCAGACACAGAGTAGAAGGTCCTCCCTTTATGAATCACCTGTAAGCTCCGCCCGCTGAGCCACGCCCCGTCCACCCTCGTAGTAGGCAAGGGAATTCCCGCCTTTTACCAGGATGATGGACAGCTTTCCAAAACGACACCACTGCGTTTACCGCCGATTCAGGTTGTGCGCAGAAGCACGAGGACATCTCCACAAAGACGCACTAGTAACGATCACATTGCCAAAGGCACACAAGGTTGCTGGTGAGGTTTCCCCCGTGGCCCATCACGTAGTCTTAGTGTACAATATACACGGGGCATATGAAAACATGCTAGGTAACGCTTACTGACTTACTCGTAGAAAATACTCCGGTTGGGTAGGCCATGATGCTCATTTTACAGAAACTAAACCTCAACAGGAAGCACTTACAAATATAAACGTAGCAGGTGCCCCAGTTGAAGCTCAGCTTCTGGAAAGGACAAGCCACCCTAACTCTTGGGCTGGGAAAGATAATGCAAGGCTGTGCGCTCATAGATTCCATAGCAGAAAACAATCTTGAATCCTTCCTGGAGGTGAATTGATGATGTACTGGACCGTAATCTGTATCTGACTGTGACGCGCAGGTTATATCTTCCTTTCCTGCAGACACAGAGTAGAAGGTTCTCCCTTTATGAATCACCTGTAAGCTCCGCCCGCTGAGCCACGCCCCGTCCACCCTCGTAGTAGGCAAGGGAATTCCCGCCTTTTACCAGGATGATGGACAGCTTTCCAAAACGACACCACTGCGTTTACCGCCGATTCAGGTTGTGCGCAGAAGCACGAGAACATCTCCACAAAGACGCACTAGTAACGATCACATTGCCAAAGGCACACAAGGTTGCTGGTGAGGTTTCCCCCGTGGCCCATCACGTAGTCTTAGTGTACAATATAAACGGGGCATATGAAAACATGCTAGGTAACGGTTACTGACTTACTCGTAGAAAATACTCCGGTCGGGTAGGCCATGATGCTCATTTTACAGAAACTAAACCTCAAAGGAAGCACTTACAAATATAAACGTAGCAGGTGCCCCAGTTGAAGCTCAGCTTCTGGAAAGGACAAGCCACCCTAACTCTTGGGCTGGGAAAGATAATGCAAGGCTGTGCGCTCATAGATTCCATAGCAGAAAACAATCTAGAATCCTTCCTGGAGGTGAATTGATGATGTACTGGAGCGTAATCTGTATCTGACTGTGACGCGCGGGTTATATCTTCCTTTCCTGCAGACACAGAGTAGAAGGTTCTCCCTTTATGAATCACCTGTAAGCTCCGCCCGCTGAGCCACGCCCCGTCCACCCTCGTAGTAGGCAAGGGAATTCCCGCCTTTTACCAGGATGATGGACAGCTTTCCAAAACGACACCACTGCGTTTACCGCCGATTCAGGTTGTGCGCAGAAGCACGAGGACATCTCCACAAAGACGCACTAGTAACGATCACATTGCCAAAGGCACACAAGGTTGCTGGTGAGGTTTCCCCCGTGGCCCATCACGTAGTCTTAGTGTACAATATACACGGGGCATATGAAAACATGCTAGGTAACGCTTACTGACTTACTCGTAGAAAATACTCCGGTTGGGTAGGCCATGATGCTCATTTTACAGAAACTAAACCTCAACAGGAAGCACTTACAAATATAAACGTAGCAGGTGCCCCAGTTGAAGCTCAGCTTCTGGAAAGGACAAGCCACCCTAACTCTTGGGCTGGGAAAGATAAAGCAAGGCTGTGCGCTCATAGATTCCATAGCAGAAAACAATCTAGAATCCTTCCTGGAGGTGAATTGATGATGTACTGGAGTGTAATCTGTATCTGACTGTGACGCGCGGGTTCTATCTTCCTCTCCTGCAGACACAGAGTAGCTGGTTCTCCCTTAATGAATCACCTGTAAGCTCCGCCCGCTGAGCCACGCCCCGTCCACCCTCGTAGTAGGCAAAGGAATTCCCGCCTTTTACCAGGATGATGGACAGCTTTCCAAAACGACACCACTGCGTTTACCGCCGATTCAGGTCGTGCGTTGTTGGTGCGCAGAAGCACGAGGACATCTCCACAAAGACGCACTAGTAACGATCACATTGCCAAAGGCACACAAGGTTGCTAGTGAGGTTTCCCCCGTGGCCCATCACGTAGTCTTAGTGTACAATATACACGGGGCATATGAAAACATGCTAGGTAACGCTTACTGACTTACTCGTAGAAAATACTCCGGTTGGGTAGGCCATGATGCTCATTTTACAGAAACTAAACCTCAACAGGAAGCACTTACAAATATAAACGTAGCAGGTGCCCCAGTTGAAGCTCAGCTTCTGGAAAGGACAAGCCACCCTAACTCTTGGGCTGGGAAAGATAAAGCAAGGCTGTGCGCTCATAGATTCCATAGCAGAAAACAATCTAGAATCCTTCCTGGAGGTGAATTGATGATGTAATGGAGCGTAATCTGTATCTGACTGTGACGCGCGGGTTCTATCTTCCTCTCCTGCAGACACAGAGTAGAAGGATCTCCCTTTATGAATCACCTGTAAGCTCCGCCCGCTGAGCCACGCCCCGTCCACCCTCGTAGTAGGCAAGGGAATTCCCGCCTTTTACCAGGATGATGGACAGCTTTCCAAAACGACACCACTGCGTTTACCGCCGATTCAGGTTGTGCGCAGAAGCACGAGGACATCTCCACAAAGACGCACTAGTAACGATCACATTGCCAAAGGCACACAAGGTTGCTGGTGAGGTTTCCCCGTGGCCCATCACGTAGTCTTAGTGTACAATATACACGGGGCATATGAAAACATGCTAGGTAACGCTTACTGACTTACTCGTAGAAAATACTCCGGTTGGGTAGGCCATGATGCTCATTTTACAGAAACTAAACCTCAACAGGAAGCACTTACAAATATAAACGTAGCAGGTGCCCCAGTTGAAGCTCAGCTTCTGGAAAGGACAAGCCACCCTAACTTGGGCTTGGCAAAGATAAAGCAAGGCTGTGCGCTCATAGATTCCATAGCAGAAAAAGATCTAGAATCCTTCCTGGAGGTGAATTGATGATGTACTGGAGCGTAATCTGTATCTGACTGTGACGCGCGGGTTCTATCTTCCTCTCCTGCAGACACAGAGTAGCTGGTTCTCCCTTTATGAATCACCTGTAAGCTCCGCCCGCTGAGCCACGCCCCGTCCTCCCTCGTAGTAGGCAAAGGAATTCCCGCCTTTTACCAGGATGATGGACAGCTTTCCAAAACGACACCACTGCGTTTACCGCCGATTCAGGTCGTGCGTTGTTGGTGCGCAGAAGCACGAGGACATCTCCACAAAGACGCACTAGTAACGATCACATTGCCAAAGGCTCACAAGGTTGCTGGTGAGGTTTCCCCCGTGGCCCATCACGTAGTCTTAGTGTACAATATACACGGGGCATATGAAAACATGCTAGGTAACGCTTACTGACTTACTCGTAGAAAATACTCCGGTTGGGTAGGCCATGATGCTCATTTTACAGAAACTAAACCTCAACAGGAAGCACTTACAAATATAAACGTAGCAGGTGCCCCAGTTGAAGCTCAGCTTCAGGAAAGGACAAGCCACCCTAACTCTTGGGCTGGGAAAGATAATGCAAGGCTGTGCGCTCATATATTCCATAGCAGAAAACAATCTAGAATCCTTCCTGGAGGTGAATTGATGATGTACTGGACCGTAATCTGTATCTGACTGTGACGCGCGGGTTATATCATCCTTTCCTGCAGACACAGAGTAGAAGGTTCTCCCTTTATGAATCACCTGTAAGCTCCGCCCGCTGAGCCACGCCCCGTCCACCCTCGTAGTAGGCAAGGGAATTCCCGCCTTTTACCAGGATGATGGACAGCTTTCCAAAACGACACCACTGCGTTTACCGCCGATTCAGGTTGTGCGCAGAAGCACGAGGACATCTCCACAAAGACGCACTAGTAACGATCACATTGCCAAAGGCACACAAGGTTGCTGGTGAGGTTTCCCCGTGGCCCATCACGTAGTCTTAGTGTACAATATACACGGGGCATATGAAAACATGCTAGGTAACGCTTACTGACTTACTCGTAGAAAATACTCCGGTTGGGTAGGCCATGATGCTCATTTTACAGAAACTAAACCTCAACAGGAAGCACTTACAAATATAAACGTAGCAGGTGCCCCAGTTGAAGCTCAGCTTCTGGAAAGGACAAGGAGGTGACCGCTCAGCCCTCCACAGGGCTTGGTCGCCCCACTCACTGCTGCCGCTCCTGCCTGCCTTTGCCGCCTCCTGCCTGCAGATTCCTTCGCTCGCTCGCTGCTCCTGGGATTTCCCGCCGCTGCCTCCCTGCGGCCCCGCCCCCCTGTGATTCCATTCGCCGGACCGCTCCCGCCACCCAGCTGCTCCTCCCTCCCGGCTCCTTACTTAAGGGGACCGTAGGGGACCACAGAGTGTGACCGCTCAGCCCTCCACAGGGCTTGGTCGCCCCACTCACTGCTGCCGCTCCTGCCTGCCTTTGCCGCCTCCTGCCTGCAGATTCCTTCGCTCGCTCGCTGCTCCTGGGATTTCCCGCCGCTGCCTCCCTGCGGCCCCGCCCCCCTGTGATTCCATTCGCCGGACCGCTCCCGCCACCCAGCTGCTCCTCCCTCCCGGCTCCTTACTTATGACGCCCCCAGAGCGACCGCGCAGCGGACGCGCGCAGCGGGAGCTCCGACTGAGCGCCGAAGGTGCGCCAAAGGTAAGCCCGTCTGCGCCCGTCCGCGCCTGGACCGCGCCCAGCGCCAGACCCCCTGGTCCTCGCCCTCGCCAGCACACCCTGCACAGCTACGATGCCAGAACCCTCCACGCACTCAACGCCGGCCGAAACACCGCCTGCTACCGAGCCACCCCGAGACGCACCCACGGACCCTTCACCTGCCTGACCTGCCGCTTCACCAGCCTACGACCCAACACTGCACCTACTAAACCGAGCCCCAGCAACAAACACCTGATGTGCATCCTGCTCAACACCCGCTCCGTTCACAGGCATGCCGTCGAACTCTGGAACCTCCTCGACTCGACAGCACCAGACATCGCCTTCCTGACAGAAACCTGGATGAACGCCTCCTCAGCACCCGACGTCGCCATCGCCGTCCCAGAAGGCTACAAAATCACCAGGAGGGACCGCGTCAACCAGACAGGAGGAGGCATCGCCATCATCCACAAGAACACCATCCGCATCACGACCAACTCTGATGACACCTTCACCTCCGCCGAACACCTCCACTTCCAGATACACACTAACCCCAAGACCACGCTCAGAGGCACCCTCATCTACAGACCACCGGGACCACGCACACAGTTCAGCGAAGACATCACAGACTTCGTCAGCCCCCACGCCATCAATTCCACCGACTACATCCTCCTGGGGGACCTCAACTTCCACCTGGAGGACGACAAGGACCGCAACACCACTGCTCTACTGGACAACCTGGCCAACCTCGGACTCAAGCAACTGGTAACCACCCCTACACACCACGCCGGCCACACGCTTGACCCAGTCTTCTCATCCAGCAAATATGTCACCTTCAGCCACTCCACCAATCTCCAGTGGACTGACCACAGCTGCGTCCACTTCAGCTTCAGTAAAACGACGACGCACCACCACCCTCAACAAACCCCCCGCAGGAGCTGGAACAAGATCACCGGCGACCAGCTCACCACCTTCCTCAGCCAGAACCCCCCCACCAGCTCAACGGACCCCAACGAAGCCGCCAACAACCTCACACAGTGGATCACCAACTGCGCAGACGCCCTCGCACCACTGAAGAAGAACCCCCCCAGCAGACGCAGCAGCAAGAAAGCCTCCTGGTTCACCGACGAGCTCATCACCTCCAAGAAGAACTGCCGCTCCCTGGAGAACACCTGGCGCACCAACCAGACCACAGACAACATGACGGCCCTCAAACACGCCACCCGCAAACACCACCAACTGATCCGCGCCACAAAGAAGACAGCCTTCAAGGAACGACTGGACAACAACACCCACAACAGCAAGGAACTCTTCAGCATCGTCAAAGAGCTCTCCAACCCCGACGCCGGAAACAATGACATCACTCCCTCGCAAGACCTCTGCGACTCCCTCGCAGCCTTCTTCCACGACAAGATCGCCAACATTCACAACAGCTTCGGCCCACCAACCACAAACCCCACCACCGAACCGATGCCCCCCACCGCCACCCTCCGCACCTGGACCCCAGTCAGCACCGAAGACACAACACGCACAATGAACACCATCCACTCCGGATCCCCCACGGACCCCTGCCCACACCACATCTTCAACACGGCTGACCACATCATCGCACCCCACCTCCGTGACATCGTCAACGCCTCCTTCAACACCGCCACCTTCCCGGAGTGCTGGAAACACGCCGAGATCAGTGCCCTGCTGAAGAAACCAACTGCAGACCCCTCCGACCTCAAGAACTACCGCCCCATCTCGCTCCTCCCGTTTCCTGCCAAAGTCATCGAGAAGACCGTCAACAGACAGCTAGCTGCCTTCCTCGAGACCAACGGATCCCTCGACCACTCGCAATCCGGCTTCCGAGCCAACCACAGCACGGAGACCGCCCTCATCGCAGCCACAGACGACATCAGATCCCTAATGGACAATGGGGAAACTGCGGCCCTCATCCTCCTGGACCTCTCCGCAGCGTTCGACACTGTCTGCCACCGCACCCTGGTACAGCGCCTGAACAACACCGGCATCCAGGGGAAGGCCCTGGAGTGGATCGCCTCATTCCTCGCCGGAAGAACCCAGAGAGTCCGCCTCCCCCCGTTCCGGTCAGCGGCCACCGAAGTCATCTGCGGAGTTCCACAAGGGTCATCGCTCAGCCCCACCCTCTTCAACGTCTATATGAGCCCCCTCGCAACCATCGCACGTCAACACAACCTCAAGATCATCACCTACGCCGACGACACCCAGCTGATCCTCTCCCTCACCAGCGACCCGGACGCCGCCAGAGCCAGCCTACACGAAGGGATGAAATACGTCGCCGAATGGATGAAGAACAGCCGCCTGAAACTGAACTCAGACAAGACGGAGGTCCTCATCCTGGGATCATCACCATCCGCCTGGGACGACTCCTGGTGGCCCCCCGCCCTGGGAGCCACCCCCAAGCCAACGGACCACGCTCGCAACCTAGGCTTCATCCTGGACTCCTCCCTCTCGATGACCAGACAAGTCAACGCCGTCTCATCTTCATGCTTCAACACCCTGCGCATGCTTCGAAAGATCTTCCGGTGGATCCCCACCGAGACCAGGAAGACGGTCACCCAGGCCCTCGTCACCAGTCGGCTGGA
The DNA here is from genome assembly GCF_031143425.1 of Pleurodeles waltl. Lineage (NCBI taxonomy): Eukaryota > Metazoa > Chordata > Amphibia > Caudata > Salamandridae > Pleurodeles > Pleurodeles waltl. The sequence continues at coordinate 939,464 of NW_027149821.1, read as the reverse complement.
CTACGGGAACGCCCTCTACGCCGGCACCGCCGCCAAACTCCAGAAGAAACTCCAACGGATCCAGAACGCCTCAGCACGACTCATCCTGGACATCCCCCGACACAGCCACATCTCCGAACACCTGAGAGACCTGCACTGGCTCCCCGTCAACAAAAGAATCACGTTCCGACTCCTCACCCACGCACACAAGGCCCTCCACGACCTGGGCCCCAAGTTCCTCAACTGCCGCCTGACCTTCCACAAGCCCACCCGCCAGCTCCGCTCCGCCAGCCTCGCTCTCGCCACCGTCCCCCGCATCCGCAGAGCCACCGCCGGAGGAAGATCCTTCTCCTACCTGGCAGCCAAGACATGGAACTCCCTCCCCATCCACCTCCGGACAACGCAAGACCATCTCGCCTTCAGGAAGCAACTCAAGACCTGGCTGTTCGAGCAGTAGCGTTTCCCCCCCCCCCCCCCAGCGCCTTGAGACCCTCCGGGTGAGCAGTGCGCTATACAAATGCCTTTGATTGATTGATTGATTGATTGAACTTGGGCTTGGCAAAGATAAAGCAAGGCTGTGCGCTCATAGATTCCATAGCAGAAAAAGATCTAGAATCCTTCCTGGAGGTGAATTGATGATGTACTGGAGCGTAATCTGTATCTGACTGTGACGCGCGGGTTCTATCTTCCTCTCCTGCAGACACAGAGTAGCTGGTTCTCCCTTTATGAATCACCTGTAAGCTCCGCCCGCTGAGCCACGCCCCGTCCTCCCTCGTAGTAGGCAAAGGAATTCCCGCCTTTTACCAGGATGATGGACAGCTTTCCAAAACGACACCACTGCGTTTACCGCCGATTCAGGTCGTGCGTTGTTGGTGCGCAGAAGCACGAGGACATCTCCACAAAGACGCACTAGTAACGATCACATTGCCAAAGGCTCACAAGGTTGCTGGTGAGGTTTCCCCCGTGGCCCATCACGTAGTCTTAGTGTACAATATACACGGGGCATATGAAAACATGCTAGGTAACGCTTACTGACTTACTCGTAGAAAATACTCCGGTTGGGTAGGCCATGATGCTCATTTTACAGAAACTAAACCTCAACAGGAAGCACTTACAAATATAAACGTAGCAGGTGCCCCAGTTGAAGCTCAGCTTCAGGAAAGGACAAGCCACCCTAACTCTTGGGCTGGGAAAGATAATGCAAGGCTGTGCGCTCATATATTCCATAGCAGAAAACAATCTAGAATCCTTCCTGGAGGTGAATTGATGATGTACTGGACCGTAATCTGTATCTGACTGTGACGCGCGGGTTATATCATCCTTTCCTGCAGACACAGAGTAGAAGGTTCTCCCTTTATGAATCACCTGTAAGCTCCGCCCGCTGAGCCACGCCCCGTCCACCCTCGTAGTAGGCAAGGGAATTCCCGCCTTTTACCAGGATGATGGACAGCTTTCCAAAACGACACCACTGCGTTTACCGCCGATTCAGGTTGTGCGCAGAAGCACGAGGACATCTCCACAAAGACGCACTAGTAACGATCACATTGCCAAAGGCACACAAGGTTGCTGGTGAGGTTTCCCCCGTGGCCCATCACGTAGTCTTAGTGTACAATATAAACGGGGCATATGAAAACATGCTAGGTAACGGTTACTGACTTACTCGTAGAAAATACTCCGGTTGGGTAGGCCATGATGCTCATTTTACAGAAACTAAACCTCAAAGGAAGCACTTACAAATATAAACGTAGCAGGTGCCCCAGTTGAAGCTCAGCTTCTGGAAAGGACAAGCCACCCTAACTTGGGCTTGGCAAAGATAAAGCAAGGCTGTGCGCTCATAGATTCCATAGCAGAAAAAGATCTAGAATCCTTCCTGGAGGTCAACTGATGATGTACTGGAGCGTAATCTGTATCTGACTGTGACGCGCGGGTTCTATCTTCCTCTCCTGCAGACACAGAGTAGCTGGTTCTCCCTTTATGAATCACCTCTAAGCTCTGCCCGCTGAGCCACGCCCCGTCCACCCTCGTAGTAGGCAAAGGAATTCCCGCCTTTTACCAGGATGATGGACAGCTTTCCAAAACGACACCACTGCGTTTACCGCCGATTCAGGTCGTGCGTTGTTGGTGCGCAGAAGCACGAGGACATCTCCACAAAGACGCACTAGTAACGATCACATTGCCAAAGGCACACAAGGTTGCTGGTGAGGTTTCCCCCGTGGCCCATCACGTAGTCTTAGTGTACAATATACACGGGGCATATGAAAACATGCTAGGTAACGCTTACTGACTTACTCGTAGAAAATACTCCGGTTGGGTAGGCCATGATGCTCATTTTACAGAAACTAAACCTCAACAGGAAGCACTTACAAATATAAACGTAGCAGGTGCCCCAGTTGAAGCTCAGCTTCTGGAAAGGACAAGCCACCCTAACTCTTGGGCTGGGAAAGATAAAGCAAGGCTGTGCGCTCATAGATTCCATAGCAGAAAACAATCTAGAATCCTTCCTGGAGGTGAATTGATGATGTACTGGAGCGTAATCTGTATCTGACTGTGACGCGCGGGTTCTATCTTCCTCTCCTGCAGACACAGAGTAGAAGGTTCTCCCTTTATGAATCACCTGTAAGCTCCGCCCGCTGAGCCACGCCCCGTCCACCCTCGTAGTAGGCAAGGGAATTCCCGCCTTTTACCAGGATGATGGACAGCTTTCCAAAACGACACCACTGCGTTTACCGCCGATTCAGGTTGTGCGCAGAAGCACGAGGACATCTCCACAAAGACGCACTAGTAACGATCACATTGCCAAAGGCACACAAGGTTGCTGGTGAGGTTTCCCCCGTGGCCCATCACGTAGTCTTAGTGTCCAATATAAACGGGGCATATGAAAACATGCTAGGTAACGGTTACTGACTTACTCGTAGAAAATACTCCGGTTGGGTATGCCATGATGCTCATTTTACAGAAACTAAACCTCAAAGGAAGCACTTACAAATATAAACGTAGCAGGTGCCCCAGTTGAAGCTCAGCTTCTGGAAAGGACAAGCCACCCTAACTTGGGCTTGGCAAAGATAAAGCAAGGCTGTGCGCTCATAGATTCCATAGCAGAAAAAGATCTAGAATCCTTCCTGGAGGTCAACTGATGATGTACTGGAGCGTAGTCTGTATCTGACTGTGACGCGCGGGTTCTATCTTCCTCTCCTGCAGACACAGAGTAGCTGGTTCTCCCTTTATGAATCACCTGTAAGCTCCGCCCGCTGAGCCACGCCCCGTCCACCCTCGTAGTAGGCAAAGGAATTCCCGCCTTTTACCAGGATGATGGACAGCTTTCCAAAACGACACCACTGCGTTTACCGCCGATTCAGGTCGTGCGTTGTTGGTGCGCAGAAGCACGAGGACATCTCCACAAAGACGCACTAGTAACGATCACATTGCCAAAGGCACACAAGGTTGCTGGTGAGGTTTCCCCCGTGGCCCATCACGTAGTCTTAGTGTACAATATAAAAGGGGCATATGAAAACATGCTAGGTAACGCTTACTGACTTACTCGTAGAAAATACTCCGGTTGGGTAGGCCATGATGCTCATTTTACAGAAACTAAACCTCAAAGGAAGCACTTACAAATATAAACGTAGCAGGTGCCCCAGTTGAAGCTCAGCTTCTGGAAAGGACAAGCCACCCTAATTCTTGGCCTGGGAAAGATAAAGCAAGGCTGTGCGCTCATAGATTCCATAGCAGAAAACAATCTAGAATCCTTCCTGGAGGTGAATTGATGATGAACTGGAGCGTAATCTGTATCTGACTGTGACGCGCGGGTTCTATCTTCCTCTCCTGCAGACACAGAGTAGCTGGTTCTCCCTTAATGAATCACCTGTAAGCTCCGCCCGCTGAGCCACGCCCCGTCCACCCTCGTAGTAGGCAAAGGAATTCCCGCCTTTTACCAGGATGATGGACAGCTTTCCAAAACGACACCACTGCGTTTACCGCCGATTCAGGTCGTGCGTTGTTGGTGCGCAGAAGCACGAGGACATCTCCACAAAGACGCACTAGTAACGATCACATTGCCAAAGGCACACAAGGTTGCTGGTGAGGTTTCCCCCGTGGCCCATCACGTAGTCTTAGTGTACAATATACACGGGGCATATGAAAACATGCTAGGTAACGCTTACTGACTTACTCGTAGAAAATACTCCGGTTGGGTAGGCCATGATGCTCATTTTACAGAAACTAAACCTCAACAGGAAGCACTTACAAATATAAACGTAGCAGGTGCCCCAGTTGAAGCTCAGCTTCTGGAAAGGACAAGCCACCCTAACTCTTGGGCTGGGAAAGATAATGCAAGGCTGTGCGCTCATAGATTCCATAGCAGAAAACAATCTTGAATCCTTCCTGGAGGTGAATTGATGATGTACTGGACCGTAATCTGTATCTGACTGTGACGCGCGGGTTATATCTTCCTTTCCTGCAGACACAGAGTAGAAGGTTCTCCCTTTATGAATCACCTGTAAGCTCCGCCCGCTGAGCCACGCCCCGTCCACCCTCGTAGTAGGCAAGGGAATTCCCGCCTTTTACCAGGATGATGGACAGCTTTCCAAAACGACACCACTGCGTTTACCGCCGATTCAGGTTGTGCGCAGAAGCACGAGAACATCTCCACAAAGACGCACTAGTAACGATCACATTGCCAAAGGCACACAAGGTTGCTGGTGAGGTTTCCCCCGTGGCCCATCACGTAGTCTTAGTGTACAATATAAACGGGGCATATGAAAACATGCTAGGTAACGGTTACTGACTTACTCGTAGAAAATACTCCGGTCGGGTAGGCCATGATGCTCATTTTACAGAAACTAAACCTCAAAGGAAGCACTTACAAATATAAACGTAGCAGGTGCCCCAGTTGAAGCTCAGCTTCTGGAAAGGACAAGCCACCCTAACTCTTGGGCTGGGAAAGATAATGCAAGGCTGTGCGCTCATAGATTCCATAGCAGAAAACAATCTAGAATCCTTCCTGGAGGTGAATTGATGATGTACTGGAGCGTAATCTGTATCTGACTGTGACGCGCAGGTTATATCTTCCTTTCCTGCAGACACAGAGTAGAAGGTCCTCCCTTTATGAATCACCTGTAAGCTCCGCCCGCTGAGCCACGCCCCGTCCACCCTCGTAGTAGGCAAGGGAATTCCCGCCTTTTACCAGGATGATGGACAGCTTTCCAAAACGACACCACTGCGTTTACCGCCGATTCAGGTTGTGCGCAGAAGCACGAGGACATCTCCACAAAGACGCACTAGTAACGATCACATTGCCAAAGGCACACAAGGTTGCTGGTGAGGTTTCCCCCGTGGCCCATCACGTAGTCTTAGTGTACAATATACACGGGGCATATGAAAACATGCTAGGTAACGCTTACTGACTTACTCGTAGAAAATACTCCGGTTGGGTAGGCCATGATGCTCATTTTACAGAAACTAAACCTCAACAGGAAGCACTTACAAATATAAACGTAGCAGGTGCCCCAGTTGAAGCTCAGCTTCTGGAAAGGACAAGCCACCCTAACTCTTGGGCTGGGAAAGATAATGCAAGGCTGTGCGCTCATAGATTCCATAGCAGAAAACAATCTTGAATCCTTCCTGGAGGTGAATTGATGATGTACTGGACCGTAATCTGTATCTGACTGTGACGCGCAGGTTATATCTTCCTTTCCTGCAGACACAGAGTAGAAGGTTCTCCCTTTATGAATCACCTGTAAGCTCCGCCCGCTGAGCCACGCCCCGTCCACCCTCGTAGTAGGCAAGGGAATTCCCGCCTTTTACCAGGATGATGGACAGCTTTCCAAAACGACACCACTGCGTTTACCGCCGATTCAGGTTGTGCGCAGAAGCACGAGAACATCTCCACAAAGACGCACTAGTAACGATCACATTGCCAAAGGCACACAAGGTTGCTGGTGAGGTTTCCCCCGTGGCCCATCACGTAGTCTTAGTGTACAATATAAACGGGGCATATGAAAACATGCTAGGTAACGGTTACTGACTTACTCGTAGAAAATACTCCGGTCGGGTAGGCCATGATGCTCATTTTACAGAAACTAAACCTCAAAGGAAGCACTTACAAATATAAACGTAGCAGGTGCCCCAGTTGAAGCTCAGCTTCTGGAAAGGACAAGCCACCCTAACTCTTGGGCTGGGAAAGATAATGCAAGGCTGTGCGCTCATAGATTCCATAGCAGAAAACAATCTAGAATCCTTCCTGGAGGTGAATTGATGATGTACTGGAGCGTAATCTGTATCTGACTGTGACGCGCGGGTTATATCTTCCTTTCCTGCAGACACAGAGTAGAAGGTTCTCCCTTTATGAATCACCTGTAAGCTCCGCCCGCTGAGCCACGCCCCGTCCACCCTCGTAGTAGGCAAGGGAATTCCCGCCTTTTACCAGGATGATGGACAGCTTTCCAAAACGACACCACTGCGTTTACCGCCGATTCAGGTTGTGCGCAGAAGCACGAGGACATCTCCACAAAGACGCACTAGTAACGATCACATTGCCAAAGGCACACAAGGTTGCTGGTGAGGTTTCCCCCGTGGCCCATCACGTAGTCTTAGTGTACAATATACACGGGGCATATGAAAACATGCTAGGTAACGCTTACTGACTTACTCGTAGAAAATACTCCGGTTGGGTAGGCCATGATGCTCATTTTACAGAAACTAAACCTCAACAGGAAGCACTTACAAATATAAACGTAGCAGGTGCCCCAGTTGAAGCTCAGCTTCTGGAAAGGACAAGCCACCCTAACTCTTGGGCTGGGAAAGATAAAGCAAGGCTGTGCGCTCATAGATTCCATAGCAGAAAACAATCTAGAATCCTTCCTGGAGGTGAATTGATGATGTACTGGAGTGTAATCTGTATCTGACTGTGACGCGCGGGTTCTATCTTCCTCTCCTGCAGACACAGAGTAGCTGGTTCTCCCTTAATGAATCACCTGTAAGCTCCGCCCGCTGAGCCACGCCCCGTCCACCCTCGTAGTAGGCAAAGGAATTCCCGCCTTTTACCAGGATGATGGACAGCTTTCCAAAACGACACCACTGCGTTTACCGCCGATTCAGGTCGTGCGTTGTTGGTGCGCAGAAGCACGAGGACATCTCCACAAAGACGCACTAGTAACGATCACATTGCCAAAGGCACACAAGGTTGCTAGTGAGGTTTCCCCCGTGGCCCATCACGTAGTCTTAGTGTACAATATACACGGGGCATATGAAAACATGCTAGGTAACGCTTACTGACTTACTCGTAGAAAATACTCCGGTTGGGTAGGCCATGATGCTCATTTTACAGAAACTAAACCTCAACAGGAAGCACTTACAAATATAAACGTAGCAGGTGCCCCAGTTGAAGCTCAGCTTCTGGAAAGGACAAGCCACCCTAACTCTTGGGCTGGGAAAGATAAAGCAAGGCTGTGCGCTCATAGATTCCATAGCAGAAAACAATCTAGAATCCTTCCTGGAGGTGAATTGATGATGTAATGGAGCGTAATCTGTATCTGACTGTGACGCGCGGGTTCTATCTTCCTCTCCTGCAGACACAGAGTAGAAGGATCTCCCTTTATGAATCACCTGTAAGCTCCGCCCGCTGAGCCACGCCCCGTCCACCCTCGTAGTAGGCAAGGGAATTCCCGCCTTTTACCAGGATGATGGACAGCTTTCCAAAACGACACCACTGCGTTTACCGCCGATTCAGGTTGTGCGCAGAAGCACGAGGACATCTCCACAAAGACGCACTAGTAACGATCACATTGCCAAAGGCACACAAGGTTGCTGGTGAGGTTTCCCCGTGGCCCATCACGTAGTCTTAGTGTACAATATACACGGGGCATATGAAAACATGCTAGGTAACGCTTACTGACTTACTCGTAGAAAATACTCCGGTTGGGTAGGCCATGATGCTCATTTTACAGAAACTAAACCTCAACAGGAAGCACTTACAAATATAAACGTAGCAGGTGCCCCAGTTGAAGCTCAGCTTCTGGAAAGGACAAGCCACCCTAACTTGGGCTTGGCAAAGATAAAGCAAGGCTGTGCGCTCATAGATTCCATAGCAGAAAAAGATCTAGAATCCTTCCTGGAGGTGAATTGATGATGTACTGGAGCGTAATCTGTATCTGACTGTGACGCGCGGGTTCTATCTTCCTCTCCTGCAGACACAGAGTAGCTGGTTCTCCCTTTATGAATCACCTGTAAGCTCCGCCCGCTGAGCCACGCCCCGTCCTCCCTCGTAGTAGGCAAAGGAATTCCCGCCTTTTACCAGGATGATGGACAGCTTTCCAAAACGACACCACTGCGTTTACCGCCGATTCAGGTCGTGCGTTGTTGGTGCGCAGAAGCACGAGGACATCTCCACAAAGACGCACTAGTAACGATCACATTGCCAAAGGCTCACAAGGTTGCTGGTGAGGTTTCCCCCGTGGCCCATCACGTAGTCTTAGTGTACAATATACACGGGGCATATGAAAACATGCTAGGTAACGCTTACTGACTTACTCGTAGAAAATACTCCGGTTGGGTAGGCCATGATGCTCATTTTACAGAAACTAAACCTCAACAGGAAGCACTTACAAATATAAACGTAGCAGGTGCCCCAGTTGAAGCTCAGCTTCAGGAAAGGACAAGCCACCCTAACTCTTGGGCTGGGAAAGATAATGCAAGGCTGTGCGCTCATATATTCCATAGCAGAAAACAATCTAGAATCCTTCCTGGAGGTGAATTGATGATGTACTGGACCGTAATCTGTATCTGACTGTGACGCGCGGGTTATATCATCCTTTCCTGCAGACACAGAGTAGAAGGTTCTCCCTTTATGAATCACCTGTAAGCTCCGCCCGCTGAGCCACGCCCCGTCCACCCTCGTAGTAGGCAAGGGAATTCCCGCCTTTTACCAGGATGATGGACAGCTTTCCAAAACGACACCACTGCGTTTACCGCCGATTCAGGTTGTGCGCAGAAGCACGAGGACATCTCCACAAAGACGCACTAGTAACGATCACATTGCCAAAGGCACACAAGGTTGCTGGTGAGGTTTCCCCCGTGGCCCATCACGTAGTCTTAGTGTACAATATAAACGGGGCATATGAAAACATGCTAGGTAACGGTTACTGACTTACTCGTAGAAAATACTCCGGTCGGGTAGGCCATGATGCTCATTTTACAGAAACTAAACCTCAAAGGAAGCACTTACAAATATAAACGTAGCAGGTGCCCCAGTTGAAGCTCAGCTTCTGGAAAGGACAAGCCACCCTAACTCTTGGGCTGGGAAAGATAATGCAAGGCTGTGCGCTCATAGATTCCATAGCAGAAAACAATCTAGAATCCTTCCTGGAGGTGAATTGATGATGTACTGGAGCGTAATCTGTATCTGACTGTGACGCGCGGGTTATATCTTCCTTTCCTGCAGACACAGAGTAGAAGGTTCTCCCTTTATGAATCACCTGTAAGCTCCGCCCGCTGAGCCACGCCCCGTCCACCCTCGTAGTAGGCAAGGGAATTCCCGCCTTTTACCAGGATGATGGACAGCTTTCCAAAACGACACCACTGCGTTTACCGCCGATTCAGGTTGTGCGCAGAAGCACGAGGACATCTCCACAAAGACGCACTAGTAACGATCACATTGCCAAAGGCACACAAGGTTGCTGGTGAGGTTTCCCCCGTGGCCCATCACGTAGTCTTAGTGTACAATATACACGGGGCATATGAAAACATGCTAGGTAACGCTTACTGACTTACTCGTAGAAAATACTCCGGTTGGGTAGGCCATGATGCTCATTTTACAGAAACTAAACCTCAACAGGAAGCACTTACAAATATAAACGTAGCAGGTGCCCCAGTTGAAGCTCAGCTTCTGGAAAGGACAAGCCACCCTAACTCTTGGGCTGGGAAAGATAAAGCAAGGCTGTGCGCTCATAGATTCCATAGCAGAAAACAATCTAGAATCCTTCCTGGAGGTGAATTGATGATGTACTGGAGTGTAATCTGTATCTGACTGTGACGCGCGGGTTCTATCTTCCTCTCCTGCAGACACAGAGTAGCTGGTTCTCCCTTAATGAATCACCTGTAAGCTCCGCCCGCTGAGCCACGCCCCGTCCACCCTCGTAGTAGGCAAAGGAATTCCCGCCTTTTACCAGGATGATGGACAGCTTTCCAAAACGACACCACTGCGTTTACCGCCGATTCAGGTCGTGCGTTGTTGGTGCGCAGAAGCACGAGGACATCTCCACAAAGACGCACTAGTAACGATCACATTGCCAAAGGCACACAAGGTTGCTAGTGAGGTTTCCCCCGTGGCCCATCACGTAGTCTTAGTGTACAATATACACGGGGCATATGAAAACATGCTAGGTAACGCTTACTGACTTACTCGTAGAAAATACTCCGGTTGGGTAGGCCATGATGCTCATTTTACAGAAACTAAACCTCAACAGGAAGCACTTACAAATATAAACGTAGCAGGTGCCCCAGTTGAAGCTCAGCTTCTGGAAAGGACAAGCCACCCTAACTCTTGGGCTGGGAAAGATAAAGCAAGGCTGTGCGCTCATAGATTCCATAGCAGAAAACAATCTAGAATCCTTCCTGGAGGTGAATTGATGATGTAATGGAGCGTAATCTGTATCTGACTGTGACGCGCGGGTTCTATCTTCCTCTCCTGCAGACACAGAGTAGAAGGATCTCCCTTTATGAATCACCTGTAAGCTCCGCCCGCTGAGCCACGCCCCGTCCACCCTCGTAGTAGGCAAGGGAATTCCCGCCTTTTACCAGGATGATGGACAGCTTTCCAAAACGACACCACTGCGTTTACCGCCGATTCAGGTTGTGCGCAGAAGCACGAGGACATCTCCACAAAGACGCACTAGTAACGATCACATTGCCAAAGGCACACAAGGTTGCTGGTGAGGTTTCCCCGTGGCCCATCACGTAGTCTTAGTGTACAATATACACGGGGCATATGAAAACATGCTAGGTAACGCTTACTGACTTACTCGTAGAAAATACTCCGGTTGGGTAGGCCATGATGCTCATTTTACAGAAACTAAACCTCAACAGGAAGCACTTACAAATATAAACGTAGCAGGTGCCCCAGTTGAAGCTCAGCTTCTGGAAAGGACAAGCCACCCTAACTTGGGCTTGGCAAAGATAAAGCAAGGCTGTGCGCTCATAGATTCCATAGCAGAAAAAGATCTAGAATCCTTCCTGGAGGTGAATTGATGATGTACTGGAGCGTAATCTGTATCTGACTGTGACGCGCGGGTTCTATCTTCCTCTCCTGCAGACACAGAGTAGCTGGTTCTCCCTTTATGAATCACCTGTAAGCTCCGCCCGCTGAGCCACGCCCCGTCCTCCCTCGTAGTAGGCAAAGGAATTCCCGCCTTTTACCAGGATGATGGACAGCTTTCCAAAACGACACCACTGCGTTTACCGCCGATTCAGGTCGTGCGTTGTTGGTGCGCAGAAGCACGAGGACATCTCCACAAAGACGCACTAGTAACGATCACATTGCCAAAGGCTCACAAGGTTGCTGGTGAGGTTTCCCCCGTGGCCCATCACGTAGTCTTAGTGTACAATATACACGGGGCATATGAAAACATGCTAGGTAACGCTTACTGACTTACTCGTAGAAAATACTCCGGTTGGGTAGGCCATGATGCTCATTTTACAGAAACTAAACCTCAACAGGAAGCACTTACAAATATAAACGTAGCAGGTGCCCCAGTTGAAGCTCAGCTTCAGGAAAGGACAAGCCACCCTAACTCTTGGGCTGGGAAAGATAATGCAAGGCTGTGCGCTCATATATTCCATAGCAGAAAACAATCTAGAATCCTTCCTGGAGGTGAATTGATGATGTACTGGACCGTAATCTGTATCTGACTGTGACGCGCGGGTTATATCATCCTTTCCTGCAGACACAGAGTAGAAGGTTCTCCCTTTATGAATCACCTGTAAGCTCCGCCCGCTGAGCCACGCCCCGTCCACCCTCGTAGTAGGCAAGGGAATTCCCGCCTTTTACCAGGATGATGGACAGCTTTCCAAAACGACACCACTGCGTTTACCGCCGATTCAGGTTGTGCGCAGAAGCACGAGGACATCTCCACAAAGACGCACTAGTAACGATCACATTGCCAAAGGCACACAAGGTTGCTGGTGAGGTTTCCCCCGTGGCCCATCACGTAGTCTTAGTGTACAATATAAACGGGGCATATGAAAACATGCTAGGTAACGGTTACTGACTTACTCGTAGAAAATACTCCGGTTGGGTAGGCCATGATGCTCATTTTACAGAAACTAAACCTCAAAGGAAGCACTTACAAATATAAACGTAGCAGGTGCCCCAGTTGAAGCTCAGCTTCTGGAAAGGACAAGCCACCCTAACTTGGGCTTGGCAAAGATAAAGCAAGGCTGTGCGCTCATAGATTCCATAGCAGAAAAAGATCTAGAATCCTTCCTGGAGGTCAACTGATGATGTACTGGAGCGTAATCTGTATCTGACTGTGACGCGCGGGTTCTATCTTCCTCTCCTGCAGACACAGAGTAGCTGGTTCTCCCTTTATGAATCACCTCTAAGCTCTGCCCGCTGAGCCACGCCCCGTCCACCCTCGTAGTAGGCAAAGGAATTCCCGCCTTTTACCAGGATGATGGACAGCTTTCCAAAACGACACCACTGCGTTTACCGCCGATTCAGGTCGTGCGTTGTTGGTGCGCAGAAGCACGAGGACATCTCCACAAAGACGCACTAGTAACGATCACATTGCCAAAGGCACACAAGGTTGCTGGTGAGGTTTCCCCCGTGGCCCATCACGTAGTCTTAGTGTACAATATACACGGGGCATATGAAAACATGCTAGGTAACGCTTACTGACTTACTCGTAGAAAATACTCCGGTTGGGTAGGCCATGATGCTCATTTTACAGAAACTAAACCTCAACAGGAAGCACTTACAAATATAAACGTAGCAGGTGCCCCAGTTGAAGCTCAGCTTCTGGAAAGGACAAGCCACCCTAACTCTTGGGCTGGGAAAGATAAAGCAAGGCTGTGCGCTCATAGATTCCATAGCAGAAAACAATCTAGAATCCTTCCTGGAGGTGAATTGATGATGTACTGGAGCGTAATCTGTATCTGACTGTGACGCGCGGGTTCTATCTTCCTCTCCTGCAGACACAGAGTAGAAGGTTCTCCCTTTATGAATCACCTGTAAGCTCCGCCCGCTGAGCCACGCCCCGTCCACCCTCGTAGTAGGCAAGGGAATTCCCGCCTTTTACCAGGATGATGGACAGCTTTCCAAAACGACACCACTGCGTTTACCGCCGATTCAGGTTGTGCGCAGAAGCACGAGGACATCTCCACAAAGACGCACTAGTAACGATCACATTGCCAAAGGCACACAAGGTTGCTGGTGAGGTTTCCCCCGTGGCCCATCACGTAGTCTTAGTGTACAATATAAACGGGGCATATGAAAACATGCTAGGTAACGGTTACTGACTTACTCGTAGAAAATACTCCGGTTGGGTAGGCCATGATGCTCATTTTACAGAAACTAAACCTCAAAGGAAGCACTTACAAATATAAACGTAGCAGGTGCCCCAGTTGAAGCTCAGCTTCTGGAAAGGACAAGCCACCCTAACTTGGGCTTGGCAAAGATAAAGCAAGGCTGTGCGCTCATAGATTCCATAGCAGAAAAAGATCTAGAATCCTTCCTGGAGGTCAACTGATGATGTACTGGAGCGTAATCTGTATCTGACTGTGACGCGCGGGTTCTATCTTCCTCTCCTGCAGACACAGAGTAGCTGGTTCTCCCTTTATGAATCACCTCTAAGCTCTGCCCGCTGAGCCACGCCCCGTCCACCCTCGTAGTAGGCAAAGGAATTCCCGCCTTTTACCAGGATGATGGACAGCTTTCCAAAACGACACCACTGCGTTTACCGCCGATTCAGGTCGTGCGTTGTTGGTGCGCAGAAGCACGAGGACATCTCCACAAAGACGCACTAGTAACGATCACATTGCCAAAGGCACACAAGGTTGCTGGTGAGGTTTCCCCCGTGGCCCATCACGTAGTCTTAGTGTACAATATACACGGGGCATATGAAAACATGCTAGGTAACGCTTACTGACTTACTCGTAGAAAATACTCCGGTTGGGTAGGCCATGATGCTCATTTTACAGAAACTAAACCTCAACAGGAAGCACTTACAAATATAAACGTAGCAGGTGCCCCAGTTGAAGCTCAGCTTCTGGAAAGGACAAGCCACCCTAACTCTTGGGCTGGGAAAGATAAAGCAAGGCTGTGCGCTCATAGATTCCATAGCAGAAAACAATCTAGAATCCTTCCTGGAGGTGAATTGATGATGTACTGGAGCGTAATCTGTATCTGACTGTGACGCGCGGGTTCTATCTTCCTCTCCTGCAGACACAGAGTAGAAGGTTCTCCCTTTATGAATCACCTGTAAGCTCCGCCCGCTGAGCCACGCCCCGTCCACCCTCGTAGTAGGCAAGGGAATTCCCGCCTTTTACCAGGATGATGGACAGCTTTCCAAAACGACACCACTGCGTTTACCGCCGATTCAGGTTGTGCGCAGAAGCACGAGAACATCTCCACAAAGACGCACTAGTAACGATCACATTGCCAAAGGCACACAAGGTTGCTGGTGAGGTTTCCCCCGTGGCCCATCACGTAGTCTTAGTGTACAATATAAACGGGGCATATGAAAACATGCTAGGTAACGGTTACTGACTTACTCGTAGAAAATACTCCGGTCGGGTAGGCCATGATGCTCATTTTACAGAAACTAAACCTCAAAGGAAGCACTTACAAATATAAACGTAGCAGGTGCCCCAGTTGAAGCTCAGCTTCTGGAAAGGACAAGCCACCCTAACTCTTGGGCTGGGAAAGATAATGCAAGGCTGTGCGCTCATAGATTCCATAGCAGAAAACAATCTAGAATCCTTCCTGGAGGTGAATTGATGATGTACTGGAGCGTAATCTGTATCTGACTGTGACGCGCAGGTTATATCTTCCTTTCCTGCAGACACAGAGTAGAAGGTCCTCCCTTTATGAATCACCTGTAAGCTCCGCCCGCTGAGCCACGCCCCGTCCACCCTCGTAGTAGGCAAGGGAATTCCCGCCTTTTACCAGGATGATGGACAGCTTTCCAAAACGACACCACTGCGTTTACCGCCGATTCAGGTTGTGCGCAGAAGCACGAGGACATCTCCACAAAGACGCACTAGTAACGATCACATTGCCAAAGGCACACAAGGTTGCTGGTGAGGTTTCCCCCGTGGCCCATCACGTAGTCTTAGTGTACAATATACACGGGGCATATGAAAACATGCTAGGTAACGCTTACTGACTTACTCGTAGAAAATACTCCGGTTGGGTAGGCCATGATGCTCATTTTACAGAAACTAAACCTCAACAGGAAGCACTTACAAATATAAACGTAGCAGGTGCCCCAGTTGAAGCTCAGCTTCTGGAAAGGACAAGCCACCCTAACTCTTGGGCTGGGAAAGATAATGCAAGGCTGTGCGCTCATAGATTCCATAGCAGAAAACAATCTTGAATCCTTCCTGGAGGTGAATTGATGATGTACTGGACCGTAATCTGTATCTGACTGTGACGCGCGGGTTATATCTTCCTTTCCTGCAGACACAGAGTAGAAGGTTCTCCCTTTATGAATCACCTGTAAGCTCCGCCCGCTGAGCCACGCCCCGTCCACCCTCGTAGTAGGCAAGGGAATTCCCGCCTTTTACCAGGATGATGGACAGCTTTCCAAAACGACACCACTGCGTTTACCGCCGATTCAGGTTGTGCGCAGAAGCACGAGAACATCTCCACAAAGACGCACTAGTAACGATCACATTGCCAAAGGCACACAAGGTTGCTGGTGAGGTTTCCCCCGTGGCCCATCACGTAGTCTTAGTGTACAATATAAACGGGGCATATGAAAACATGCTAGGTAACGGTTACTGACTTACTCGTAGAAAATACTCCGGTCGGGTAGGCCATGATGCTCATTTTACAGAAACTAAACCTCAAAGGAAGCACTTACAAATATAAACGTAGCAGGTGCCCCAGTTGAAGCTCAGCTTCTGGAAAGGACAAGCCACCCTAACTCTTGGGCTGGGAAAGATAATGCAAGGCTGTGCGCTCATAGATTCCATAGCAGAAAACAATCTAGAATCCTTCCTGGAGGTGAATTGATGATGTACTGGAGCGTAATCTGTATCTGACTGTGACGCGCGGGTTATATCTTCCTTTCCTGCAGACACAGAGTAGAAGGTTCTCCCTTTATGAATCACCTGTAAGCTCCGCCCGCTGAGCCACGCCCCGTCCACCCTCGTAGTAGGCAAGGGAATTCCCGCCTTTTACCAGGATGATGGACAGCTTTCCAAAACGACACCACTGCGTTTACCGCCGATTCAGGTTGTGCGCAGAAGCACGAGGACATCTCCACAAAGACGCACTAGTAACGATCACATTGCCAAAGGCACACAAGGTTGCTGGTGAGGTTTCCCCCGTGGCCCATCACGTAGTCTTAGTGTACAATATACACGGGGCATATGAAAACATGCTAGGTAACGCTTACTGACTTACTCGTAGAAAATACTCCGGTTGGGTAGGCCATGATGCTCATTTTACAGAAACTAAACCTCAACAGGAAGCACTTACAAATATAAACGTAGCAGGTGCCCCAGTTGAAGCTCAGCTTCTGGAAAGGACAAGCCACCCTAACTCTTGGGCTGGGAAAGATAAAGCAAGGCTGTGCGCTCATAGATTCCATAGCAGAAAACAATCTAGAATCCTTCCTGGAGGTGAATTGATGATGTACTGGAGTGTAATCTGTATCTGACTGTGACGCGCGGGTTCTATCTTCCTCTCCTGCAGACACAGAGTAGCTGGTTCTCCCTTAATGAATCACCTGTAAGCTCCGCCCGCTGAGCCACGCCCCGTCCACCCTCGTAGTAGGCAAAGGAATTCCCGCCTTTTACCAGGATGATGGACAGCTTTCCAAAACGACACCACTGCGTTTACCGCCGATTCAGGTCGTGCGTTGTTGGTGCGCAGAAGCACGAGGACATCTCCACAAAGACGCACTAGTAACGATCACATTGCCAAAGGCACACAAGGTTGCTAGTGAGGTTTCCCCCGTGGCCCATCACGTAGTCTTAGTGTACAATATACACGGGGCATATGAAAACATGCTAGGTAACGCTTACTGACTTACTCGTAGAAAATACTCCGGTTGGGTAGGCCATGATGCTCATTTTACAGAAACTAAACCTCAACAGGAAGCACTTACAAATATAAACGTAGCAGGTGCCCCAGTTGAAGCTCAGCTTCTGGAAAGGACAAGCCACCCTAACTCTTGGGCTGGGAAAGATAAAGCAAGGCTGTGCGCTCATAGATTCCATAGCAGAAAACAATCTAGAATCCTTCCTGGAGGTGAATTGATGATGTAATGGAGCGTAATCTGTATCTGACTGTGACGCGCGGGTTCTATCTTCCTCTCCTGCAGACACAGAGTAGAAGGATCTCCCTTTATGAATCACCTGTAAGCTCCGCCCGCTGAGCCACGCCCCGTCCACCCTCGTAGTAGGCAAGGGAATTCCCGCCTTTTACCAGGATGATGGACAGCTTTCCAAAACGACACCACTGCGTTTACCGCCGATTCAGGTTGTGCGCAGAAGCACGAGGACATCTCCACAAAGACGCACTAGTAACGATCACATTGCCAAAGGCACACAAGGTTGCTGGTGAGGTTTCCCCGTGGCCCATCACGTAGTCTTAGTGTACAATATACACGGGGCATATGAAAACATGCTAGGTAACGCTTACTGACTTACTCGTAGAAAATACTCCGGTTGGGTAGGCCATGATGCTCATTTTACAGAAACTAAACCTCAACAGGAAGCACTTACAAATATAAACGTAGCAGGTGCCCCAGTTGAAGCTCAGCTTCTGGAAAGGACAAGCCACCCTAACTTGGGCTTGGCAAAGATAAAGCAAGGCTGTGCGCTCATAGATTCCATAGCAGAAAAAGATCTAGAATCCTTCCTGGAGGTGAATTGATGATGTACTGGAGCGTAATCTGTATCTGACTGTGACGCGCGGGTTCTATCTTCCTCTCCTGCAGACACAGAGTAGCTGGTTCTCCCTTTATGAATCACCTGTAAGCTCCGCCCGCTGAGCCACGCCCCGTCCTCCCTCGTAGTAGGCAAAGGAATTCCCGCCTTTTACCAGGATGATGGACAGCTTTCCAAAACGACACCACTGCGTTTACCGCCGATTCAGGTCGTGCGTTGTTGGTGCGCAGAAGCACGAGGACATCTCCACAAAGACGCACTAGTAACGATCACATTGCCAAAGGCTCACAAGGTTGCTGGTGAGGTTTCCCCCGTGGCCCATCACGTAGTCTTAGTGTACAATATACACGGGGCATATGAAAACATGCTAGGTAACGCTTACTGACTTACTCGTAGAAAATACTCCGGTTGGGTAGGCCATGATGCTCATTTTACAGAAACTAAATCTCAACAGGAAGCACTTACAAATATAAACGTAGCAGGTGCCCCAGTTGAAGCTCAGCTTCAGGAAAGGACAAGCCACCCTAACTCTTGGGCTGGGAAAGATAATGCAAGGCTGTGCGCTCATATATTCCATAGCAGAAAACAATCTAGAATCCTTCCTGGAGGTGAATTGATGATGTACTGGACCGTAATCTGTATCTGACTGTGACGCGCGGGTTATATCATCCTTTCCTGCAGACACAGAGTAGAAGGTTCTCCCTTTATGAATCACCTGTAAGCTCCGCCCGCTGAGCCACGCCCCGTCCACCCTCGTAGTAGGCAAGGGAATTCCCGCCTTTTACCAGGATGATGGACAGCTTTCCAAAACGACACCACTGCGTTTACCGCCGATTCAGGTTGTGCGCAGAAGCACGAGGACATCTCCACAAAGACGCACTAGTAACGATCACATTGCCAAAGGCACACAAGGTTGCTGGTGAGGTTTCCCCCGTGGCCCATCACGTAGTCTTAGTGTACAATATAAACGGGGCATATGAAAACATGCTAGGTAACGGTTACTGACTTACTCGTAGAAAATACTCCGGTTGGGTAGGCCATGATGCTCATTTTACAGAAACTAAACCTCAAAGGAAGCACTTACAAATATAAACGTAGCAGGTGCCCCAGTTGAAGCTCAGCTTCTGGAAAGGACAAGCCACCCTAACTTGGGCTTGGCAAAGATAAAGCAAGGCTGTGCGCTCATAGATTCCATAGCAGAAAAAGATCTAGAATCCTTCCTGGAGGTCAACTGATGATGTACTGGAGCGTAATCTGTATCTGACTGTGACGCGCGGGTTCTATCTTCCTCTCCTGCAGACACAGAGTAGCTGGTTCTCCCTTTATGAATCACCTCTAAGCTCTGCCCGCTGAGCCACGCCCCGTCCACCCTCGTAGTAGGCAAAGGAATTCCCGCCTTTTACCAGGATGATGGACAGCTTTCCAAAACGACACCACTGCGTTTACCGCCGATTCAGGTCGTGCGTTGTTGGTGCGCAGAAGCACGAGGACATCTCCACAAAGACGCACTAGTAACGATCACATTGCCAAAGGCACACAAGGTTGCTGGTGAGGTTTCCCCCGTGGCCCATCACGTAGTCTTAGTGTACAATATACACGGGGCATATGAAAACATGCTAGGTAACGCTTACTGACTTACTCGTAGAAAATACTCCGGTTGGGTAGGCCATGATGCTCATTTTACCGAAACTAAACCTCAACAGGAAGCACTTACAAATATAAACGTAGCAGGTGCCCCAGTTGAAGCTCAGCTTCTGGAAAGGACAAGCCACCCTAACTCTTGGGCTGGGAAAGATAAAGCAAGGCTGTGCGCTCATAGATTCCATAGCAGAAAACAATCTAGAATCCTTCCTGGAGGTGAATTGATGATGTACTGGAGCGTAATCTGACTGTGACGCGCGGGTTCTATCTTCCTCTCCTGCAGACACAGAGTAGAAGGTTCTCCCTTTATGAATCACCTGTAAGCTCCGCCCGCTGAGCCACGCCCCGTCCACCCTCGTAGTAGGCAAGGGAATTCCCGCCTTTTACCAGGATGATGGACAGCTTTCCAAAACGACACCACTGCGTTTACCGCCGATTCAGGTTGTGCGCAGAAGCACGAGGACATCTCCACAAAGACGCACTAGTAACGATCACATTGCCAAAGGCACACAAGGTTGCTGGTGAGGTTTCCCCCGTGGCCCATCACGTAGTCTTAGTGTACAATATACACGGGGCATATGAAAACATGCTAGGTAACGCTTACTGACTTACTCGTAGAAAATACTCCGGATGGGTAGGCCATGATGCTCATTTTACAGAAACTAAACCTCAACAGGAAGCACTTACAAATATAAACGTAGCAGGTGCCCCAGTTGAAGCTCAGCTTCTGGAAAGGACAAGCCACCCTAACTTGGGCTTGGCAAAGATAAAGCAAGGCTGTGCGCTCATAGATTCCATAGCAGAAAAAGATCTAGAATCCTTCCTGGAGGTCAACTGATGATGTACTGGAGCGTAGTCTGTATCTGACTGTGACGCGGGTTCTATCTTCCTCTCCTGCAGACACAGAGTAGCTGGTTCTCCCTTTATGAATCACCTGTAAGCTCCGCCCGCTGAGCCACGCCCCGTCCACCCTCGTAGTAGGCAAAGGAATTCCCGCCTTTTACCAGGATGATGGACAGCTTTCCAAAACGACACCACTGCGTTTACCGCCGATTCAGGTCGTGCGTTGTTGGTGCGCAGAAGCACGAGGACATCTCCACAAAGACGCACTAGTAACGATCACATTGCCAAAGGCACACAAGGTTGCTGGTGAGGTTTCCCCCGTGGCCCATCACGTAGTCTTAGTGTACAATACACACGGGGCATATGAAAACATGCTAGGTAACGCTTACTGACTTACTCGTAGAAAATACTCCGGTTGGGTAGGCCATGATGCTCATTTTACAGAAACTAAACCTCAACAGGAAGCACTTACAAATATAAACGTAGCAGGTGCCCCAGTTGAAGCTCAGCTTCTGGAAAGGACAAGCCAACCTAACTCTTGGGCTGGGAAAGATAAAGCAAGGCTGTGCGCTCATAGATTCCATAGCAGAAAACAATCTAGAATCCTTCCTGGAGGTGAATTGATGATGTACTGGAGCGTAATCTGTATCTGACTGTGACGCGCGGGTTCTATCTTCCTCTCCTGCAGACACAGAGTAGAAGGTTCTCCCTTTATGAATCACCTGTAAGCTCCGCCCGCTGAGCCACGCCCCGTCCACCCTCGTAGTAGGCAAGGGAATTCCCGCCTTTTACCAGGATGATGGACAGCTTTCCAAAACGACACCACTGCGTTTACCGCCGATTCAGGTTGTGCGCAGAAGCACGAGGACATCTCCACAAAGACGCACTAGTAACGATCACATTGCCAAAGGCACACAAGGTTGCTGGTGAGGTTTCCCCCGTGGCCCATCACGTAGTCTTAGTGTACAATATAAACGGGGCATATGAAAACATGCTAGGTAACGGTTACTGACTTACTCGTAGAAAATACTCCGGTTGGGTAGGCCATGATGCTCATTTCACAGAAACTAAACCTCAAAGGAAGCACTTACAAATATAAACGTAGCAGGTGCCCCAGTTGAAGCTCAGCTTCTGGAAAGGACAAGCCACCCTAACTTGGGCTTGGCAAAGATAAAGCAAGGCTGTGCGCTCATAGATTCCATAGCAGAAAAAGATCTAGAATCCTTCCTGGAGGTCAACTGATGATGTACTGGAGCGTAATCTGTATCTGACTGTGACGCGTGGGATCTATCTTCCTCTCCTGCAGACACAGAGTAGCTGGTTCTCCCTTTATGAATCACCTGTAAGCTCCGCCCGCTGAGCCACGCCCCGTCCACCCTCGTAGTAGGCAAGGGAATTCCCGCCTTTTACCAGGATGATGGACAGCTTTCCAAAACGACACCACTGCGTTTACCGTCGATTCAGGTTGTGCGCAGAAGCACGAGGACATCTCCACAAAGACGCACTAGTAACGATCACATTGCCAAAGGCACACAAGGTTGCTGGTGAGGTTTCCCCCGTGGCCCATCACGTAGTCTTAGTGTACAATATAAACGGGGCATATGAAAACATGCTAGGTAACGGTTACTGACTTACTCGTAGAAAATACTCCGGTTGGGTAGGCCATGATGCTCATTTCACAGAAACTAAACCTCAAAGGAAGCACTTACAAATATAAACGTAGCAGGTGCCCCAGTTGAAGCTCAGCTTCTGGAAAGGACAAGCCACCCTAACTTGGGCTTGGCAAAGATAAAGCAAGGCTGTGCGCTCATAGATTCCATAGCAGAAAAAGATCTAGAATCCTTCCTGGAGGTCAACTGATGATGTACTGGAGCGTAATCTGTATCTGACTGTGACGCGTGGGATCTATCTTCCTCTCCTGCAGACACAGAGTAGCTGGTTCTCCCTTTATGAATCACCTGTAAGCTCCGCCCGCTGAGCCACGCCCCGTCCACCCTCGTAGTAGGCAAAGGAATTCCCGCCTTTTACCAGGATGATGGACAGCTTTCCAAAACGACACCACTGCGTTTACCGCCGATTCAGGTCGTGCGTTGTTGGTGCGCAGAAGCACGAGGACATCTCCACAAAGACGCACTAGTAACGATCACATTGCCAAAGGCACACAAGGTTGCTGGTGAGGTTTCCCCCGTGGCCCATCACGTAGTCTTAGTGTACAATATAAACGGGGCATATGAAAACATGCTAGGTAACGCTTACTGACTTACTCGTAGAAAATACTCCGGTTGGGTAGGCCATGATGCTCATTTTACAGAAACTAAACCTCAAAGGAAGCACTTACAAATATAAACGTAGCAGGTGCCCCAGTTGAAGCTCAGCTTCTGGAAAGGACAAGCCACCCTAACTCTTGGCCTGGGAAAGATAAAGCAAGGCTGTGCGCTCATAGATTCCATAGCAGAAAACAATCTAGAATCCTTCCTGGAGGTGAATTGATGATGAACTGGAGCGTAATCTGTATCTGACTGTGACGCGCGGGTTCTATCTTCCTCTCCTGCAGACACAGAGTAGCTGGTTCTCCCTTAATGAATCACCTGTAAGCTCCGCCCGCTGAGCCACGCCCCGTCCACCCTCGTAGTAGGCAAAGGAATTCCCGCCTTTTACCAGGATGATGGACAGCTTTCCAAAACGACACCACTGCGTTTACCGCCGATTCAGGTCGTGCGTTGTTGGTGCGCAGAAGCACGAGGACATCTCCACAAAGACGCACTAGTAACGATCACATTGCCAAAGGCACACAAGGTTGCTGGTGAGGTTTCCCCCGTGGCCCATCACGTAGTCTTAGTGTACAATATACACGGGGCATATGAAAACATGCTAGGTAACGCTTACTGACTTACTCGTAGAAAATACTCCGGTTGGGTAGGCCATGATGCTCATTTTACAGAAACTAAACCTCAACAGGAAGCACTTACAAATATAAACGTAGCAGGTGCCCCAGTTGAAGCTCAGCTTCTGGAAAGGACAAGCCACCCTAACTCTTGGCCTCGGAAAGATAAAGCAAGGCTGTGCGCTCATAGATTCCATAGCAGAAAACAATCTAGAATCCTTCCTGGAGGTGAATTGATGATGAACTGGAGCGTAATCTGTATCTGACTGTGACGCGCGGGTTATATCTTCCTTTCCTGCAGACACAGAGTAGAAGGTTCTCCCTTAATGAATCACCTGTAAGCTCCGCCCGCTGAGCCACGCCCCGTCCACCCTCGTAGTAGGCAAAGGAATTCCCGCCTTTTACCAGGATGATGGACAGCTTTCCAAAACGACACCACTGCGTTTACCGCCGATTCAGGTTGTGCGCAGAAGCACGAGGACATCTCCACAAAGACGCACTAGTAACGATCACATTGCCAAAGGCACACAAGGTTGCTGGTGAGGTTTCCCCCGTGGCCCATCACGTAGTCTTAGTGTACAATATAAACGGGGCATATGAAAACATGCTAGGTAACGGTTACTGACTTACTCGTAGAAAATACTCCGGTTGGGTAGGCCATGATGCTCATTTTACAGAAACTAAACCTCAAAGGAAGCACTTACAAATATAAACGTAGCAGGTGCCCCAGTTGAAGCTCAGCTTCTGGAAAGGACAAGCCACCCTAACTTGGGCTTGGCAAAGATAAAGCAAGGCTGTGCGCTCATAGATTCCATAGCAGAAAAAGATCTAGAATCCTTCCTGGAGGTCAACTGATGATGTACTGGAGCGTAATCTGTATCTGACTGTGACGCGCGGGTTTCTATCTTCCTCTCCTGCAGACACAGAGTAGCTGGTTCTCCCTTTATGAATCACCTGTAAGCTCTGCCCGCTGAGCCACGCCCCGTCCACCCTCGTAGTAGGCAAAGGAATTCCCGCCTTTTACCAGGATGATGGACTGCTTTCCAAAACGACACCACTGCGTTTACCGCCGATTCAGGTCGTGCGTTGTTGGTGCGCAGAAGCACGAGGACATCTCCACAAAGACGCACTAGTAACGATCACATTGCCAAAGGCACACAAGGTTGCTGGTGAGGTTTCCCCCGTGGCCCATCACGTAGTCTTAGTGTACAATATACACGGGGCATATGAAAACATGCTAGGTAACGCTTACTGACTTACTCGTAGAAAATACTCCGGTTGGGTAGGCCATGATGCTCATTTTACAGAAACTAAACCTCAACAGGAAGCACTTACAAATATAAACGTAGCAGGTGCCCCAGTTGAAGCTCAGCTTCTGGAAAGGACAAGCCACCCTAACTCTTGGGCTGGGAAAGATAAAGCAAGGCTGTGCGCTCATAGATTCCATAGCAGAAAACAATCTAGAATCCTTCCTGGAGGTGAATTGATGATGTACTGGAGCGTAATCTGTATCTGACTGTGACGCGCGGGTTCTATCTTCCTCTCCTGCAGACACAGAGTAGAAGGTTCTCCCTTTATGAATCACCTGTAAGCTCCGCCCGCTGAGCCACGCCCCGTCCACCCTCGTAGTAGGCAAGGGAATTCCCGCCTTTTACCAGGATGATGGACAGCTTTCCAAAACGACACCACTGCGTTTACCGCCGATTCAGGTTGTGAGCAGAAGCACGAGGACATCTCCACAAAGACGCACTAGTAACGATCACATTGCCAAAGGCACACAAGGTTGCTGGTGAGGTTTCCCCCGTGGCCCATCACGTAGTCTTAGTGTCCAATATAAACGGGGCATATGAAAACATGCTAGGTAACGGTTACTGACTTACTCGTAGAAAATACTCCGGTTGGGTAGGCCATGATGCTCATTTTACAGAAACTAAACCTCAAAGGAAGCACTTACAAATATAAACGTAGCAGGTGCCCCAGTTGAAGCTCAGCTTCTGGAAAGGACAAGCCACCCTAACTTGGGCTTGGCAAAGATAAAGCAAGGCTGTGCGCTCATAGATTCCATAGCAGAAAAAGATCTAGAATCCTTCCTGGAGGTCAACTGATGATGTACTGGAGCGTAGTCTGTATCTGACTGTGACGCGCGGGTTCTATCTTCCTCTCCTGCAGACACAGAGTAGCTGGTTCTCCCTTTATGAATCACCTGTAAGCTCCGCCCGCTGAGCCACGCCCCGTCCACACTCGTAGTAGGCAAGGGAATTCCCGCCTTTTACCAGGATGATGGACAGCTTTCCAAAACGACACCACTGCGTTTACCGCCGATTCAGGTTGTGCGCAGAAGCACGAGGACATCTCCACAAAGACGCACTAGTAACGATCACATTGCCAAAGGCACACAAGGTTGCTGGTGAGGTTTCCCCCGTGGCCCATCACGTAGTCTTAGTGTACAATACACACGGGGCATATGAAAACATGCTAGGTAACGCTTACTGACTTACTCGTAGAAAATACTCCGGTTGGGTAGGCCATGATGCTCATTTTACAGAAACTAAACCTCAACAGGAAGCACTTACAAATATAAACGTAGCAGGTGCCCCAGTTGAAGCTCAGCTTCTGGAAAGGACAAGCCACCCTAACTCTTGGGCTGGGAAAGATAAAGCAAGGCTGTGCGCTCATAGATTCCATAGCAGAAAACAATCTAGAATCCTTCCTGGAGGTGAATTGATGATGTACTGGAGCGTAATCTGTATCTGACTGTGACGCGCGGGTTCTATCTTCCTCTCCTGCAGACACAGAGTAGAAGGTTCTCCCTTTATGAATCACCTGTAAGCTCCGCCCGCTGAGCCACGCCCCGTCCACCCTCGTAGTAGGCAAGGGAATTCCCGCCTTTTAACAGGATGATGGACAGCTTTCCAAAACGACACCACTGCGTTTACCGCCGATTCAGGTTGTGCGCAGAAGCACGAGGAAATCTCCACAAAGACGCACTAGTAACGATCACATTGCCAAAGGCACACAAGGTTGCTGGTGAGGTTTCCCCCGTGGCCCATCACGTAGTCTTAGTGTACAATATAAACGGGGCATATGAAAACATGCTAGGTAACGGTTACTGACTTACTCGTAGAAAATACTCCGGTTGGGTAGGCCATGATGCTCATTTTACAGAAACTAAACCTCAAAGGAAGCACTTACAAATATAAACGTAGCAGGTGCCCCAGTTGAAGCTCAGCTTCTGGAAAGGACAAGCCACCCTAACTTGGGCTTGGCAAAGATAAAGCAAGGCTGTGCGCTCATAGATTCCATAGCAGAAAAAGATCTAGAATCCTTCCTGGAGGTCAACTGATGATGTACTGGAGCGTAGTCTGTATCTGACTGTGACGCGCGGGTTCTATCTTCCTCTCCTGCAGACACAGAGTAGCTGGTTCTCCCTTTATGAATCACCTGTAAGCTCCGCCCGCTGAGCCACGCCCCGTCCACCCTCGTAGTAGGCAAAGGAATTCCCGCCTTTTACCAGGATGATGGACAGCTTTCCAAAACGACACCACTGCGTTTACCGCCGATTCAGGTCGTGCGTTGTTGGTGCGCAGAAGCACGAGGACATCTCCACAAAGACGCACTAGTAACGATCACATTGCCAAAGGCACACAAGGTTGCTGGTGAGGTTTCCCCCGTGGCCCATCACGTAGTCTTAGTGTACAATATAAACGGGGCATATGAAAACATGCTAGGTAACGCTTACTGACTTACTCGTAGAAAATACTCCGGTTGGGTAGGCCATGATGCTCATTTTACAGAAACTAAACCTCAAAGGAAGCACTTACAAATATAAACGTAGCAGGTGCCCCAGTTGAAGCTCAGCTTCTGGAAAGGACAAGCCACCCTAACTCTTGGCCTGGGAAAGATAAAGCAAGGCTGTGCGCTCATAGATTCCATAGCAGAAAACAATCTAGAATCCTTCCTGGAGGTGAATTGATGATGAACTGGAGCGTAATCTGTATCTGACTGTGACGCGCGGGTTCTATCTTCCTCTCCTGCAGACACAGAGTAGCTGGTTCTCCCTTAATGAATCACCTGTAAGCTCTACCCACTGAGCCACGCCCCGTCCACCCTCGTAGTAGGCAAAGGAATTCCCGCCTTTTACCAGGATGATGGACAGCTTTCCAAAACGACACCACTGCATTTACCGCCGATTCAGGTCGTGCGTTGTTGGTGCGCAGAAGCACGAGGACATCTCCACAAAGACGCACTAGTAACGATCACATTGCCAAAGGCACACAAGGTTGCTGGTGAGGTTTCCCCCGTGGCCCATCACGTAGTCTTAGTGTACAATATAAACGGGGCATATGAAAACATGCTAGGTAACGGTTACTGACTTACTCGTAGAAAATACTCCGGTCGGGTAGGCCATGATGCTCATTTTACAGAAACTAAACCTCAAAGGAAGCACTTACAAATATAAACGTAGCAGGTGCCCCAGTTGAAGCTCAGCTTCTGGAAAGGACAACCCACCCTAACTCTTGGGCTGGGAAAGATAATGCAAGGCTGTGCGCTCATAGATTCCATAGCAGAAAACAATCTAGAATCCTTCCTGGAGGTGAATTGATGATGTACTGGAGCGTAATCTGTATCTGACTGTGACGCGCGGGTTATATCTTCCTTTCCTGCAGACACAGAGTAGAAGGTTCTCCCTTTATGAATCACCTGTAAGCTCCGCCCGCTGAGCCACGCCCCGTCCACGCTCGTAGTAGGCAACGGAATTCCCGCCTTTTACCAGGATGATGGACAGCTTTCCAAAACGACACCACTGCGTTTACCGCCTATTCAGGTTGTGCGCAGAAGCACGAGGACATCTCCACAAAGACGCACTAGTAACGATCACATTGCCAAAGGCACACAAGGTTGCTGGTGAGGTTTCCCCCGTGGCCCATCACGTAGTCTTAGTGTACAATATACACGGGGCATATGAAAACATGCTAGGTAACGGTTACAGACTTACTCGTAGAAAATTCTCCGGTTGGGTAGGCCATGATGCTCATTTTACAGAAACTAAACCTCAAAGGAAGCACTTACAAATATAAACGTAGCAGGTGCCCCAGTTGAAGCTCAGCTTCTGGAAAGGACAAGCCACCCTAACTTGGGCTTGGCAAAGATAAAGCAAGGCTGTGCGCTCATAGATTCCATAGCAGAAAAAGATCTAGAATCCTTCCTGGAGGTCAACTGATGATGTACTGGAGCGTAATCTGTATCTGACTGTGACGCGCGGGTTTCTATCTTCCTCTCCTGCAGACACAGAGTAGCTGGTTCTCCCTTTATGAATCACCTGTAAGCTCTGCCCGCTGAGCCACGCCCCGTCCACCCTCGTAGTAGGCAAAGGAATTCCCGCCTTTTACCAGGATGATGGACAGCTTTCCAAAACGACACCACTGCGTTTACCGCCGATTCAGGTCGTGCGTTGTTGGTGCGCAGAAGCACGAGGACATCTCCACAAAGACGCACTAGTAACGATCACATTGCCAAAGGCACACAAGGTTGCTGGTGAGGTTTCCCCCGTGGCCCATCACGTAGTCTTAGTGTACAATATACACGGGGCATATGAAAACATGCTAGGTAACGCTTACTGACTTACTCGTAGAAAATACTCCGGTTGGGTAGGCCATGATGCTCATTTTACAGAAACTAAACCTCAACAGGAAGCACTTACAAATATAAACGTAGCAGGTGCCCCAGTTGAAGCTCAGCTTCTGGAAAGGACAAGCCACCCTAACTCTTGGGCTGGGAAAGATAAAGCAAGGCTGTGCGCTCATAGATTCCATAGCAGAAAACAATCTAGAATCCTTCCTGGAGGTGAATTGATGATGTACTGGAGCGTAATCTGTATCTGACTGTGACGCGCGGGTTCTATCTTCCTCTCCTGCAGACACAGAGTAGAAGGTTCTCCCTTTATGAATCACCTGTAAGCTCCGCCCGCTGAGCCACGCCCCGTCCACCCTCGTAGTAGGCAAGGGAATTCCCGCCTTTTACCAGGATGATGGACAGCTTTCCAAAACAACACCACTGCGTTTACCGCCGATTCAGGTCGTGCGTTGTTGGTGCGCAGAAGCACGAGGACATCTCCACAAAGACGCACTAGTAACGATCACATTGCCAAAGGCACACAAGGTTGCTGGTGAGGTTTCCCCCGTGGCCCATCACGTAGTCTTAGTGTACAATATAAAAGGGGCATATGAAAACATGCTAGGTAACGCTTACTGACTTACTCGTAGAAAATACTCCGGTTGGGTAGGCCATGATGCTCATTTTACAGAAACTAAACCTCAAAGGAAGCACTTACAAATATAAACGTAGCAGGTGCCCCAGTTGAAGCTCAGCTTCTGGAAAGGACAAGCCACCCTAATTCTTGGCCTGGGAAAGATAAAGCAAGGCTGTGCGCTCATAGATTCCATAGCAGAAAACAATCTAGAATCCTTCCTGGAGGTGAATTGATGATGAACTGGAGCGTAATCTGTATCTGACTGTGACGCGCGGGTTCTATCTTCCTCTCCTGCAGACACAGAGTAGCTGGTTCTCCCTTAATGAATCACCTGTAAGCTCCGCCCGCTGAGCCACGCCCCGTCCACCCTCGTAGTAGGCAAAGGAATTCCCGCCTTTTACCAGGATGATGGACAGCTTTCCAAAACGACACCACTGCGTTTACCGCCGATTCAGGTCGTGCGTTGTTGGTGCGCAGAAGCACGAGGACATCTCCACAAAGACGCACTAGTAACGATCACATTGCCAAAGGCACACAAGGTTGCTGGTGAGGTTTCCCCCGTGGCCCATCACGTAGTCTTAGTGTACAATATACACGGGGCATATGAAAACATGCTAGGTAACGCTTACTGACTTACTCGTAGAAAATACTCCGGTTGGGTAGGCCATGATGCTCATTTTACAGAAACTAAACCTCAACAGGAAGCACTTACAAATATAAACGTAGCAGGTGCCCCAGTTGAAGCTCAGCTTCTGGAAAGGACAAGCCACCCTAACTCTTGGCCTCGGAAAGATAAAGCAAGGCTGTGCGCTCATAGATTCCATAGCAGAAAACAATCTAGAATCCTTCCTGGAGGTGAATTGATGATGAACTGGAGCGTAATCTGTATCTGACTGTGACGCGCGGGTTATATCTTCCTTTCCTGCAGACACAGAGTAGAAGGTTCTCCCTTAATGAATCACCTGTAAGCTCCGCCCGCTGAGCCACGCCCCGTCCACCCTCGTAGTAGGCAAAGGAATTCCCGCCTTTTACCAGGATGATGGACAGCTTTCCAAAACGACACCACTGCGTTTACCGCCGATTCAGGTTGTGCGCAGAAGCACGAGGACATCTCCACAAAGACGCACTAGTAACGATCACATTGCCAAAGGCACACAAGGTTGCTGGTGAGGTTTCCCCCGTGGCCCATCACGTAGTCTTAGTGTACAATATAAACGGGGCATATGAAAACATGCTAGGTAACGGTTACTGACTTACTCGTAGAAAATACTCCGGTTGGGTAGGCCATGATGCTCATTTTACAGAAACTAAACCTCAAAGGAAGCACTTACAAATATAAACGTAGCAGGTGCCCCAGTTGAAGCTCAGCTTCTGGAAAGGACAAGCCACCCTAACTTGGGCTTGGCAAAGATAAAGCAAGGCTGTGCGCTCATAGATTCCATAGCAGAAAAAGATCTAGAATCCTTCCTGGAGGTCAACTGATGATGTACTGGAGCGTAATCTGTATCTGACTGTGACGCGCGGGTTTCTATCTTCCTCTCCTGCAGACACAGAGTAGCTGGTTCTCCCTTTATGAATCACCTGTAAGCTCTGCCCGCTGAGCCACGCCCCGTCCACCCTCGTAGTAGGCAAAGGAATTCCCGCCTTTTACCAGGATGATGGACTGCTTTCCAAAACGACACCACTGCGTTTACCGCCGATTCAGGTCGTGCGTTGTTGGTGCGCAGAAGCACGAGGACATCTCCACAAAGACGCACTAGTAACGATCACATTGCCAAAGGCACACAAGGTTGCTGGTGAGGTTTCCCCCGTGGCCCATCACGTAGTCTTAGTGTACAATATACACGGGGCATATGAAAACATGCTAGGTAACGCTTACTGACTTACTCGTAGAAAATACTCCGGTTGGGTAGGCCATGATGCTCATTTTACAGAAACTAAACCTCAACAGGAAGCACTTACAAATATAAACGTAGCAGGTGCCCCAGTTGAAGCTCAGCTTCTGGAAAGGACAAGCCACCCTAACTCTTGGGCTGGGAAAGATAAAGCAAGGCTGTGCGCTCATAGATTCCATAGCAGAAAACAATCTAGAATCCTTCCTGGAGGTGAATTGATGATGTACTGGAGCGTAATCTGTATCTGACTGTGACGCGCGGGTTCTATCTTCCTCTCCTGCAGACACAGAGTAGAAGGTTCTCCCTTTATGAATCACCTGTAAGCTCCGCCCGCTGAGCCACGCCCCGTCCACCCTCGTAGTAGGCAAGGGAATTCCCGCCTTTTACCAGGATGATGGACAGCTTTCCAAAACGACACCACTGCGTTTACCGCCGATTCAGGTTGTGAGCAGAAGCACGAGGACATCTCCACAAAGACGCACTAGTAACGATCACATTGCCAAAGGCACACAAGGTTGCTGGTGAGGTTTCCCCCGTGGCCCATCACGTAGTCTTAGTGTCCAATATAAACGGGGCATATGAAAACATGCTAGGTAACGGTTACTGACTTACTCGTAGAAAATACTCCGGTTGGGTAGGCCATGATGCTCATTTTACAGAAACTAAACCTCAAAGGAAGCACTTACAAATATAAACGTAGCAGGTGCCCCAGTTGAAGCTCAGCTTCTGGAAAGGACAAGCCACCCTAACTTGGGCTTGGCAAAGATAAAGCAAGGCTGTGCGCTCATAGATTCCATAGCAGAAAAAGATCTAGAATCCTTCCTGGAGGTCAACTGATGATGTACTGGAGCGTAGTCTGTATCTGACTGTGACGCGCGGGTTCTATCTTCCTCTCCTGCAGACACAGAGTAGCTGGTTCTCCCTTTATGAATCACCTGTAAGCTCCGCCCGCTGAGCCACGCCCCGTCCACACTCGTAGTAGGCAAGGGAATTCCCGCCTTTTACCAGGATGATGGACAGCTTTCCAAAACGACACCACTGCGTTTACCGCCGATTCAGGTTGTGCGCAGAAGCACGAGGACATCTCCACAAAGACGCACTAGTAACGATCACATTGCCAAAGGCACACAAGGTTGCTGGTGAGGTTTCCCCCGTGGCCCATCACGTAGTCTTAGTGTACAATACACACGGGGCATATGAAAACATGCTAGGTAACGCTTACTGACTTACTCGTAGAAAATACTCCGGTTGGGTAGGCCATGATGCTCATTTTACAGAAACTAAACCTCAACAGGAAGCACTTACAAATATAAACGTAGCAGGTGCCCCAGTTGAAGCTCAGCTTCTGGAAAGGACAAGCCACCCTAACTTGGGCTTGGGAAAGATAAAGCAAGGCTGTGCGCTCATAGATTCCATAGCAGAAAAAGATCTAGAATCCTTCCTGGAGGTCAACTGATGATGTACTGGAGCGTAGTCTGTATCTGACTGTGACGCGCGGGTTCTATCTTCCACTCCTGCAGACACAGAGTAGCTGGTTCTCCCTTTATGAATCACCTGTAAGCTCCGCCCGCTGAGCCACGCCCCGTCCACCCTCGTAGTAGGCAAAGGAATTCCCGCCTTTTACCAGGATGATGGACAGCTTTCCAAAACGACACCACTGCGTTTACCGCCGATTCAGGTCGTGCGTTGTTGGTGCGCAGAAGCACGAGGACATCTCCACAAAGACGCACTAGTAACGATCACATTGCCAAAGGCACACAAGGTTGCTGGTGAGGTTTCCCCCGTGGCCCATCACGTAGTCTTAGTGTACAATATAAACGGGGCATATGAAAACATGCTAGGTAACGCTTACTGACTTACTCGTAGAAAATACTCCGGTTGGGTAGGCCATGATGCTCATTTTACAGAAACTAAACCTCAAAGGAAGCACTTACAAATATAAACGTAGCAGGTGCCCCAGTTGAAGCTCAGCTTCTGGAAAGGACAAGCCACCCTAACTCTTGGCCTGGGAAAGATAAAGCAAGGCTGTGCGCTCATAGATTCCATAGCAGAAAACAATCTAGAATCCTTCCTGGAGGTGAATTGATGATGAACTGGAGCGTAATCTGTATCTGACTGTGACGCGCGGGTTCTATCTTCCTCTCCTGCAGACACAGAGTAGCTGGTTCTCCCTTAATGAATCACCTGTAAGCTCTACCCACTGAGCCACGCCCCGTCCACCCTCGTAGTAGGCAAAGGAATTCCCGCCTTTTACCAGGATGATGGACAGCTTTCCAAAACGACACCACTGCATTTACCGCCGATTCAGGTCGTGCGTTGTTGGTGCGCAGAAGCACGAGGACATCTCCACAAAGACGCACTAGTAACGATCACATTGCCAAAGGCACACAAGGTTGCTGGTGAGGTTTCCCCCGTGGCCCATCACGTAGTCTTAGTGTACAATATAAACGGGGCATATGAAAACATGCTAGGTAACGGTTACTGACTTACTCGTAGAAAATACTCCGGTCGGGTAGGCCATGATGCTCATTTTACAGAAACTAAACCTCAAAGGAAGCACTTACAAATATAAACGTAGCAGGTGCCCCAGTTGAAGCTCAGCTTCTGGAAAGGACAACCCACCCTAACTCTTGGGCTGGGAAAGATAATGCAAGGCTGTGCGCTCATAGATTCCATAGCAGAAAACAATCTAGAATCCTTCCTGGAGGTGAATTGATGATGTACTGGAGTAATCTGTATCTGACTGTGACGCGCGGGTTATATCTTCCTTTCCTGCAGACACAGAGTAGAAGGTTCTCCCTTTATGAATCACCTGTAAGCTCCGCCCGCTGAGCCACGCCCCGTCCACGCTCGTAGTAGGCAACGGAATTCCCGCCTTTTACCAGGATGATGGACAGCTTTCCAAAACGACACCACTGCGTTTACCGCCTATTCAGGTTGTGCGCAGAAGCACGAGGACATCTCCACAAAGACGCACTAGTAACGATCACATTGCCAAAGGCACACAAGGTTGCTGGTGAGGTTTCCCCCGTGGCCCATCACGTAGTCTTAGTGTACAATATACACGGGGCATATGAAAACATGCTAGGTAACGGTTACAGACTTACTCGTAGAAAATTCTCCGGTTGGGTAGGCCATGATGCTCATTTTACAGAAACTAAACCTCAAAGGAAGCACTTACAAATATAAACGTAGCAGGTGCCCCAGTTGAAGCTCAGCTTCTGGAAAGGACAAGCCACCCTAACTTGGGCTTGGCAAAGATAAAGCAAGGCTGTGCGCTCATAGATTCCATAGCAGAAAAAGATCTAGAATCCTTCCTGGAGGTCAACTGATGATGTACTGGAGCGTAATCTGTATCTGACTGTGACGCGCGGGTTTCTATCTTCCTCTCCTGCAGACACAGAGTAGCTGGTTCTCCCTTTATGAATCACCTGTAAGCTCTGCCCGCTGAGCCACGCCCCGTCCACCCTCGTAGTAGGCAAAGGAATTCCCGCCTTTTACCAGGATGATGGACAGCTTTCCAAAACGACACCACTGCGTTTACCGCCGATTCAGGTCGTGCGTTGTTGGTGCGCAGAAGCACGAGGACATCTCCACAAAGACGCACTAGTAACGATCACATTGCCAAAGGCACACAAGGTTGCTGGTGAGGTTTCCCCCGTGGCCCATCACGTAGTCTTAGTGTACAATATACACGGGGCATATGAAAACATGCTAGGTAACGCTTACTGACTTACTCGTAGAAAATACTCCGGTTGGGTAGGCCATGATGCTCATTTTACAGAAACTAAACCTCAACAGGAAGCACTTACAAATATAAACGTAGCAGGTGCCCCAGTTGAAGCTCAGCTTCTGGAAAGGACAAGCCACCCTAACTCTTGGGCTGGGAAAGATAAAGCAAGGCTGTGCGCTCATAGATTCCATAGCAGAAAACAATCTAGAATCCTTCCTGGAGGTGAATTGATGATGTACTGGAGCGTAATCTGTATCTGACTGTGACGCGCGGGTTCTATCTTCCTCTCCTGCAGACACAGAGTAGAAGGTTCTCCCTTTATGAATCACCTGTAAGCTCCGCCCGCTGAGCCACGCCCCGTCCACCCTCGTAGTAGGCAAGGGAATTCCCGCCTTTTACCAGGATGATGGACAGCTTTCCAAAACGACACCACTGCGTTTACCGCCGATTCAGGTCGTGCGTTGTTGGTGCGCAGAAGCACGAGGACATCTCCACAAAGACGCACTAGTAACGATCACATTGCCAAAGGCACACAAGGTTGCTGGTGAGGTTTCCCCCGTGGCCCATCACGTAGTCTTAGTGTACAATATAAAAGGGGCATATGAAAACATGCTAGGTAACGCTTACTGACTTACTCGTAGAAAATACTCCGGTTGGGTAGGCCATGATGCTCATTTTACAGAAACTAAACCTCAAAGGAAGCACTTACAAATATAAACGTAGCAGGTGCCCCAGTTGAAGCTCAGCTTCTGGAAAGGACAAGCCACCCTAATTCTTGGCCTGGGAAAGATAAAGCAAGGCTGTGCGCTCATAGATTCCATAGCAGAAAACAATCTAGAATCCTTCCTGGAGGTGAATTGATGATGAACTGGAGCGTAATCTGTATCTGACTGTGACGCGCGGGTTCTATCTTCCTCTCCTGCAGACACAGAGTAGCTGGTTCTCCCTTAATGAATCACCTGTAAGCTCCGCCCGCTGAGCCACGCCCCGTCCACCCTCGTAGTAGGCAAAGGAATTCCCGCCTTTTACCAGGATGATGGACAGCTTTCCAAAACGACACCACTGCGTTTACCGCCGATTCAGGTCGTGCGTTGTTGGTGCGCAGAAGCACGAGGACATCTCCACAAAGACGCACTAGTAACGATCACATTGCCAAAGGCACACAAGGTTGCTGGTGAGGTTTCCCCCGTGGCCCATCACGTAGTCTTAGTGTACAATATACACGGGGCATATGAAAACATGCTAGGTAACGCTTACTGACTTACTCGTAGAAAATACTCCGGTTGGGTAGGCCATGATGCTCATTTTACAGAAACTAAACCTCAACAGGAAGCACTTACAAATATAAACGTAGCAGGTGCCCCAGTTGAAGCTCAGCTTCTGGAAAGGACAAGCCACCCTAACTCTTGGGCTGGGAAAGATAATGCAAGGCTGTGCGCTCATAGATTCCATAGCAGAAAACAATCTTGAATCCTTCCTGGAGGTGAATTGATGATGTACTGGACCGTAATCTGTATCTGACTGTGACGCGCGGGTTATATCTTCCTTTCCTGCAGACACAGAGTAGAAGGTTCTCCATTTATGAATCACCTGTAAGCTCCGCCCGCTGAGCCACGCCCCGTCCACCCTCGTAGTAGGCAAGGGAATTCCCGCCTTTTACCAGGATGATGGACAGCTTTCCAAAACGACACCACTGCGTTTACCGCCGATTCAGGTTGTGCGCAGAAGCACGAGAACATCTCCACAAAGACGCACTAGTAACGATCACATTGCCAAAGGCACACAAGGTTGCTGGTGAGGTTTCCCCCGTGGCCCATCACGTAGTCTTAGTGTACAATATAAACGGGGCATATGAAAACATGCTAGGTAACGGTTACTGACTTACTCGTAGAAAATACTCCGGTCGGGTAGGCCATGATGCTCATTTTACAGAAACTAAACCTCAAAGGAAGCACTTACAAATATAAACGTAGCAGGTGCCCCAGTTGAAGCTCAGCTTCTGGAAAGGACAAGCCACCCTAACTCTTGGGCTGGGAAAGATAATGCAAGGCTGTGCGCTCATAGATTCCATAGCAGAAAACAATCTAGAATCCTTCCTGGAGGTGAATTGATGATGTACTGGAGCGTAATCTGTATCTGACTGTGACGCGCGGGTTATATCTTCCTTTCCTGCAGACACAGAGTAGAAGGTTCTCCCTTTATGAATCACCTGTAAGCTCCGCCCGCTGAGCCACGCCCCGTCCACCCTCGTAGTAGGCAAGGGAATTCCCGCCTTTTACCAGGATGATGGACAGCTTTCCAAAACGACACCACTGCGTTTACCGCCGATTCAGGTTGTGCGCAGAAGCACGAGAACATCTCCACAAAGACGCTCTAGTAACGATCACATTGCCAAAGGCACACAAGGTTGCTGGTGAGGTTTCCCCCGTGGCCCATCACGTAGTCTTAGTGTACAATATAAACGGGGCATATGAAAACATGCTAGGTAACGGTTACTGACTTACTCGTAGAAAATACTCCGGTCGGGTAGGCCATGATGCTCATTTTACAGAAACTAAACCTCAAAGGAAGCACTTACAAATATAAACGTAGCAGGTGCCCCAGTTGAAGCTCAGCTTCTGGAAAGGACAAGCCACCCTAACTCTTGGGCTGGGAAAGATAATGCAAGGCTGTGCGCTCATAGATTCCATAGCAGAAAACAATCTAGAATCCTTCCTGGAGGTGAATTGATGATGTACTGGAGCGTAATCTGTATCTGACTGTGACGCGCGGGTTATATCTTCCTTTCCTGCAGACACAGAGTAGAAGGTTCTCCCTTTATGAATCACCTGTAAGCTCCGCCCGCTGAGCCACGCCCCGTCCACCCTCGTAGTAGGCAAGGGAATTCCCGCCTTTTACCAGGATGATGGACAGCTTTCCAAAACGACACCACTGCGTTTACCGCCGATTCAGGTTGTGCGCAGAAGCACGAGGACATCTCCACAAAGACGCACTAGTAACGATCACATTGCCAAAGGCACACAAGGTTGCTGGTGAGGTTTCCCCCGTGGCCCATCACGTAGTCTTAGTGTACAATATACACGGGGCATATGAAAACATGCTAGGTAACGCTTACTGACTTACTCGTAGAAAATACTCCGGTTGGGTAGGCCATGATGCTCATTTTACAGAAACTAAACCTCAACAGGAAGCACTTACAAATATAAACGTAGCAGGTGCCCCAGTTGAAGCTCAGCTTCTGGAAAGGACAAGCCACCCTAACTCTTGGGCTGGGAAAGATAAAGCAAGGCTGTGCGCTCATAGATTCCATAGCAGAAAACAATCTAGAATCCTTCCTGGAGGTGAATTGATGATGTACTGGAGTGTAATCTGTATCTGACTGTGACGCGCGGGTTCTATCTTCCTCTCCTGCAGACACAGAGTAGCTGGTTCTCCCTTAATGAATCACCTGTAAGCTCCGCCCGCTGAGCCACGCCCCGTCCACCCTCGTAGTAGGCAAAGGAATTCCC
Organism: Pleurodeles waltl; assembly: GCF_031143425.1. Classification (NCBI taxonomy): domain Eukaryota; kingdom Metazoa; phylum Chordata; class Amphibia; order Caudata; family Salamandridae; genus Pleurodeles; species Pleurodeles waltl. The sequence continues at coordinate 900,619 of NW_027149821.1, read as the reverse complement.
GCCTTTTACCAGGATGATGGACAGCTTTCCAAAACGACACCACTGCGTTTACCGCCGATTCAGGTCGTGCGTTGTTGGTGCGCAGAAGCACGAGGACATCTCCACAAAGACGCACTAGTAACGATCACATTGCCAAAGGCACACAAGGTTGCTAGTGAGGTTTCCCCCGTGGCCCATCACGTAGTCTTAGTGTACAATATACACGGGGCATATGAAAACATGCTAGGTAACGCTTACTGACTTACTCGTAGAAAATACTCCGGTTGGGTAGGCCATGATGCTCATTTTACAGAAACTAAACCTCAACAGGAAGCACTTACAAATATAAACGTAGCAGGTGCCCCAGTTGAAGCTCAGCTTCTGGAAAGGACAAGCCACCCTAACTCTTGGGCTGGGAAAGATAAAGCAAGGCTGTGCGCTCATAGATTCCATAGCAGAAAACAATCTAGAATCCTTCCTGGAGGTGAATTGATGATGTAATGGAGCGTAATCTGTATCTGACTGTGACGCGCGGGTTCTATCTTCCTCTCCTGCAGACACAGAGTAGAAGGATCTCCCTTTATGAATCACCTGTAAGCTCCGCCCGCTGAGCCACGCCCCGTCCACCCTCGTAGTAGGCAAGGGAATTCCCGCCTTTTACCAGGATGATGGACAGCTTTCCAAAACGACACCACTGCGTTTACCGCCGATTCAGGTTGTGCGCAGAAGCACGAGGACATCTCCACAAAGACGCACTAGTAACGATCACATTGCCAAAGGCACACAAGGTTGCTGGTGAGGTTTCCCCGTGGCCCATCACGTAGTCTTAGTGTACAATATACACGGGGCATATGAAAACATGCTAGGTAACGCTTACTGACTTACTCGTAGAAAATACTCCGGTTGGGTAGGCCATGATGCTCATTTTACAGAAACTAAACCTCAACAGGAAGCACTTACAAATATAAACGTAGCAGGTGCCCCAGTTGAAGCTCAGCTTCTGGAAAGGACAAGCCACCCTAACTTGGGCTTGGCAAAGATAAAGCAAGGCTGTGCGCTCATAGATTCCATAGCAGAAAAAGATCTAGAATCCTTCCTGGAGGTGAATTGATGATGTACTGGAGCGTAATCTGTATCTGACTGTGACGCGCGGGTTCTATCTTCCTCTCCTGCAGACACAGAGTAGCTGGTTCTCCCTTTATGAATCACCTGTAAGCTCCGCCCGCTGAGCCACGCCCCGTCCTCCCTCGTAGTAGGCAAAGGAATTCCCGCCTTTTACCAGGATGATGGACAGCTTTCCAAAACGACACCACTGCGTTTACCGCCGATTCAGGTCGTGCGTTGTTGGTGCGCAGAAGCACGAGGACATCTCCACAAAGACGCACTAGTAACGATCACATTGCCAAAGGCTCACAAGGTTGCTGGTGAGGTTTCCCCCGTGGCCCATCACGTAGTCTTAGTGTACAATATACACGGGGCATATGAAAACATGCTAGGTAACGCTTACTGACTTACTCGTAGAAAATACTCCGGTTGGGTAGGCCATGATGCTCATTTTACAGAAACTAAACCTCAACAGGAAGCACTTACAAATATAAACGTAGCAGGTGCCCCAGTTGAAGCTCAGCTTCAGGAAAGGACAAGCCACCCTAACTCTTGGGCTGGGAAAGATAATGCAAGGCTGTGCGCTCATATATTCCATAGCAGAAAACAATCTAGAATCCTTCCTGGAGGTGAATTGATGATGTACTGGACCGTAATCTGTATCTGACTGTGACGCGCGGGTTATATCATCCTTTCCTGCAGACACAGAGTAGAAGGTTCTCCCTTTATGAATCACCTGTAAGCTCCGCCCGCTGAGCCACGCCCCGTCCACCCTCGTAGTAGGCAAGGGAATTCCCGCCTTTTACCAGGATGATGGACAGCTTTCCAAAACGACACCACTGCGTTTACCGCCGATTCAGGTTGTGCGCAGAAGCACGAGGACATCTCCACAAAGACGCACTAGTAACGATCACATTGCCAAAGGCACACAAGGTTGCTGGTGAGGTTTCCCCCGTGGCCCATCACGTAGTCTTAGTGTACAATATAAACGGGGCATATGAAAACATGCTAGGTAACGGTTACTGACTTACTCGTAGAAAATACTCCGGTTGGGTAGGCCATGATGCTCATTTTACAGAAACTAAACCTCAAAGGAAGCACTTACAAATATAAACGTAGCAGGTGCCCCAGTTGAAGCTCAGCTTCTGGAAAGGACAAGCCACCCTAACTTGGGCTTGGCAAAGATAAAGCAAGGCTGTGCGCTCATAGATTCCATAGCAGAAAAAGATCTAGAATCCTTCCTGGAGGTCAACTGATGATGTACTGGAGCGTAATCTGTATCTGACTGTGACGCGCGGGTTCTATCTTCCTCTCCTGCAGACACAGAGTAGCTGGTTCTCCCTTTATGAATCACCTGTAAGCTCTGCCCGCTGAGCCACGCCCCGTCCACCCTCGTAGTAGGCAAAGGAATTCCCGCCTTTTACCAGGATGATGGACAGCTTTCCAAAACGACACCACTGCGTTTACCGCCGATTCAGGTCGTGCGTTGTTGGTGCGCAGAAGCACGAGGACATCTCCACAAAGACGCACTAGTAACGATCACATTGCCAAAGGCACACAAGGTTGCTGGTGAGGTTTCCCCCGTGGCCCATCACGTAGTCTTAGTGTACAATATACACGGGGCATATGAAAACATGCTAGGTAACGCTTACTGACTTACTCGTAGAAAATACTCCGGTTGGGTAGGCCATGATGCTCATTTTACAGAAACTAAACCTCAACAGGAAGCACTTACAAATATAAACGTAGCAGGTGCCCCAGTTGAAGCTCAGCTTCTGGAAAGGACAAGCCACCCTAACTCTTGGGCTGGGAAAGATAAAGCAAGGCTGTGCGCTCATAGATTCCATAGCAGAAAACAATCTAGAATCCTTCCTGGAGGTGAATTGATGATGTACTGGAGTGTAATCTGTATCTGACTGTGACGCGCGGGTTCTATCTTCCTCTCCTGCAGACACAGAGTAGAAGGTTCTCCCTTTATGAATCACCTGTAAGCTCCGCCCGCTGAGCCACGCCCCGTCCACCCTCGTAGTAGGCAAGGGAATTCCCGCCTTTTACCAGGATGATGGACAGCTTTCCAAAACGACACCACTGCGTTTACCGCCGATTCAGGTTGTGCGCAGAAGCACGAGGACATCTCCACAAAGACGCACTAGTAACAATCACATTGCCAAAGGCACACAAGGTTGCTGGTGAGGTTTCCCCCGTGGCCCATCACGTAGTCTTAGTGTACAATATAAACGGGGCATATGAAAACATGCTAGGTAACGGTTACTGACTTACTCGTAGAAAATACTCCGGTTGGGTAGGCCATGATGCTCATTTCACAGAAACTAAACCTCAAAGGAAGCACTTACAAATATAAACGTAGCAGGTGCCCCAGTTGAAGCTCAGCTTCTGGAAAGGACAAGCCACCCTAACTTGGGCTTGGCAAAGATAAAGCAAGGCTGTGCGCTCATAGATTCCATAGCAGAAAAAGATCTAGAATCCTTCCTGGAGGTCAACTGATGATGTACTGGAGCGTAATCTGTATCTGACTGTGACGCGCGGGTTCTATCTTCCTCTCCTGCAGACACAGAGTAGCTGGTTCTCCCTTTATGAATCACCTGTAAGCTCTGCCCGCTGAGCCACGCCCCGTCCACCCTCGTAGTAGGCAAAGGAATTCCCGCCTTTTACCAGGATGATGGACAGCTTTCCAAAACGACACCACTGCGTTTACCGCCGATTCAGGTCGTGCGTTGTTGGTGCGCAGAAGCACGAGGACATCTCCACAAAGACGCACTAGTAACGATCACATTGCCAAAGGCACACAAGGTTGCTGGTGAGGTTTCCCCCGTGGCCCATCACGTAGTCTTAGTGTACAATATACACGGGGCATATGAAAACATGCTAGGTAACGCTTACTGACTTACTCGTAGAAAATACTCCGGTTGGGTAGGCCATGATGCTCATTTTACAGAAACTAAACCTCAACGGAAGCACTTACAAATATAAACGTAGCAGGTGCCCCAGTTGAAGCTCAGCTTCTGGAAAGGACAAGCCACCCTAACTTGGGCTTGGCAAAGATAAAGCAAGGCTGTGCGCTCATAGATTCCATAGCAGAAAAAGATCTAGAATCCTTCCTGGAGGTCAACTGATGATGTACTGGAGCGTAATCTGTATCTGACTGTGACGCGCGGGTTCTATCTTCCTCTCCTGCAGACACAGAGTAGCTGGTTCTCCCTTAATGAATCACCTGTAAGCTCCGCCCGCTGAGCCACGCCCCGTCCACCCTCATAGTAGGCAAAGGAATTCCCGCCTTTTACCAGGATGATGGACAGCTTTCCAAAACGACACCAATGCGTTTACCGCCGATTCAGGTTGTGCGTTGTTGGTGCACAGAAGCACGAGGACATCTCCACAAAGACGCACTAGTAACGATCACATTGCCAAAGGCACACAAGGTTGCTGGTGAGGTTTCCCCGTGGCCCATCACGTAGTCTTAGTGTACAATATACACGGGGCATATGAAAACATGCTAGGTAACGCTTACTGACTTACTCGTAGAAAATACTCCGGTTGGGTAGGCCATGATGCTCATTTTACAGAAACTAAACCTCAACAGGAAGCACTTACAAATATAAACGTAGCAGGTGCCCCAGTTGAAGCTCAGCTTCTGGAAAGGACAAGCCACCCTAACTCTTGGGCTGGGAAAGATAAAGCAAGGCTGTGCGCTCATAGATTCCATAGCAGAAAACAATCTAGAATCCTTCCTGGAGGTGAATTGATGATGTACTGGAGCGTAATCTGTATCTGACTGTGACGCGCGGGTTCTATCTTCCTCTCCTGCAGACAGAGTAGAAGGTTCTCCCTTTATGAATCACCTGTAAGCTCCGCCCGCTGAGCCACGCCCCGTCCACCCTCGTAGTAGGCAAGGGAATTCCCGCCTTTTACCAGGATGATGGACAGCTTTCCAAAACGACACCACTGCGTTTACCGCCGATTCAGGTTGTGCGCAGAAGCAGGAGGACATCTCCACAAAGACGCACTAGTAACGATCACATTGCCAAAGGCACACAAGGTTGCTGGTGAGGTTTCCCCCGTGGCCCATCACGTAGTCTTAGTGTACAATATAAACGGGGCATATGAAAACATGCTAGGTAACGGTTACTGACTTACTCGTAGAAAATACTCCGGTTGGGTAGGCCATGATGCTCATTTTACAGAAACTAAACCTCAAAGGAAGCACTTACAAATATAAACGTAGCAGGTGCCCCAGTTGAAGCTCAGCTTCTGGAAAGGACAAGCCACCCTAACTTGGGCTTGGCAAAGATAAAGCAAGGCTGTGCGCTCATAGATTCCATAGCAGAAAAAGATCTAGAATCCTTCCTGGAGGTCAACTGATGATGTACTGGAGCGTAATCTGTATCTGACTGTGACGCGCGGGTTCTATCTTCCTCTCCTGCAGACACAGAGTAGCTGGTTCTCCCTTAATGAATCACCTGTAAGCTCCGCCCGCTGAGCCACGCCCCGTCCACCCTCGTAGTAGGCAAAGGAATTCCCGCCTTTTACCAGGATGATGGACAGCTTTCCAAAACGACACCACTGCGTTTACCGCCGATTCAGGTCGTGCGTTGTTGGTGCGCAGAAGCACGAGGACATCTCCACAAAGACGCACTAGTAACGATCACATTGCCAAAGGCACACAAGGTTGCTGGTGAGGTTTCCCCCGTGGCCCATCACGTAGTCTTAGTGTACAATATACACGGGGCATATGAAAACATGCTAGGTAACGCTTACTGACTTACTCGTAGAAAATACTCCGGTTGGGTAGGCCATGATGCTCATTTTACAGAAACTAAACCTCAACAGGAAGCACTTACAAATATAAACGTAGCAGGTGCCCCAGTTGAAGCTCAGCTTCTGGAAAGGACAAGCCACCCTAACTCTTGGGCTGGGAAAGATAAAGCAAGGCTGTGCGCTCATAGATTCCATAGCAGAAAACAATCTAGAATCCTTCCTGGAGGTGAATTGATGATGTACTGGAGCGTAATCTGTATCTGACTGTGACGCGCGGGTTCTATCTTCCTCTCCTGCAGACACAGAGTAGAAGGTTCTCCCTTTATGAATCACCTGTAAGCTCCGCCCGCTGAGCCACGCCCCGTCCACCCTCGTAGTAGGCAAGGGAATTCCCGCCTTTTACCAGGATGATGGACAGCTTTCCAAACCGACACCACTGCGTTTACCGCCGATTCAGGTTGTGCGCAGAAGCACGAGGACATCTCCACAAAGACGCACTAGTAACGATCACATTGCCAAAGGCACACAAGGTTGCTGGTGAGGTTTCCCCCGTGGCCCATCACGTAGTCTTAGTGTACAATATACACGGGGCATATGAAAACATGCTAGGTAACGCTTACTGACTTACTCGTAGAAAATACTCCGGTTGGGTAGGCCATGATGCTCATTTTACAGAAACTAAACCTCAACAGGAAGCACTTACAAATATAAACGTAGCAGGTGCCCCAGTTGAAGCTCAGCTTCTGGAAAGGACAAGCCACCCTAACTCTTGGGCTGGGAAAGATAATGCAAGGCTGTGCGCTCATAGATTCCATAGCAGAAAACAATCTAGAATCCTTCCTAAAGGTGAATTGATGATGTACTGGAGCGTAATCTGTATCTGACTGTGACGCGCGGGTTCTATCTTCCTCTCCTGCAGACACAGAGTAGAAGGTTCTCCCTTTATGAATCACCTGTAAGCTCCGCCCGCTGAGCCACGCCCCGTCCACCCTCGTAGTAGGCAAGGGAATTCCCGCCTTTTACCAGGATGATGGACAGCTTTCCAAAACGACACCACTGCGTTTACCGCCGATTCAGGTTGTGAGCAGAAGCACGAGGACATCTCCACAAAGACGCACTAGTAACGATCACATTGCCAAAGGCACACAAGGTTGCTGGTGAGGTTTCCCCCGTGGCCCATCACGTAGTCTTAGTGTCCAATATAAACGGGGCATATGAAAACATGCTAGGTAACGGTTACTGACTTACTCGTAGAAAATACTCCGGTCGGGTAGGCCATGATGCTCATTTTACAGAAACTAAACCTCAAAGGAAGCACTTACAAATATAAACGTAGCAGGTGCCCCAGTTGAAGCTCAGCTTCTGGAAAGGACAAGCCACCCTAACTTGGGCTGGGAAAGATAAAGCAAGGCTGTGCGCTCATAGATTCCATAGCAGAAAAAGATCTAGAATCCTTCCTGGAGGTCAACTGATGATGTACTGGAGCGTAGTCTGTATCTGACTGTGACGCGGGTTCTATCTTCCTCTCCTGCAGACAGAGTAGCTGGTTCTCCCTTTATGAATCACCTGTAAGCTCCGCCCGCTGAGCCACGCCCCGTCCACCCTCGTAGTAGGCAAAGGAATTCCCGCCTTTTACCAGGATGATGGACAGCTTTCCAAAACGACACCACTGCGTTTACCGCCGATTCAGGTCGTGCGTTGTTGGTGCGCAGAAGCACGAGGACATCTCCACAAAGACGCACTAGTAACGATCACATTGCCAAAGGCACACAAGGTTGCTGGTGAGGTTTCCCCCGTGGCCCATCACGTAGTCTTAGTGTACAATATAAACGGGGCATATGAAAACATGCTAGGTAACGGTTACTGACTTACTCGTAGAAAATACTCCGGTCGGGTAGGCCATGATGCTCATTTTACAGAAACTAAACCTCAAAGGAAGCACTTACAAATATAAACGTAGCAGGTGCCCCAGTTGAAGCTCAGCTTCTGGAAAGGACAACCCACCCTAACTCTTGGGCTGTGTATGATAATGCAAGGCTGTGCGCTCATAGATTCCATAGCAGAAAACAATCTAGAATCCTTCCTGGAGGTGAATTGATGATGTACTGGAGCGTAATCTGTATCTGACTGTGACGCGCGGGTTATATCTTCCTTTCCTGCAGACACAGAGTAGAAGGTTCTCCCTTTATGAATCACCTGTAAGCTCCGCCCGCTGAGCCACGCCCCGTCCACGCTCGTAGTAGGCAACGGAATTCCCGCCTTTTACCAGGATGATGGACAGCTTTCCAAAACGACACCACTGCGTTTACCGCCGATTCAGGTTGTGCGCAGAAGCACGAGGACATCTCCACAAAGACGCACTAGTAACGATCACATTGCCAAAGGCACACAAGGTTGCTGGTGAGGTTTCCCCCGTGGCCCATCACGTAGTCTTAGTGTACAATATACACGGGGCATATGAAAACATGCTAGGTAACGGTTACAGACTTACTCGTAGAAAATTCTCCGGTTGGGTAGGCCATGATGCTCATTTTACAGAAACTAAACCTCAAAGGAAGCACTTACAAATATAAACGTAGCAGGTGCCCCAGTTGAAGCTCAGCTTCTGGAAAGGACAAGCCACCCTAACTTGGGCTTGGCAAAGATAAAGCAAGGCTGTGCGCTCATAGATTCCATAGCAGAAAACAATCTAGAATCCTTCCTGGAGGTGAATTGATGATGAACTGGAGCGTAATCTGTATCTGACTGTGAGGCGCGGGTTCTATCTTCCTCTCCTGCAGACACAGAGTAGCTGGTTCTCCCTTAATGAATCACCTGTAAGCTCCGCCCGCTGAGCCACGCCCCGTCCACCCTCGTAGTAGGCAAAGGAATTCCCGCCTTTTACCAGGATGATGGACAGCTTTCCAAAACGACACCACTGCGTTTACCGCCGATTCAGGTCGTGCGTTGTTGGTGCGCAGAAGCACGAGGACATCTCCACAAAGACGCACTAGTAACGATCACATTGCCAAAGGCACACAAGGTTGCTGGTGAGGTTTCCCCCGTGGCCCATCACGTAGTCTTAGTGTACAATATACACGGGGCATATGAAAACATGCTAGGTAACGCTTACTGACTTACTCGTAGAAAATACTCCGGTTGGGTAGGCCATGATGCTCATTTTACAGAAACTAAACCTCAACAGGAAGCACTTACAAATATAAACGTAGCAGGTGCCCCAGTTGAAGCTCAGCTTCTGGAAAGGACAAGCCACCCTAACTCTTGGGCTGGGAAAGATAAAGCAAGGCTGTGCGCTCATAGATTCCATAGCAGAAAACAATCTAGAATCCTTCCTGGAGGTGAATTGATGATGTACTGGAGCGTAATCTGTATCTGACTGTGACGCGCGGGTTCTATCTTCCTCTCCTGCAGACACAGAGTAGAAGGTTCTCCCTTTATGAATCACCTGTAAGCTCCGCCCGCTGAGCCACGCCCCGTCCACCCTCGTAGTAGGCAAGGGAATTCCCGCCTTTTACCAGGATGATGGACAGCTTTCCAAAACGACACCACTGCGTTTACCGCCGTTTCAGGTTGTGCGCAGAAGCACGAGGACATCTCCACAAAGACGCACTAGTAACGATCACATTGCCAAAGGCACACAAGGTTGCTGGTGAGGTTTCCCCCGTGGCCCATCACGTAGTCTTAGTGTCCAATATAAACGGGGCATATGAAAACATGCTAGGTAACGGTTACTGACTTACTCGTAGAAAATACTCCGGTTGGGTAGGCCATGATGCTCATTTTACAGAAACTAAACCTCAAAGGAAGCACTTACAAATATAAACGTAGCAGGTGCCCCAGTTGAAGCTCAGCTTCTGGAAAGGACAAGCCACCCTAACTTGGGCTTGGCAAAGATAAAGCAAGGCTGTGCGCTCATAGATTCCATAGCAGAAAAAGATCTAGAATCCTTCCTGGAGGTCAACTGATGATGTACTGGAGCGTAGTCTGTATCTGACTGTGACGCGCGGGTTCTATCTTCCTCTCCTGCAGACACAGAGTAGCTGGTTCTCCCTTTATGAATCACCTGTAAGCTCCGCCCGCTGAGCCACGCCCCGTCCACCCTCGTAGTAGGCAAAGGAATTCCCGCCTTTTACCAGGATGATGGACAGCTTTCCAAAACGACACCACTGCGTTTACCGCCGATTCAGGTCGTGCGTTGTTGGTGCGCAGAAGCACGAGGACATCTCCACAAAGACGCACTAGTAACGATCACATTGCCAAAGGCACACAAGGTTGCTGGTGAGGTTTCCCCCGTGGCCCATCACGTAGTCTTAGTGTACAATATACACGGGGCATATGAAAACATGCTAGGTAACGGTTACTGACTTACTCGTAGAAAATACTCCGGTTGGGTAGGCCATGATGCTCATTTTACAGAAACTAAACCTCAACAGGAAGCACTTACAAATATAAACGTAGCAGGTGCCCCAGTTGAAGCTCAGCTTCTGGAAAGGACAAGCCACCCTAACTCTTGGCCTCGGAAAGATAAAGCAAGGCTGTGCGCTCATAGATTCCATAGCAGAAAACAATCTTGAATCCTTCCTGGAGGTGAATTGATGATGAACTGGACCGTAATCTGTATCTGACTGTGACGCGCGGGTTATATCTTCCTTTCATGCAGACACAGAGTAGAAGGTTCTCCCTTTATGAATCACCTGTAAGCTCCGCCCGCTGAGCCACGCCCCGTCCACCCTCGTAGTAGGCAAAGGAATTCCCGCCTTTTACCAGGATGATGGACAGCTTTCCAAAACGACACCACTGCGTTTACCGCCGATTCAGGTTGTGCGCAGAAGCACGAGGACATCTCCACAAAGACGCACTAGTAACGATCACATTGCCAAAGGCACACAAGGTTGCTGGTGAGGTTTCCCCCGTGGCCCATCACGTAGTCTTAGTGTACAATATACACGGGGCATATGAAAACATGCTAGGTAACGGTTACAGACTTACTCGTAGAAAATTCTCCGGTTGGGTAGGCCATGATGCTCATTTTACAGAAACTAAACCTCAAAGGAAGCACTTACAAATATAAACGTAGCAGGTGCCCCAGTTGAAGCTCAGCTTCTGGAAAGGACAAGCCACCCTAACTTGGGCTTGGCAAAGATAAAGCAAGGCTGTGCGCTCATAGATTCCATAGCAGAAAAAGATCTAGAATCCTTCCTGGAGGTCAACTGATGATGTACTGGAGCGTAATCTGTATCTGACTGTGACGCGCGGGTTTCTATCTTCCTCTCCTGCAGACACAGAGTAGCTGGTTCTCCCTTTATGAATCACCTGTAAGCTCTGCCCGCTGAGCCACGCCCCGTCCACCCTCGTAGTAGGCAAAGGAATTCCCGCCTTTTACCAGGATGATGGACAGCTTTCCAAAACGACACCACTGCGTTTACCGCCGATTCAGGTTGTGCGCAGAAGCACGAGGACATCTCCACAAAGACGCACTAGTAACGATCACATTGCCAAAGGCACACAAGGTTGCTGGTGAGGTTTCCCCCGTGGCCCATCACGTAGTCTTAGTGTACAATATAAACGGGGCATATGAAAACATGCTAGGTAACGGTTACTGACTTACTCGTAGAAAATACTCCGGTTGGGCAGGCCATGATGCTCATTTTACAGAAACTAAACCTCAAAGGAAGCACTTACAAATATAAACGTAGCAGGTGCCCCAGTTGAAGCTCAGCTTCTGGAAAGGACAAGCCACCCTAACTTGGGCTTGGCAAAGATAAAGCAAGGCTGTGCGCTCATAGATTCCATAGCAGAAAAAGATCTAGAATCCTTCCTGGAGGTCAACTGATGATGTACTGGAGCGTAATCTGTATCTGACTGTGACGCGCGGGTTTCTATCTTCCTCTCCTGCAGACACAGAGTAGCTGGTTCTCCCTTTATGAATCACCTGTAAGCTCTGCCCGCTGAGCCACGCCCCGTCCACCCTCGTAGTAGGCAAAGGAATTCCCGCCTTTTACCAGGATGATGGACAGCTTTCCAAAACGACACCACTGCGTTTACCGCCGATTCAGGTCGTGCGTTGTTGGTGCGCAGAAGCACGAGGACATCTCCACAAAGACGCACTAGTAACGATCACATTGCCAAAGGCACACAAGGTTGCTGGTGAGGTTTCCCCCGTGGCCCATCACGTAGTCTTAGTGTACAATATACACGGGGCATATGAAAACATGCTAGGTAACGCTTACTGACTTACTCGTAGAAAATACTCCGGTTGGGTAGGCCATGATGCTCATTTTACAGAAACTAAACCTCAAAGGAAGCACTTACAAATATAAACGTAGCAGGTGCCCCAGTTGAAGCTCAGCTTCTGGAAAGGACAAGCCACCCTAATTCTTGGCCTGGGAAAGATAAAGCAAGGCTGTGCGCTCATAGATTCCATAGCAGAAAACAATCTAGAATCCTTCCTGGAGGTGAATTGATGATGAACTGGAGCGTAATCTGTATCTGACTGTGAGGCGCGGGTTCTATCTTCCTCTCCTGCAGACACAGAGTAGCTGGTTCTCCCTTAATGAATCACCTGTAAACTCCGCCCGCTGAGCCACGCCCCGTCCACCCTCGTAGTAGGCAAAGGAATTCCCGCCTTTTACCAGGATGATGGACAGCTTTCCAAAACGACACCACTGCGTTTACCGCCGATTCAGGTCGTGCGTTGTTGGTGCGCAGAAGCACGAGGACATCTCCACAAAGACGCACTAGTAACGATCACATTGCCAAAGGCACACAAGGTTGCTGGTGAGGTTTCCCCCGTGGCCCATCACGTAGTCTTAGTGTCCAATATAAACGGGGCATATGAAAACATGCTAGGTAACGGTTACTGACTTACTCGTAGAAAATACTCCGGTTGGGTAGGCCATGATGCTCATTTTACAGAAACTAAACCTCAACAGGAAGCACTTACAAATATAAACGTAGCAGGTGCCCCAGTTGAAGCTCAGCTTCTGGAAAGGACAAGCCACCCTAACTTGGGCTTGGCAAAGATAAAGCAAGGCTGTGCGCTCATAGATTCCATAGCAGAAAAAGATCTAGAATCCTTCCTGGAGGTCAACTGATGATGTACTGGAGCGTAGTCTGTATCTGACTGTGACGCGCGGGTTCTATCTTCCTCTCCTGCAGACACAGAGTAGCTGGTTCTCCCTTTATGAATCACCTGTAAGCTCCGCCCGCTGAGCCACGCCCCGTCCACCCTCGTAGTAGGCAAAGGAATTCCCGCCTTTTACCAGGATGATGGACAGCTTTCCAAAACGACACCACTGCGTTTACCGCCGATTCAGGTCGTGCGTTGTTGGTGCGCAGAAGCACGAGGACATCTCCACAAAGAGGCACTAGTAACGATCACATTGCCAAAGGCACACAAGGTTGCTGGTGAGGTTTCCCCCGTGGCCCATCACGTAGTCTTAGTGTACAATATAAACGGGGCATATGAAAACATGCTAGGTAACGCTTACTGACTTACTCGTAGAAAATACTCCGGTTGGGTAGGCCATAATGCTCATTTTACAGAAACTAAACCTCAAAGGAAGCACTTACAAATATAAACGTAGCAGGTGCCCCAGTTGAAGCTCAGCTTCTGGAAAGGACAAGCCACCCTAACTCTTGGCCTGGGAAAGATAAAGCAAGGCTGTGCGCTCATAGATTCCATAGCAGAAAACAATCTAGAATCCTTCCTGGAGGTGAATTGATGATGAACTGGAGCGTAATCTGTATCTGACTGTGACGCGCGGGTTCTATCTTCCTCTCCTGCAGACACAGAGTAGCTGGTTCTCCCTTAATGAATCACCTGTAAGCTCCGCCCGCTGAGCCACGCCCCGTCCACCCTCGTAGTAGGCAAAGGAATTCCCGCCTTTTACCAGGATGATGGACAGCTTTCCAAAACGACACCACTGCGTTTACCGCCGATTCAGGTCGTGCGTTGTTGGTGCGCAGAAGCACGAGGACATCTCCACAAAGACGCACTAGTAACGATCACATTGCCAAAGGCACACAAGGTTGCTGGTGAGGTTTCCCCCGTGGCCCATCACGTAGTCTTAGTGTACAATATAAACGGGGCATATGAAAACATGCTAGGTAACGGTTACTGACTTACTCGTAGAAAATACTCCGGTCGGGTAGGCCATGATGCTCATTTTACAGAAACTAAACCTCAACAGGAAGCACTTACAAATATAAACGTAGCAGGTGCCCCAGTTGAAGCTCAGCTTCTGGAAAGGACAACCCACCCTAACTCTTGGGCTGGGAAAGATAATGCAAGGCTGTGCGCTCATAGATTCCATAGCAGAAAACAATCTAGAATCCTTCCTGGAGGTGAATTGATGATGTACTGGAGCGTAATCTGTATCTGACTGTGACGCGCGGGTTATATCTTCCTTTCCTGCAGACACAGAGTAGAAGGTTCTCCCTTTATGAATCACCTGTAAGCTCCGCCCGCTGAGCCACGCCCCGTCCACGCTCGTAGTAGGCAACGGAATTCCCGCCTTTTACCAGGATGATGGACAGCTTTCCAAAACGACACCACTGCGTTTACCGCCGATTCAGGTTGTGCGCAGAAGCACGAGGACATCTCCACAAAGACGCACTAGTAACGATCACATTGCCAAAGGCACACAAGGTTGCTGGTGAGGTTTCCCCCGTGGCCCATCACGTAGTCTTAGTGTACAATATACACGGGGCATATGAAAACATGCTAGGTAACGGTTACAGACTTACTCGTAGAAAATTCTCCGGTTGGGTAGGCCATGATGCTCATTTTACAGAAACTAAACCTCAAAGGAAGCACTTACAAATATAAACGTAGCAGGTGCCCCAGTTGAAGCTCAGCTTCTGGAAAGGACAAGCCACCCTAACTTGGGCTTGGCAAAGATAAAGCAAGGCTGTGCGCTCATAGATTCCATAGCAGAAAACAATCTAGAATCCTTCCTGGAGGTGAATTGATGATGAACTGGAGCGTAATCTGTATCTGACTGTGAGGCGCGGGTTCTATCTTCCTCTCCTGCAGACACAGAGTAGCTGGTTCTCCCTTAATGAATCACCTGTAAGCTCCGCCCGCTGAGCCACGCCCCGTCCACCCTCGTAGTAGGCAAAGGAATTCCCGCCTTTTACCAGGATGATGGACAGCTTTCCAAAACGACACCACTGCGTTTACCGCCGATTCAGGTCGTGCGTTGTTGGTGCGCAGAAGCACGAGGACATCTCCACAAAGACGCACTAGTAACGATCACATTGCCAAAGGCACACAAGGTTGCTGGTGAGGTTTCCCCCGTGGCCCATCACGTAGTCTTAGTGTACAATATACACGGGGCATATGAAAACATGCTAGGTAACGCTTACTGACTTACTCGTAGAAAATACTCCGGTTGGGTAGGCCATGATGCTCATTTTACAGAAACTAAACCTCAACAGGAAGCACTTACAAATATAAACGTAGCAGGTGCCCCAGTTGAAGCTCAGCTTCTGGAAAGGACAAGCCACCCTAACTCTTGGGCTGGGAAAGATAAAGCAAGGCTGTGCGCTCATAGATTCCATAGCAGAAAACAATCTAGAATCCTTCCTGGAGGTGAATTGATGATGTACTGGAGCGTAATCTGTATCTGACTGTGACGCGCGGGTTCTATCTTCCTCTCCTGCAGACACAGAGTAGAAGGTCCTCCCTTTATGAATCACCTGTAAGCTCCGCCCGCTGAGCCACGCCCCGTCCACCCTCGTAGTAGGCAAGGGAATTCCCGCCTTTTACCAGGATGATGGACAGCTTTCCAAAACGACACCACTGCGTTTACCGCCGTTTCAGGTTGTGCGCAGAAGCACGAGGACATCTCCACAAAGACGCACTAGTAACGATCACATTGCCAAAGGCACACAAGGTTGCTGGTGAGGTTTCCCCCGTGGCCCATCACGTAGTCTTAGTGTCCAATATAAACGGGGCATATGAAAACATGCTAGGTAACGGTTACTGACTTACTCGTAGAAAATACTCCGGTTGGGTAGGCCATGATGCTCATTTTACAGAAACTAAACCTCAAAGGAAGCACTTACAAATATAAACGTAGCAGGTGCCCCAGTTGAAGCTCAGCTTCTGGAAAGGACAAGCCACCCTAACTTGGGCTTGGCAAAGATAAAGCAAGGCTGTGCGCTCATAGATTCCATAGCAGAAAAAGATCTAGAATCCTTCCTGGAGGTCAACTGATGATGTACTGGAGCGTAGTCTGTATCTGACTGTGACGCGCGGGTTCTATCTTCCTCTCCTGCAGACACAGAGTAGCTGGTTCTCCCTTTATGAATCACCTGTAAGCTCCGCCCGCTGAGCCACGCCCCGTCCACCCTCGTAGTAGGCAAAGGAATTCCCGCCTTTTACCAGGATGATGGACAGCTTTCCAAAACGACACCACTGCGTTTACCGCCGATTCAGGTCGTGCGTTGTTGGTGCGCAGAAGCACGAGGACATCTCCACAAAGACGCACTAGTAACGATCACATTGCCAAAGGCACACAAGGTTGCTGGTGAGGTTTCCCCCGTGGCCCATCACGTAGTCTTAGTGTCCAATATAAACGGGGCATATGAAAACATGCTAGGTAACGGTTACTGACTTACTCGTAGAAAATACTCCGGTTGGGTAGGCCATGATGCTCATTTTACAGAAACTAAACCTCAACAGGAAGCACTTACAAATATAAACGTAGCAGGTGCCCCAGTTGAAGCTCAGCTTCTGGAAAGGACAAGCCACCCTAACTTGGGCTTGGCAAAGATAAAGCAAGGCTGTGCGCTCATAGATTCCATAGCAGAAAAAGATCTAGAATCCTTCCTGGAGGTCAACTGATGATGTACTGGAGCGTAGTCTGTATCTGACTGTGACGCGCGGGTTCTATCTTCCTCTCCTGCAGACACAGAGTAGCTGGTTCTCCCTTTATGAATCACCTGTAAGCTCCGCCCGCTGAGCCACGCCCCGTCCACCCTCGTAGTAGGCAAAGGAATTCCCGCCTTTTACCAGGATGATGGACAGCTTTCCAAAACGACACCACTGCGTTTACCGCCGATTCAGGTCGTGCGTTGTTGGTGCGCAGAAGCACGAGGACATCTCCACAAAGAGGCACTAGTAACGATCACATTGCCAAAGGCACACAAGGTTGCTGGTGAGGTTTCCCCCGTGGCCCATCACGTAGTCTTAGTGTACAATATAAACGGGGCATATGAAAACATGCTAGGTAACGCTTACTGACTTACTCGTAGAAAATACTCCGGTTGGGTAGGCCATAATGCTCATTTTACAGAAACTAAACCTCAAAGGAAGCACTTACAAATATAAACGTAGCAGGTGCCCCAGTTGAAGCTCAGCTTCTGGAAAGGACAAGCCACCCTAACTCTTGGCCTGGGAAAGATAAAGCAAGGCTGTGCGCTCATAGATTCCATAGCAGAAAACAATCTAGAATCCTTCCTGGAGGTGAATTGATGATGAACTGGAGCGTAATCTGTATCTGACTGTGACGCGCGGGTTCTATCTTCCTCTCCTGCAGACACAGAGTAGCTGGTTCTCCCTTAATGAATCACCTGTAAGCTCCGCCCGCTGAGCCACGCCCCGTCCACCCTCGTAGTAGGCAAAGGAATTCCCGCCTTTTACCAGGATGATGGACAGCTTTCCAAAACGACACCACTGCGTTTACCGCCGATTCAGGTCGTGCGTTGTTGGTGCGCAGAAGCACGAGGACATCTCCACAAAGACGCACTAGTAACGATCACATTGCCAAAGGCACACAAGGTTGCTGGTGAGGTTTCCCCCGTGGCCCATCACGTAGTCTTAGTGTACAATATAAACGGGGCATATGAAAACATGCTAGGTAACGGTTACTGACTTACTCGTAGAAAATACTCCGGTCGGGTAGGCCATGATGCTCATTTTACAGAAACTAAACCTCAACAGGAAGCACTTACAAATATAAACGTAGCAGGTGCCCCAGTTGAAGCTCAGCTTCTGGAAAGGACAACCCACCCTAACTCTTGGGCTGGGAAAGATAATGCAAGGCTGTGCGCTCATAGATTCCATAGCAGAAAACAATCTAGAATCCTTCCTGGAGGTGAATTGATGATGTACTGGAGCGTAATCTGTATCTGACTGTGACGCGCGGGTTATATCTTCCTTTCCTGCAGACACAGAGTAGAAGGTTCTCCCTTTATGAATCACCTGTAAGCTCCGCCCGCTGAGCCACGCCCCGTCCACGCTCGTAGTAGGCAACGGAATTCCCGCCTTTTACCAGGATGATGGACAGCTTTCCAAAACGACACCACTGCGTTTACCGCCGATTCAGGTTGTGCGCAGAAGCACGAGGACATCTCCACAAAGACGCACTAGTAACGATCACATTGCCAAAGGCACACAAGGTTGCTGGTGAGGTTTCCCCCGTGGCCCATCACGTAGTCTTAGTGTACAATATACACGGGGCATATGAAAACATGCTAGGTAACGGTTACAGACTTACTCGTAGAAAATTCTCCGGTTGGGTAGGCCATGATGCTCATTTTACAGAAACTAAACCTCAAAGGAAGCACTTACAAATATAAACGTAGCAGGTGCCCCAGTTGAAGCTCAGCTTCTGGAAAGGACAAGCCACCCTAACTTGGGCTTGGCAAAGATAAAGCAAGGCTGTGCGCTCATAGATTCCATAGCAGAAAACAATCTAGAATCCTTCCTGGAGGTGAATTGATGATGAACTGGAGCGTAATCTGTATCTGACTGTGAGGCGCGGGTTCTATCTTCCTCTCCTGCAGACACAGAGTAGCTGGTTCTCCCTTAATGAATCACCTGTAAGCTCCGCCCGCTGAGCCACGCCCCGTCCACCCTCGTAGTAGGCAAAGGAATTCCCGCCTTTTACCAGGATGATGGACAGCTTTCCAAAACGACACCACTGCGTTTACCGCCGATTCAGGTCGTGCGTTGTTGGTGCGCAGAAGCACGAGGACATCTCCACAAAGACGCACTAGTAACGATCACATTGCCAAAGGCACACAAGGTTGCTGGTGAGGTTTCCCCCGTGGCCCATCACGTAGTCTTAGTGTACAATATACACGGGGCATATGAAAACATGCTAGGTAACGCTTACTGACTTACTCGTAGAAAATACTCCGGTTGGGTAGGCCATGATGCTCATTTTACAGAAACTAAACCTCAACAGGAAGCACTTACAAATATAAACGTAGCAGGTGCCCCAGTTGAAGCTCAGCTTCTGGAAAGGACAAGCCACCCTAACTCTTGGGCTGGGAAAGATAAAGCAAGGCTGTGCGCTCATAGATTCCATAGCAGAAAACAATCTAGAATCCTTCCTGGAGGTGAATTGATGATGTACTGGAGCGTAATCTGTATCTGACTGTGACGCGCGGGTTCTATCTTCCTCTCCTGCAGACACAGAGTAGAAGGTCCTCCCTTTATGAATCACCTGTAAGCTCCGCCCGCTGAGCCACGCCCCGTCCACCCTCGTAGTAGGCAAGGGAATTCCCGCCTTTTACCAGGATGATGGACAGCTTTCCAAAACGACACCACTGCGTTTACCGCCGTTTCAGGTTGTGCGCAGAAGCACGAGGACATCTCCACAAAGACGCACTAGTAACGATCACATTGCCAAAGGCACACAAGGTTGCTGGTGAGGTTTCCCCCGTGGCCCATCACGTAGTCTTAGTGTCCAATATAAACGGGGCATATGAAAACATGCTAGGTAACGGTTACTGACTTACTCGTAGAAAATACTCCGGTTGGGTAGGCCATGATGCTCATTTTACAGAAACTAAACCTCAAAGGAAGCACTTACAAATATAAACGTAGCAGGTGCCCCAGTTGAAGCTCAGCTTCTGGAAAGGACAAGCCACCCTAACTTGGGCTTGGCAAAGATAAAGCAAGGCTGTGCGCTCATAGATTCCATAGCAGAAAAAGATCTAGAATCCTTCCTGGAGGTCAACTGATGATGTACTGGAGCGTAGTCTGTATCTGACTGTGACGCGCGGGTTCTATCTTCCTCTCCTGCAGACACAGAGTAGCTGGTTCTCCCTTTATGAATCACCTGTAAGCTCCGCCCGCTGAGCCACGCCCCGTCCACCCTCGTAGTAGGCAAAGGAATTCCCGCCTTTTACCAGGATGATGGACAGCTTTCCAAAACGACACCACTGCGTTTACCGCCGATTCAGGTCGTGCGTTGTTGGTGCGCAGAAGCACGAGGACATCTCCACAAAGACGCACTAGTAACGATCACATTGCCAAAGGCACACAAGGTTGCTGGTGAGGTTTCCCCCGTGGCCCATCACGTAGTCTTAGTGTACAATATACACGGGGCATATGAAAACATGCTAGGTAACGGTTACTGACTTACTCGTAGAAAATACTCCGGTTGGGTAGGCCATGATGCTCATTTTACAGAAACTAAACCTCAACAGGAAGCACTTACAAATATAAACGTAGCAGGTGCCCCAGTTGAAGCTCAGCTTCTGGAAAGGACAAGCCACCCTAACTCTTGGCCTCGGAAAGATAAAGCAAGGCTGTGCGCTCATAGATTCCATAGCAGAAAACAATCTTGAATCCTTCCTGGAGGTGAATTGATGATGAACTGGACCGTAATCTGTATCTGACTGTGACGCGCGGGTTATATCTTCCTTTCCTGCAGACACAGAGTAGAAGGTTCTCCCTTTATGAATCACCTGTAAGCTCCGCCCGCTGAGCCACGCCCCGTCCACCCTCGTAGTAGGCAAAGGAATTCCCGCCTTTTACCAGGATGATGGACAGCTTTCCAAAACGACACCACTGCGTTTACCGCCGATTCAGGTTGTGCGCAGAAGCACGAGGACATCTCCACAAAGACGCACTAGTAACGATCACATTGCCAAAGGCACACAAGGTTGCTGGTGAGGTTTCCCCCGTGGCCCATCACGTAGTCTTAGTGTACAATATACACGGGGCATATGAAAACATGCTAGGTAACGGTTACAGACTTACTCGTAGAAAATACTCCGGTTGGGTAGGCCATGATGCTCATTTTACAGAAACTAAACCTCAAAGGAAGCACTTACAAATATAAACGTAGCAGGTGCCCCAGTTGAAGCTCAGCTTCTGGAAAGGACAAGCCACCCTAACTTGGGCTTGGCAAAGATAAAGCAAGGCTGTGCGCTCATAGATTCCATAGCAGAAAAAGATCTAGAATCCTTCCTGGAGGTCAACTGATGATGTACTGGAGCGTAATCTGTATCTGACTGTGACGCGCGGGTTTCTATCTTCCTCTCCTGCAGACACAGAGTAGCTGGTTCTCCCTTTATGAATCACCTGTAAGCTCTGCCCGCTGAGCCACGCCCCGTCCACCCTCGTAGTAGGCAAAGGAATTCCCGCCTTTTACCAGGATGATGGACAGCTTTCCAAAACGACACCACTGCGTTTACCGCCGATTCAGGTTGTGCGCAGAAGCACGAGGACATCTCCACAAAGACGCACTAGTAACGATCACATTGCCAAAGGCACACAAGGTTGCTGGTGAGGTTTCCCCCGTGGCCCATCACGTAGTCTTAGTGTACAATATAAACGGGGCATATGAAAACATGCTAGGTAACGGTTACTGACTTACTCGTAGAAAATACTCCGGTTGGGCAGGCCATGATGCTCATTTTACAGAAACTAAACCTCAAAGGAAGCACTTACAAATATAAACGTAGCAGGTGCCCCAGTTGAAGCTCAGCTTCTGGAAAGGACAAGCCACCCTAACTTGGGCTTGGCAAAGATAAAGCAAGGCTGTGCGCTCATAGATTCCATAGCAGAAAAAGATCTAGAATCCTTCCTGGAGGTCAACTGATGATGTACTGGAGCGTAATCTGTATCTGACTGTGACGCGCGGGTTTCTATCTTCCTCTCCTGCAGACACAGAGTAGCTGGTTCTCCCTTTATGAATCACCTGTAAGCTCTGCCCGCTGAGCCACGCCCCGTCCACCCTCGTAGTAGGCAAAGGAATTCCCGCCTTTTACCAGGATGATGGACAGCTTTCCAAAACGACACCACTGCGTTTACCGCCGATTCAGGTCGTGCGTTGTTGGTGCGCAGAAGCACGAGGACATCTCCACAAAGACGCACTAGTAACGATCACATTGCCAAAGGCACACAAGGTTGCTGGTGAGGTTTCCCCCGTGGCCCATCACGTAGTCTTAGTGTACAATATACACGGGGCATATGAAAACATGCTAGGTAACGCTTACTGACTTACTCGTAGAAAATACTCCGGTTGGGTAGGCCATGATGCTCATTTTACAGAAACTAAACCTCAACAGGAAGCACTTACAATATTTAAACGTAGCAGGTGCCCCAGTTGAAGCTCAGCTTCTGGAAAGGACAAGCCACCCTAACTCTTGGGCTGGGAAAGATAAAGCAAGGCTGTGCGCTCATAGATTCCATAGCAGAAAACAATCTAGAATCCTTCCTGGAGGTGAATTGATGATGTACTGGAGCGTAATCTGTATCTGACTGTGACGCGCGGGTTCTATCTTCCTCTCCTGCAGACACAGAGTAGAAGGTTCTCCCTTTATGAATCACCTGTAAGCTCCGCCCGCTGAGCCACGCCCCGTCCACCCTCGTAGTAGGCAAGGGAATTCCCGCCTTTTACCAGGATGATGGACAGCTTTCCAAAACGACACCACTGCTTTTACCGCCGATTCAGGTTGTGAGCAGAAGCACGAGGACATCTCCACAAAGACGCACTAGTAACGATCACATTGCCAAAGGCACACAAGGTTGCTGGTGAGGTTTCCCCCGTGGCCCATCACGTAGTCTTAGTGTCCAATATAAACGGGGCATATGAAAACATGCTAGGTAACGGTTACTGACTTACTCGTAGAAAATACTCCGGTTGGGTAGGCCATGATGCTCATTTTACAGAAACTAAACCTCAAAGGAAGCACTTACAAATATAAACGTAGCAGGTGCCCCAGTTGAAGCTCAGCTTCTGGAAAGGACAAGCCACCCTAACTTGGGCTTGGCAAAGATAAAGCAAGGCTGTGCGCTCATAGATTCCATAGCAGAAAAAGATCTAGAATCCTTCCTGGAGGTCAACTGATGATGTACTGGAGCGTAATCTGTATCTGACTGTGACGCGCGGGTTCTATCTTCCTCTCCTGCAGACACAGAGTAGCTGGTTCTCCCTTAATGAATCACCTGTAAGCTCCGCCCGCTGAGCCACGCCCCGTCCACCCTCGTAGTAGGCAAAGGAATTCCCGCCTTTTACCAGGATGATGGACAGCTTTCCAAAACGACACCACTGCGTTTACCGCCGATTCAGGTCGTGCGTTGTTGGTGCGCAGAAGCACGAGGACATCTCCACAAAGACGCACTAGTAACGATCACATTGCCAAAGGCACACAAGGTTGCTGGTGAGGTTTCCCCCGTGGCCCATCACGTAGTCTTAGTGTACAATATACACGGGGCATATGAAAACAGGCTAGGTAACGCTTACTGACTTACTCGTAGAAAATACTCCGGTTGGGTAGGCCATGATGCTCATTTTACAGAAACTAAACCTCAAAGGAAGCACTTACAAATATAAACGTAGCAGGTGCCCCAGTTGAAGCTCAGCTTCTGGAAAGGACAAGCCACCCTAATTCTTGGCCTGGGAAAGATAAAGCAAGGCTGTGCGCTCATAGATTCCATAGCAGAAAACAATCTAGAATCCTTCCTGGAGGTGAATTGATGATGAACTGGAGCGTAATCTGTATCTGACTGTGAGGCGCGGGTTCTATCTTCCTCTCCTGCAGACACAGAGTAGCTGGTTCTCCCTTAATGAATCACCTGTAAGCTCCGCCCGCTGAGCCACGCCCCGTCCACCCTCGTAGTAGGCAAAGGAATTCCCGCCTTTTACCAGGATGATGGACAGCTTTCCAAAACGACACCACTGCGTTTACCGCCGATTCAGGTCGTGCGTTGTTGGTGCGCAGAAGCACGAGGACATCTCCACAAAGACGCACTAGTAACGATCACATTGCCAAAGGCACACAAGGTTGCTGGTGAGGTTTCCCCCGTGGCCCATCACGTAGTCTTAGTGTACAATATACACGGGGCATATGAAAACATGCTAGGTAACGGTTACTGACTTACTCGTAGAAAATACTCCGGTTGGGTAGGCCATGATGCTCATTTTACAGAAACTAAACCTCAACAGGAAGCACTTACAAATATAAACGTAGCAGGTGCCCCAGTTGAAGCTCAGCTTCTGGAAAGGACAAGCCACCCTAACTCTTGGCCTCGGAAAGATAAAGCAAGGCTGTGCGCTCATAGATTCCATAGCAGAAAACAATCTTGAATCCTTCCTGGAGGTGAATTGATGATGAACTGGACCGTAATCTGTATCTGACTGTGACGCGCGGGTTATATCTTCCTTTCATGCAGACACAGAGTAGAAGGTTCTCCCTTTATGAATCACCTGTAAGCTCCGCCCGCTGAGCCACGCCCCGTCCACCCTCGTAGTAGGCAAAGGAATTCCCGCCTTTTACCAGGATGATGGACAGCTTTCCAAAACGACACCACTGCGTTTACCGCCGATTCAGGTTGTGCGCAGAAGCACGAGGACATCTCCACAAAGACGCACTAGTAACGATCACATTGCCAAAGGCACACAAGGTTGCTGGTGAGGTTTCCCCCGTGGCCCATCACGTAGTCTTAGTGTACAATATACACGGGGCATATGAAAACATGCTAGGTAACGGTTACAGACTTACTCGTAGAAAATTCTCCGGTTGGGTAGGCCATGATGCTCATTTTACAGAAACTAAACCTCAAAGGAAGCACTTACAAATATAAACGTAGCAGGTGCCCCAGTTGAAGCTCAGCTTCTGGAAAGGACAAGCCACCCTAACTTGGGCTTGGCAAAGATAAAGCAAGGCTGTGCGCTCATAGATTCCATAGCAGAAAAAGATCTAGAATCCTTCCTGGAGGTCAACTGATGATGTACTGGAGCGTAATCTGTATCTGACTGTGACGCGCGGGTTTCTATCTTCCTCTCCTGCAGACACAGAGTAGCTGGTTCTCCCTTTATGAATCACCTGTAAGCTCTGCCCGCTGAGCCACGCCCCGTCCACCCTCGTAGTAGGCAAAGGAATTCCCGCCTTTTACCAGGATGATGGACAGCTTTCCAAAACGACACCACTGCGTTTACCGCCGATTCAGGTTGTGCGCAGAAGCACGAGGACATCTCCACAAAGACGCACTAGTAACGATCACATTGCCAAAGGCACACAAGGTTGCTGGTGAGGTTTCCCCCGTGGCCCATCACGTAGTCTTAGTGTACAATATAAACGGGGCATATGAAAACATGCTAGGTAACGGTTACTGACTTACTCGTAGAAAATACTCCGGTTGGGCAGGCCATGATGCTCATTTTACAGAAACTAAACCTCAAAGGAAGCACTTACAAATATAAACGTAGCAGGTGCCCCAGTTGAAGCTCAGCTTCTGGAAAGGACAAGCCACCCTAACTTGGGCTTGGCAAAGATAAAGCAAGGCTGTGCGCTCATAGATTCCATAGCAGAAAAAGATCTAGAATCCTTCCTGGAGGTCAACTGATGATGTACTGGAGCGTAATCTGTATCTGACTGTGACGCGCGGGTTTCTATCTTCCTCTCCTGCAGACACAGAGTAGCTGGTTCTCCCTTTATGAATCACCTGTAAGCTCTGCCCGCTGAGCCACGCCCCGTCCACCCTCGTAGTAGGCAAAGGAATTCCCGCCTTTTACCAGGATGATGGACAGCTTTCCAAAACGACACCACTGCGTTTACCGCCGATTCAGGTCGTGCGTTGTTGGTGCGCAGAAGCACGAGGACATCTCCACAAAGACGCACTAGTAACGATCACATTGCCAAAGGCACACAAGGTTGCTGGTGAGGTTTCCCCCGTGGCCCATCACGTAGTCTTAGTGTACAATATACACGGGGCATATGAAAACATGCTAGGTAACGCTTACTGACTTACTCGTAGAAAATACTCCGGTTGGGTAGGCCATGATGCTCATTTTACAGAAACTAAACCTCAAAGGAAGCACTTACAAATATAAACGTAGCAGGTGCCCCAGTTGAAGCTCAGCTTCTGGAAAGGACAAGCCACCCTAATTCTTGGCCTGGGAAAGATAAAGCAAGGCTGTGCGCTCATAGATTCCATAGCAGAAAACAATCTAGAATCCTTCCTGGAGGTGAATTGATGATGAACTGGAGCGTAATCTGTATCTGACTGTGAGGCGCGGGTTCTATCTTCCTCTCCTGCAGACACAGAGTAGCTGGTTCTCCCTTAATGAATCACCTGTAAACTCCGCCCGCTGAGCCACGCCCCGTCCACCCTCGTAGTAGGCAAAGGAATTCCCGCCTTTTACCAGGATGATGGACAGCTTTCCAAAACGACACCACTGCGTTTACCGCCGATTCAGGTCGTGCGTTGTTGGTGCGCAGAAGCACGAGGACATCTCCACAAAGACGCACTAGTAACGATCACATTGCCAAAGGCACACAAGGTTGCTGGTGAGGTTTCCCCCGTGGCCCATCACGTAGTCTTAGTGTCCAATATAAACGGGGCATATGAAAACATGCTAGGTAACGGTTACTGACTTACTCGTAGAAAATACTCCGGTTGGGTAGGCCATGATGCTCATTTTACAGAAACTAAACCTCAACAGGAAGCACTTACAAATATAAACGTAGCAGGTGCCCCAGTTGAAGCTCAGCTTCTGGAAAGGACAAGCCACCCTAACTTGGGCTTGGCAAAGATAAAGCAAGGCTGTGCGCTCATAGATTCCATAGCAGAAAAAGATCTAGAATCCTTCCTGGAGGTCAACTGATGATGTACTGGAGCGTAGTCTGTATCTGACTGTGACGCGCGGGTTCTATCTTCCTCTCCTGCAGACACAGAGTAGCTGGTTCTCCCTTTATGAATCACCTGTAAGCTCCGCCCGCTGAGCCACGCCCCGTCCACCCTCGTAGTAGGCAAAGGAATTCCCGCCTTTTACCAGGATGATGGACAGCTTTCCAAAACGACACCACTGCGTTTACCGCCGATTCAGGTCGTGCGTTGTTGGTGCGCAGAAGCACGAGGACATCTCCACAAAGACGCACTAGTAACGATCACATTGCCAAAGGCACACAAGGTTGCTGGTGAGGTTTCCCCCGTGGCCCATCACGTAGTCTTAGTGTACAATATAAACGGGGCATATGAAAACATGCTAGGTAACGCTTACTGACTTACTCGTAGAAAATACTCCGGTTGGGTAGGCCATAATGCTCATTTTACAGAAACTAAACCTCAAAGGAAGCACTTACAAATATAAACGTAGCAGGTGCCCCAGTTGAAGCTCAGCTTCTGGAAAGGACAAGCCACCCTAACTCTTGGCCTGGGAAAGATAAAGCAAGGCTGTGCGCTCATAGATTCCATAGCAGAAAACTATCTAGAATCCTTCCTGGAGGTGAATTGATGATGAACTGGAGCGTAATCTGTATCTGACTGTGACGCGCGGGTTCTATCTTCCTCTCCTGCAGACACAGAGTAGCTGGTTCTCCCTTAATGAATCACCTGTAAGCTCCGCCCGCTGAGCCACGCCCCGTCCACCCTCGTAGTAGGCAAAGGAATTCCCGCCTTTTACCAGGATGATGGACAGCTTTCCAAAACGACACCACTGCGTTTACCGCCGATTCAGGTCGTGCGTTGTTGGTGCGCAGAAGCACGAGGACATCTCCACAAAGACGCACTAGTAACGATCACATTGCCAAAGGCACACAAGGTTGCTGGTGAGGTTTCCCCCGTGGCCCATCACGTAGTCTTAGTGTACAATATAAACGGGGCATATGAAAACATGCTAGGTAACGGTTACTGACTTACTCGTAGAAAATACTCCGGTCGGGTAGGCCATGATGCTCATTTTACAGAAACTAAACCTCAACAGGAAGCACTTACAAATATAAACGTAGCAGGTGCCCCAGTTGAAGCTCAGCTTCTGGAAAGGACAACCCACCCTAACTCTTGGGCTGGGAAAGATAATGCAAGGCTGTGCGCTCATAGATTCCATAGCAGAAAACAATCTAGAATCCTTCCTGGAGGTGAATTGATGATGTACTGGAGCGTAATCTGTATCTGACTGTGACGCGCGGGTTATATCTTCCTTTCCTGCAGACACAGAGTAGAAGGTTCTCCCTTTATGAATCACCTGTAAGCTCCGCCCGCTGAGCCACGCCCCGTCCACGCTCGTAGTAGGCAACGGAATTCCCGCCTTTTACCAGGATGATGGACAGCTTTCCAAAACGACACCACTGCGTTTACCGCCGATTCAGGTTGTGCGCAGAAGCACGAGGACATCTCCACAAAGACGCACTAGTAACGATCACATTGCCAAAGGCACACAAGGTTGCTGGTGAGGTTTCCCCCGTGGCCCATCACGTAGTCTTAGTGTACAATATACACGGGGCATATGAAAACATGCTAGGTAACGGTTACAGACTTACTCGTAGAAAATTCTCCGGTTGGGTAGGCCATGATGCTCATTTTACAGAAACTAAACCTCAAAGGAAGCACTTACAAATATAAACGTAGCAGGTGCCCCAGTTGAAGCTCAGCTTCTGGAAAGGACAAGCCACCCTAACTTGGGCTTGGCAAAGATAAAGCAAGGCTGTGCGCTCATAGATTCCATAGCAGAAAACAATCTAGAATCCTTCCTGGAGGTGAATTGATGATGAACTGGAGCGTAATCTGTATCTGACTGTGAGGCGCGGGTTCTATCTTCCTCTCCTGCAGACACAGAGTAGCTGGTTCTCCCTTAATGAATCACCTGTAAGCTCCGCCCGCTGAGCCACGCCCCGTCCACCCTCGTAGTAGGCAAAGGAATTCCCGCCTTTTACCAGGATGATGGACAGCTTTCCAAAACGACACCACTGCGTTTACCGCCGATTCAGGTCGTGCGTTGTTGGTGCGCAGAAGCACGAGGACATCTCCACAAAGACGCACTAGTAACGATCACATTGCCAAAGGCACACAAGGTTGCTGGTGAGGTTTCCCCCGTGGCCCATCACGTAGTCTTAGTGTACAATATACACGGGGCATATGAAAACATGCTAGGTAACGCTTACTGACTTACTCGTAGAAAATACTCCGGTTGGGTAGGCCATGATGCTCATTTTACAGAAACTAAACCTCAACAGGAAGCACTTACAAATATAAACGTAGCAGGTGCCCCAGTTGAAGCTCAGCTTCTGGAAAGGACAAGCCACCCTAACTCTTGGGCTGGGAAAGATAAAGCAAGGCTGTGCGCTCATAGATTCCATAGCAGAAAACAATCTAGAATCCTTCCTGGAGGTGAATTGATGATGTACTGGAGCGTAATCTGTATCTGACTGTGACGCGCGGGTTCTATCTTCCTCTCCTGCAGACACAGAGTAGAAGGTCCTCCCTTTATGAATCACCTGTAAGCTCCGCCCGCTGAGCCACGCCCCGTCCACCCTCGTAGTAGGCAAGGGAATTCCCGCCTTTTACCAGGATGATGGACAGCTTTCCAAAACGACACCACTGCGTTTACCGCCGTTTCAGGTTGTGCGCAGAAGCACGAGGACATCTCCACAAAGACGCACTAGTAACGATCACATTGCCAAAGGCACACAAGGTTGCTGGTGAGGTTTCCCCCGTGGCCCATCACGTAGTCTTAGTGTCCAATATAAACGGGGCATATGAAAACATGCTAGGTAACGGTTACTGACTTACTCGTAGAAAATACTCCGGTTGGGTAGGCCATGATGCTCATTTTACAGAAACTAAACCTCAAAGGAAGCACTTACAAATATAAACGTAGCAGGTGCCCCAGTTGAAGCTCAGCTTCTGGAAAGGACAAGCCACCCTAACTTGGGCTTGGCAAAGATAAAGCAAGGCTGTGCGCTCATAGATTCCATAGCAGAAAAAGATCTAGAATCCTTCCTGGAGGTCAACTGATGATGTACTGGAGCGTAGTCTGTATCTGACTGTGACGCGCGGGTTCTATCTTCCTCTCCTGCAGACACAGAGTAGCTGGTTCTCCCTTTATGAATCACCTGTAAGCTCCGCCCGCTGAGCCACGCCCCGTCCACCCTCGTAGTAGGCAAAGGAATTCCCGCCTTTTACCAGGATGATGGACAGCTTTCCAAAACGACACCACTGCGTTTACCGCCGATTCAGGTCGTGCGTTGTTGGTGCGCAGAAGCACGAGGACATCTCCACAAAGACGCACTAGTAACGATCACATTGCCAAAGGCACACAAGGTTGCTGGTGAGGTTTCCCCCGTGGCCCATCACGTAGTCTTAGTGTACAATATACACGGGGCATATGAAAACATGCTAGGTAACGGTTACTGACTTACTCGTAGAAAATACTCCGGTTGGGTAGGCCATGATGCTCATTTTACAGAAACTAAACCTCAACAGGAAGCACTTACAAATATAAACGTAGCAGGTGCCCCAGTTGAAGCTCAGCTTCTGGAAAGGACAAGCCACCCTAACTCTTGGCCTCGGAAAGATAAAGCAAGGCTGTGCGCTCATAGATTCCATAGCAGAAAACAATCTTGAATCCTTCCTGGAGGTGAATTGATGATGAACTGGACCGTAATCTGTATCTGACTGTGACGCGCGGGTTATATCTTCCTTTCCTGCAGACACAGAGTAGAAGGTTCTCCCTTTATGAATCACCTGTAAGCTCCGCCCGCTGAGCCACGCCCCGTCCACCCTCGTAGTAGGCAAAGGAATTCCCGCCTTTTACCAGGATGATGGACAGCTTTCCAAAACGACACCACTGCGTTTACCGCCGATTCAGGTTGTGCGCAGAAGCACGAGGACATCTCCACAAAGACGCACTAGTAACGATCACATTGCCAAAGGCACACAAGGTTGCTGGTGAGGTTTCCCCCGTGGCCCATCACGTAGTCTTAGTGTACAATATACACGGGGCATATGAAAACATGCTAGGTAACGGTTACAGACTTACTCGTAGAAAATACTCCGGTTGGGTAGGCCATGATGCTCATTTTACAGAAACTAAACCTCAAAGGAAGCACTTACAAATATAAACGTAGCAGGTGCCCCAGTTGAAGCTCAGCTTCTGGAAAGGACAAGCCACCCTAACTTGGGCTTGGCAAAGATAAAGCAAGGCTGTGCGCTCATAGATTCCATAGCAGAAAAAGATCTAGAATCCTTCCTGGAGGTCAACTGATGATGTACTGGAGCGTAATCTGTATCTGTCTGTGACGCACGGGTTTCTATCTTCCTCTCCTGCAGACACAGAGTAGCTGGTTCTCCCTTTATGAATCACCTGTAAGCTCTGCCCGCTGAGCCACGCCCCGTCCACCCTCGTAGTAGGCAAAGGAATTCCCGCCTTTTACCAGGATGATGGACAGCTTTCCAAAACGACACCACTGCGTTTACCGCCGATTCAGGTTGTGCGCAGAAGCACGAGGACATCTCCACAAAGACGCACTAGTAACGATCACATTGCCAAAGGCACACAAGGTTGCTGGTGAGGTTTCCCCCGTGGCCCATCACGTAGTCTTAGTGTACAATATAAACGGGGCATATGAAAACATGCTAGGTAACGGTTACTGACTTACTCGTAGAAAATACTCCGGTTGGGCAGGCCATGATGCTCATTTTACAGAAACTAAACCTCAAAGGAAGCACTTACAAATATAAACGTAGCAGGTGCCCCAGTTGAAGCTCAGCTTCTGGAAAGGACAAGCCACCCTAACTTGGGCTTGGCAAAGATAAAGCAAGGCTGTGCGCTCATAGATTCCATAGCAGAAAAAGATCTAGAATCCTTCCTGGAGGTCAACTGATGATGTACTGGAGCGTAATCTGTATCTGACTGTGACGCGCGGGTTTCTATCTTCCTCTCCTGCAGACACAGAGTAGCTGGTTCTCCCTTTATGAATCACCTGTAAGCTCTGCCCGCTGAGCCACGCCCCGTCCACCCTCGTAGTAGGCAAAGGAATTCCCGCCTTTTACCAGGATGATGGACAGCTTTCCAAAACGACACCACTGCGTTTACCGCCGATTCAGGTCGTGCGTTGTTGGTGCGCAGAAGCACGAGGACATCTCCACAAAGACGCACTAGTAACGATCACATTGCCAAAGGCACACAAGGTTGCTGGTGAGGTTTCCCCCGTGGCCCATCACGTAGTCTTAGTGTACAATATACACGGGGCATATGAAAACATGCTAGGTAACGCTTACTGACTTACTCGTAGAAAATACTCCGGTTGGGTAGGCCATGATGCTCATTTTACAGAAACTAAACCTCAACAGGAAGCACTTACAATATTTAAACGTAGCAGGTGCCCCAGTTGAAGCTCAGCTTCTGGAAAGGACAAGCCACCCTAACTCTTGGGCTGGGAAAGATAAAGCAAGGCTGTGCGCTCATAGATTCCATAGCAGAAAACAATCTAGAATCCTTCCTGGAGGTGAATTGATGATGTACTGGAGCGTAATCTGTATCTGACTGTGACGCGCGGGTTCTATCTTCCTCTCCTGCAGACACAGAGTAGAAGGTTCTCCCTTTATGAATCACCTGTAAGCTCCGCCCGCTGAGCCACGCCCCGTCCACCCTCGTAGTAGGCAAGGGAATTCCCGCCTTTTACCAGGATGATGGACAGCTTTCCAAAACGACACCACTGCTTTTACCGCCGATTCAGGTTGTGAGCAGAAGCACGAGGACATCTCCACAAAGACGCACTAGTAACGATCACATTGCCAAAGGCACACAAGGTTGCTGGTGAGGTTTCCCCCGTGGCCCATCACGTAGTCTTAGTGTCCAATATAAACGGGGCATATGAAAACATGCTAGGTAACGGTTACTGACTTACTCGTAGAAAATACTCCGGTTGGGTAGGCCATGATGCTCATTTTACAGAAACTAAACCTCAAAGGAAGCACTTACAAATATAAACGTAGCAGGTGCCCCAGTTGAAGCTCAGCTTCTGGAAAGGACAAGCCACCCTAACTTGGGCTTGGCAAAGATAAAGCAAGGCTGTGCGCTCATAGATTCCATAGCAGAAAAAGATCTAGAATCCTTCCTGGAGGTCAACTGATGATGTACTGGAGCGTAATCTGTATCTGACTGTGACGCGCGGGTTCTATCTTCCTCTCCTGCAGACACAGAGTAGCTGGTTCTCCCTTAATGAATCACCTGTAAGCTCCGCCCGCTGAGCCACGCCCCGTCCACCCTCGTAGTAGGCAAAGGAATTCCCGCCTTTTACCAGGATGATGGACAGCTTTCCAAAACGACACCACTGCGTTTACCGCCGATTCAGGTCGTGCGTTGTTGGTGCGCAGAAGCACGAGGACATCTCCACAAAGACGCACTAGTAACGATCACATTGCCAAAGGCACACAAGGTTGCTGGTGAGGTTTCCCCCGTGGCCCATCACGTAGTCTTAGTGTACAATATACACGGGGCATATGAAAACAGGCTAGGTAACGCTTACTGACTTACTCGTAGAAAATACTCCGGTTGGGTAGGCCATGATGCTCATTTTACAGAAACTAAACCTCAAAGGAAGCACTTACAAATATAAACGTAGCAGGTGCCCCAGTTGAAGCTCAGCTTCTGGAAAGGACAAGCCACCCTAATTCTTGGCCTGGGAAAGATAAAGCAAGGCTGTGCGCTCATAGATTCCATAGCAGAAAACAATCTAGAATCCTTCCTGGAGGTGAATTGATGATGAACTGGAGCGTAATCTGTATCTGACTGTGAGGCGCGGGTTCTATCTTCCTCTCCTGCAGACACAGAGTAGCTGGTTCTCCCTTAATGAATCACCTGTAAGCTCCGCCCGCTGAGCCACGCCCCGTCCACCCTCGTAGTAGGCAAAGGAATTCCCGCCTTTTACCAGGATGATGGACAGCTTTCCAAAACGACACCACTGCGTTTACCGCCGATTCAGGTCGTGCGTTGTTGGTGCGCAGAAGCACGAGGACATCTCCACAAAGACGCACTAGTAACGATCACATTGCCAAAGGCACACAAGGTTGCTGGTGAGGTTTCCCCCGTGGCCCATCACGTAGTCTTAGTGTACAATATAAAAGGGGCATATGAAAACATGCTAGGTAACGCTTACTGACTTACTCGTAGAAAATACTCCGGTTGGGTAGGCCATGATGCTCATTTTACAGAAACTAAACCTCAAAGGAAGCACTTACAAATATAAACGTAGCAGGTGCCCCAGTTGAAGCTCAGCTTCTGGAAAGGACAAGCCACCCTAATTCTTGGCCTGGGAAAGATAAAGCAAGGCTGTGCGCTCATAGATTCCATAGCAGAAAACAATCTAGAATCCTTCCTGGAGGTGAATTGATGATGAACTGGAGCGTAATCTGTATCTGACTGTGAGGCGCGGGTTCTATCTTCCTCTCCTGCAGACACAGAGTAGCTGGTTCTCCCTTAATGAATCACCTGTAAGTTCCGCCCGCTGAGCCACGCCCCGTCCACCCTCGTAGTAGGCAAAGGAATTCCCGCCTTTTACCAGGATGATGGACAGCTTTCCAAAACGACACCACTGCGTTTACCGCCGATTCAGGTTGTGCGTTGTTGGTGCGCAGAAGCACGAGGACATCTCCACAAAGACGCACTAGTAACGATCACATTGCCAAAGGCACACAAGGTTGCTGGTGAGGTTTCCCCCGTGGCCCATCACGTAGTCTTAGTGTACAATATACACGGGGCATATGAAAACATGCTAGGTAACGCTTACTGACTTACTCGTAGAAAATACTCCGGTTGGGTAGGCCATGATGCTCATTTTACAGAAACTAAACCTCAACAGGAAGCACTTACAAATATAAACGTAGCAGGTGCCCCAGTTGAAGCTCAGCTTCTGGAAAGGACAAGCCACCCTAACTCTTGGGCTGGGAAAGATAATGCAAGGCTGTGCGCTCATAGATTCCATAGCAGAAAACAATCTTGAATCCTTCCTGGAGGTGAATTGATGATGTACTGGACCGTAATCTGTATCTGACTGTGACGCGCGGGTTATATCTTCCTTTCCTGCAGACACAGAGTAGAAGGTTCTCCCTTTATGAATCACCTGTAAGCTCCGCCCGCTGAGCCACGCCCCGTCCACCCTCGTAGTAGGCAACGGAATTCCCGCCTTTTACCAGGATGATGGACAGCTTTCCAAAACGACACCACTGCGTTTACCGCCGATTCAGGTTGTGCGCAGAAGCACGAGAACATCTCCACAAAGACGCACTAGTAACGATCACATTGCCAAAGGCACACAAGGTTGCTGGTGAGGTTTCCCCCGTGGCCCATCACGTAGTCTTAGTGTACAATATACACGGGGCATATGAAAACATGCTAGGTAACGGTTACAGACTTACTCGTAGAAAATTCTCCGGTTGGGTAGGCCATGATGCTCATTTTACAGAAACTAAACCTCAAAGGAAGCACTTACAAATATAAACGTAGCAGGTGCCCCAGTTGAAGCTCAGCTTCTGGAAAGGACAAGCCACCCTAACTTGGGCTTGGCAAAGATAAAGCAAGGCTGTGCGCTCATAGATTCCATAGCAGAAAAAGATCTAGAATCCTTCCTGGAGGTCAACTGATGATGTACTGGAGCGTAATCTGTATCTGACTGTGACGCGCGGGTTTCTATCTTCCTCTCCTGCAGACACAGAGTAGCTGGTTCTCCCTTTATGAATCACCTGTAAGCTCCGCCCGCTGAGCCACGCCCCGTCCACCCTCGTAGTAGGCAAAGGAATTCCCGCCTTTTACCAGGATGATGGACAGCTTTCCAAAACGACACCACTGCGTTTACCGCCGATTCAGGTTGTGCGCAGAAGCACGAGGACATCTCCACAAAGACGCACTAGTAACGATCACATTGCCAAAGGCACACAAGGTTGCTGGTGAGGTTTCCCCCGTGGCCCATCACGTAGTCTTAGTGTACAATATAAACGGGGCATATGAAAACATGCTAGGTAACGGTTACTGACTTACTCGTAGAAAATACTCCGGTTGGGCAGGCCATGATGCTCATTTTACAGAAACTAAACCTCAAAGGAAGCACTTACAAATATAAACGTAGCAGGTGCCCCAGTTGAAGCTCAGCTTCTGGAAAGGACAAGCCACCCTAACTTGGGCTTGGCAAAGATAAAGCAAGGCTGTGCGCTCATAGATTCCATAGCAGAAAAAGATCTAGAATCCTTCCTGGAGGTCAACTGATGATGTACTGGAGCGTAATCTGTATCTGACTGTGACGCGCGGGTTTCTATCTTCCTCTCCTGCAGACACAGAGTAGCTGGTTCTCCCTTTATGAATCACCTGTAAGCTCTGCCCGCTGAGCCACGCCCCGTCCACCCTCGTAGTAGGCAAAGGAATTCCCGCCTTTTACCAGGATGATGGACAGCTTTCCAAAACGACACCACTGCGTTTACCGCCGATTCAGGTCGTGCGTTGTTGGTGCGCAGAAGCACGAGGACATCTCCACAAAGACGCACTAGTAACGATCACATTGCCAAAGGCACACAAGGTTGCTGGTGAGGTTTCCCCCGT
Organism: Pleurodeles waltl; assembly: GCF_031143425.1. NCBI lineage: Eukaryota > Metazoa > Chordata > Amphibia > Caudata > Salamandridae > Pleurodeles > Pleurodeles waltl. The sequence continues at coordinate 864,197 of NW_027149821.1, read as the reverse complement.
GGCCCATCACGTAGTCTTAGTGTACAATATACACGGGGCATATGAAAACATGCTAGGTAACGCTTACTGACTTACTCGTAGAAAATACTCCGGTTGGGTAGGCCATGATGCTCATTTTACAGAAACTAAACCTCAACAGGAAGCACTTACAATATTTAAACGTAGCAGGTGCCCCAGTTGAAGCTCAGCTTCTGGAAAGGACAAGCCACCCTAACTCTTGGGCTGGGAAAGATAAAGCAAGGCTGTGCGCTCATAGATTCCATAGCAGAAAACAATCTAGAATCCTTCCTGGAGGTGAATTGATGATGTACTGGAGCGTAATCTGTATCTGACTGTGACGCGCGGGTTCTATCTTCCTCTCCTGCAGACACAGAGTAGAAGGTTCTCCCTTTATGAATCACCTGTAAGCTCCGCCCGCTGAGCCACGCCCCGTCCACCCTCGTAGTAGGCAAGGGAATTCCCGCCTTTTACCAGGATGATGGACAGCTTTCCAAAACGACACCACTGCGTTTACCGCCGATTCAGGTTGTGAGCAGAAGCACGAGGACATCTCCACAAAGACGCACTAGTAACGATCACATTGCCAAAGGCACACAAGGTTGCTGGTGAGGTTTCCCCCGTGGCCCATCACGTAGTCTTAGTGTCCAATATAAACGGGGCATATGAAAACATGCTAGGTAACGGTTACTGACTTACTCGTAGAAAATACTCCGGTTGGGTAGGCCATGATGCTCATTTTACAGAAACTAAACCTCAAAGGAAGCACTTACAAATATAAACGTAGCAGGTGCCCCAGTTGAAGCTCAGCTTCTGGAAAGGACAAGCCACCCTAACTTGGGCTTGGCAAAGATAAAGCAAGGCTGTGCGCTCATAGATTCCATAGCAGAAAAAGATCTAGAATCCTTCCTGGAGGTCAACTGATGATGTACTGGAGCGTAGTCTGTATCTGACTGTGACGCGCGGGTTCTATCTTCCTCTCCTGCAGACACAGAGTAGCTGGTTCTCCCTTTATGAATCACCTGTAAGCTCCGCCCGCTGAGCCACGCCCCGTCCACCCTCGTAGTAGGCAAAGGAATTCCCGCCTTTTACCAGGATGATGGACAGCTTTCCAAAACGACACCACTGCGTTTACCGCCGATTCAGGTCGTGCGTTGTTGGTGCGCAGAAGCACGAGGACATCTCCACAAAGACGCACTAGTAACGATCACATTGCCAAAGGCACACAAGGTTGCTGGTGAGGTTTCCCCTGTGGCCCATCACGTAGTCTTAGTGTACAATATAAAAGGGGCATATGAAAACATGCTAGGTAACGCTTACTGACTTACTCGTAGAAAATACTCCGGTTGGGTAGGCCATGATGCTCATTTTACAGAAACTAAACCTCAAAGGAAGCACTTACAAATATAAACGTAGCAGGTGCCCCAGTTGAAGCTCAGCTTCTGGAAAGGACAAGCCACCCTAATTCTTGGCCTGGGAAAGATAAAGCAAGGCTGTGCGCTCATAGATTCCATAGCAGAAAACAATCTAGAATCCTTCCTGGAGGTGAATTGATGATGAACTGGAGCGTAATCTGTATCTGACTGTGAGGCGCGGGTTCTATCTTCCTCTCCTGCAGACACAGAGTAGCTGGTTCTCCCTTAATGAATCACCTGTAAGTTCCGCCCGCTGAGCCACGCCCCGTCCACCCTCGTAGTAGGCAAAGGAATTCCCGCCTTTTACCAGGATGATGGACAGCTTTCCAAAACGACACCACTGCGTTTACCGCCGATTCAGGTCGTGCGTTGTTGGTGCGCAGAAGCACGAGGACATCTCCACAAAGACGCACTAGTAACGATCACATTGCCAAAGGCACACAAGGTTGCTGGTGAGGTTTCCCCCGTGGCCCATCACGTAGTCTTAGTGTACAATATACACGGGGCATATGAAAACATGCTAGGTAACGCTTACTGACTTACTCGTAGAAAATACTCCGGTTGGGTAGGCCATGATGCTCATTTTACAGAAACTAAACCTCAACAGGAAGCACTTACAAATATAAACGTAGCAGGTGCCCCAGTTGAAGCTCAGCTTCTGGAAAGGACAAGCCACCCTAACTCTTGGGCTGGGAAAGATAAAGCAAGGCTGTGCGCTCATAGATTCCATAGCAGAAAACAATCTAGAATCCTTCCTGGAGGTGAATTGATGATGTACTGGAGCGTAATCTGTATCTGACTGTGACGCGCGGGTTCTATCTTCCTCTCCTGCAGACACAGAGTAGAAGGTTCTCCCTTTATGAATCACCTGTAAGCTCCGCCCGCTGAGCCAAGCCCCGTCCACCCTCGTAGTAGGCAAGGGAATTCCCGCCTTTTACCAGGATGATGGACAGCTTTCCAAAACGACACCACTGCGTTTACCGCCGTTTCAGGTTGTGCGCAGAAGCACGAGGACATCTCCACAAAGACGCACTAGTAACGATCACATTGCCAAAGGCACACAAGGTTGCTGGTGAGGTTTCCCCCGTGGCCCATCACGTAGTCTTAGTGTACAATATACACGGGGCATATGAAAACATGCTAGGTAACGGTTACTGACTTACTCGTAGAAAATACTCCGGTTGGGTAGGCCATGATGCTCATTTTACAGAAACTAAACCTCAACAGGAAGCACTTACAAATATAAACGTAGCAGGTGCCCCAGTTGAAGCTCAGCTTCTGGAAAGGACAAGCCACCCTAACTCTTGGGCTGGGAAAGATAATGCAAGGCTGTGCGCTCATAGATTCCATAGCAGAAAACAATCTTGAATCCTTCCTGGAGGTGAATTGATGATGTACTGGACCGTAATCTGTATCTGACTGTGACGCGCGGGTTATATCTTCCTTTCCTGCAGACACAGAGTAGAAGGTTCTCCCTTTATGAATCACCTGTAAGCTCCGCCCGCTGAGCCACGCCCCGTCCACCCTCGTAGTAGGCAACGGAATTCCCGCCTTTTACCAGGATGATGGACAGCTTTCCAAAACGACACCACTGCGTTTACCGCCGATTCAGGTTGTGCGCAGAAGCACGAGAACATCTCCACAAAGACGCACTAGTAACGATCACATTGCCAAAGGCACACAAGGTTGCTGGTGAGGTTTCCCCCGTGGCCCATCACGTAGTCTTAGTGTACAATATACACGGGGCATATGAAAACATGCTAGGTAACGGTTACAGACTTACTCGTAGAAAATTCTCCGGTTGGGTAGGCCATGATGCTCATTTTACAGAAACTAAACCTCAAAGGAAGCACTTACAAATATAAACGTAGCAGGTGCCCCAGTTGAAGCTCAGCTTCTGGAAAGGACAAGCCACCCTAACTTGGGCTTGGCAAAGATAAAGCAAGGCTGTGCGCTCATAGATTCCATAGCAGAAAAAGATCTAGAATCCTTCCTGGAGGTCAACTGATGATGTACTGGAGCGTAATCTGTATCTGACTGTGACGCGCGGGTTTCTATCTTCCTCTCCTGCAGACACAGAGTAGCTGGTTCTCCCTTTATGAATCACCTGTAAGCTCTGCCCGCTGAGCCACGCCCCGTCCACCCTCGTAGTAGGCAAAGGAATTCCCGCCTTTTACCAGGATGATGGACAGCTTTCCAAAACGACACCACTGCGTTTACCGCCGATTCAGGTTGTGCGTTGTTGGTGCGCAGAAGCACGAGGACATCTCCACAAAGACGCACTAGTAACGATCACATTGCCAAAGGCACACAAGGTTGCTGGTGAGGTTTCCCCCGTGGCCCATCACGTAGTCTTAGTGTACAATATACACGGGGCATATGAAAACATGCTAGGTAACGCTTACTGACTTACTCGTAGAAAATACTCCGGTTGGGTAGGCCATGATGCTCATTTTACAGAAACTAAACCTCAACAGGAAGCACTTACAATATTTAAACGTAGCAGGTGCCCCAGTTGAAGCTCAGCTTCTGGAAAGGACAAGCCACCCTAACTCTTGGGCTGGGAAAGATAAAGCAAGGCTGTGCGCTCATAGATTCCATAGCAGAAAACAATCTAGAATCCTTCCTGGAGGTGAATTGATGATGTACTGGAGCGTAATCTGTATCTGACTGTGACGCGCGGGTTCTATCTTCCTCTCCTGCAGACACAGAGTAGAAGGTCCTCCCTTTATGAATCACCTGTAAGCTCCGCCCGCTGAGCCACGCCCCGTCCACCCTCGTAGTAGGCAAGGGAATTCCCGCCTTTTACCAGGATGATGGACAGCTTTCCAAAACGACACCACTGCGTTTACCGCCGTTTCAGGTTGTGCGCAGAAGCACGAGGACATCTCCACAAAGACGCACTAGTAACGATCACATTGCCAAAGGCACACAAGGTTGCTGGTGAGGTTTCCCCCGTGGCCCATCACGTAGTCTTAGTGTACAATATACACGGGGCATATGAAAACATGCTAGGTAACGGTTACAGACTTACTCGTAGAAAATTCTCCGGTTGGGTAGGCCATGATGCTCATTTTACAGAAACTAAACCTCAAAGGAAGCACTTACAAATATAAACGTAGCAGGTGCCCCAGTTGAAGCTCAGCTTCTGGAAAGGACAAGCCACCCTAACTTGGGCTTGGCAAAGATAAAGCAAGGCTGTGCGCTCATATATTCCATAGCAGAAAAAGATCTAGAATCCTTCCTGGAGGTCAACTGATGATGTACTGGAGCGTAATCTGTATCTGACTGTGACGCGCGGGTTTCTATCTTCCTCTCCTGCAGACACAGAGTAGAAGGTTCTCCCTTTATGAATCACCTGTAAGCTCCGCCCGCTGAGCCACGCCCCGTCCACCCTCGTAGTAGGCAAAGGAATTCCCGCCTTTTACCAGGATGATGGACAGCTTTCCAAAACGACACCACTGCGTTTACCGCCGATTCAGGTTGTGCGCAGAAGCACGAGGACATCTCCACAAAGACGCACTAGTAACGATCACATTGCCAAAGGCACACAAGGTTGCTGGTGAGGTTTCCCCCGTGGCCCATCACGTAGTCTTAGTGTACAATATAAACGGGGCATATGAAAACATGCTAGGTAACGGTTACTGACTTACTCGTAGAAAATACTCCGGTTGGGCAGGCCATGATGCTCATTTTACAGAAACTAAACCTCAAAGGAAGCACTTACAAATATAAACGTAGCAGGTGCCCCAGTTGAAGCTCAGCTTCTGGAAAGGACAAGCCACCCTAACTTGGGCTTGGCAAAGATAAAGCAAGGCTGTGCGCTCATAGATTCCATAGCAGAAAAAGATCTAGAATCCTTCCTGGAGGTCAACTGATGATGTACTGGAGCGTAATCTGTATCTGACTGTGACGCGCGGGTTTCTATCTTCCTCTCCTGCAGACACAGAGTAGCTGGTTCTCCCTTTATGAATCACCTGTAAGCTCTGCCCGCTGAGCCACGCCCCGTCCACCCTCGTAGTAGGCAAAGGAATTCCCGCCTTTTACCAGGATGATGGACAGCTTTCCAAAACGACACCACTGCGTTTACCGCCGATTCAGGTCGTGCGTTGTTGGTGCGCAGAAGCACGAGGACATCTCCACAAAGACGCACTAGTAACGATCACATTGCCAAAGGCACACAAGGTTGCTGGTGAGGTTTCCCCCGTGGCCCATCACGTAGTCTTAGTGTACAATATACACGGGGCATATGAAAACATGCTAGGTAACGCTTACTGACTTACTCGTAGAAAATACTCCGGTTGGGTAGGCCATGATGCTCATTTTACAGAAACTAAACCTCAACAGGAAGCACTTACAATATTTAAACGTAGCAGGTGCCCCAGTTGAAGCTCAGCTTCTGGAAAGGACAAGCCACCCTAACTCTTGGGCTGGGAAAGATAAAGCAAGGCTGTGCGCTCATAGATTCCATAGCAGAAAACAATCTAGAATCCTTCCTGGAGGTGAATTGATGATGTACTGGAGCGTAATCTGTATCTGACTGTGACGCGCGGGTTCTATCTTCCTCTCCTGCAGACACAGAGTAGAAGGTTCTCCCTTTATGAATCACCTGTAAGCTCCGCCCGCTGAGCCACGCCCCGTCCACCCTCGTAGTAGGCAAGGGAATTCCCGCCTTTTACCAGGATGATGGACAGCTTTCCAAAACGACACCACTGCGTTTACCGCCGATTCAGGTTGTGAGCAGAAGCACGAGGACATCTCCACAAAGACGCACTAGTAACGATCACATTGCCAAAGGCACACAAGGTTGCTGGTGAGGTTTCCCCCGTGGCCCATCACGTAGTCTTAGTGTCCAATATAAACGGGGCATATGAAAACATGCTAGGTAACGGTTACTGACTTACTCGTAGAAAATACTCCGGTTGGGTAGGCCATGATGCTCATTTTACAGAAACTAAACCTCAAAGGAAGCACTTACAAATATAAACGTAGCAGGTGCCCCAGTTGAAGCTCAGCTTCTGGAAAGGACAAGCCACCCTAACTTGGGCTTGGCAAAGATAAAGCAAGGCTGTGCGCTCATAGATTCCATAGCAGAAAAAGATCTAGAATCCTTCCTGGAGGTCAACTGATGATGTACTGGAGCGTAGTCTGTATCTGACTGTGACGCGCGGGTTCTATCTTCCTCTCCTGCAGACACAGAGTAGCTGGTTCTCCCTTTATGAATCACCTGTAAGCTCCGCCCGCTGAGCCACGCCCCGTCCACCCTCGTAGTAGGCAAAGGAATTCCCGCCTTTTACCAGGATGATGGACAGCTTTCCAAAACGACACCACTGCGTTTACCGCCGATTCAGGTCGTGCGTTGTTGGTGCGCAGAAGCACGAGGACATCTCCACAAAGACGCACTAGTAACGATCACATTGCCAAAGGCACACAAGGTTGCTGGTGAGGTTTCCCCCGTGGCCCATCACGTAGTCTTAGTGTACAATATAAAAGGGGCATATGAAAACATGCTAGGTAACGCTTACTGACTTACTCGTAGAAAATACTCCGGTTGGGTAGGCCATGATGCTCATTTTACAGAAACTAAACCTCAAAGGAAGCACTTACAAATATAAACGTAGCAGGTGCCCCAGTTGAAGCTCAGCTTCTGGAAAGGACAAGCCACCCTAATTCTTGGCCTGGGAAAGATAAAGCAAGGCTGTGCGCTCATAGATTCCATAGCAGAAAACAATCTAGAATCCTTCCTGGAGGTGAATTGATGATGAACTGGAGCGTAATCTGTATCTGACTGTGAGGCGCGGGTTCTATCTTCCTCTCCTGCAGACACAGAGTAGCTGGTTCTCCCTTAATGAATCACCTGTAAGTTCCGCCCGCTGAGCCACGCCCCGTCCACCCTCGTAGTAGGCAAAGGAATTCCCGCCTTTTACCAGGATGATGGACAGCTTTCCAAAACGACACCACTGCGTTTACCGCCGATTCAGGTCGTGCGTTGTTGGTGCGCAGAAGCACGAGGACATCTCCACAAAGACGCACTAGTAACGATCACATTGCCAAAGGCACACAAGGTTGCTGGTGAGGTTTCCCCCGTGGCCCATCACGTAGTCTTAGTGTACAATATACACGGGGCATATGAAAACATGCTAGGTAACGCTTACTGACTTACTCGTAGAAAATTCTCCGGTTGGGTAGGCCATGATGCTCATTTTACAGAAACTAAACCTCAACAGGAAGCACTTACAAATATAAACGTAGCAGGTGCCCCAGTTGAAGCTCAGCTTCTGGAAAGGACAAGCCACCCTAACTCTTGGGCTGGGAAAGATAAAGCAAGGCTGTGCGCTCATAGATTCCATAGCAGAAAACAATCTAGAATCCTTCCTGGAGGTGAATTGATGATGTACTGGAGCGTAATCTGTATCTGACTGTGACGCGCGGGTTCTATCTTCCTCTCCTGCAGACACAGAGTAGAAGGTCCTCCCTTTATGAATCACCTGTAAGCTCCGCCCGCTGAGCCACGCCCCGTCCACCCTCGTAGTAGGCAAGGGAATTCCCGCCTTTTACCAGGATGATGGACAGCTTTCCAAAACGACACCACTGCGTTTACCGCCGTTTCAGGTTGTGCGCAGAAGCACGAGGACATCTCCACAAAGACGCACTAGTAACGATCACATTGCCAAAGGCACACAAGGTTGCTGGTGAGGTTTCCCCCGTGGCCCATCACGTAGTCTTAGTGTACAATATACACGGGGCATATGAAAACATGCTAGGTAACGGTTACTGACTTACTCGTAGAAAATACTCCGGTTGGGTAGGCCATGATGCTCATTTTACAGAAACTAAACCTCAACAGGAAGCACTTACAAATATAAACGTAGCAGGTGCCCCAGTTGAAGCTCAGCTTCTGGAAAGGACAAGCCACCCTAACTCTTGGGCTGGGAAAGATAATGCAAGGCTGTGCGCTCATAGATTCCATAGCAGAAAACAATCTTGAATCCTTCCTGGAGGTGAATTGATGATGTACTGGACCGTAATCTGTATCTGACTGTGACGCGCGGGTTATATCTTCCTTTCCTGCAGACACAGAGTAGAAGGTTCTCCCTTTATGAATCACCTGTAAGCTCCGCCCGCTGAGCCACGCCCCGTCCACCCTCGTAGTAGGCAACGGAATTCCCGCCTTTTACCAGGATGATGGACAGCTTTCCAAAACGACACCACTGCGTTTACCGCCGATTCAGGTTGTGCGCAGAAGCACGAGAACATCTCCACAAAGACGCACTAGTAACGATCACATTGCCAAAGGCACACAAGGTTGCTGGTGAGGTTTCCCCCGTGGCCCATCACGTAGTCTTAGTGTACAATATACACGGGGCATATGAAAACATGCTAGGTAACGGTTACAGACTTACTCGTAGAAAATTCTCCGGTTGGGTAGGCCATGATGCTCATTTTACAGAAACTAAACCTCAAAGGAAGCACTTACAAATATAAACGTAGCAGGTGCCCCAGTTGAAGCTCAGCTTCTGGAAAGGACAAGCCACCCTAACTTGGGCTTGGCAAAGATAAAGCAAGGCTGTGCGCTCATAGATTCCATAGCAGAAAAAGATCTAGAATCCTTCCTGGAGGTCAACTGATGATGTACTGGAGCGTAATCTGTATCTGACTGTGACGCGCGGGTTTCTATCTTCCTCTCCTGCAGACACAGAGTAGCTGGTTCTCCCTTTATGAATCACCTGTAAGCTCTGCCCGCTGAGCCACGCCCCGTCCACCCTCGTAGTAGGCAAAGGAATTCCCGCCTTTTACCAGGATAATGGACAGCTTTCCAAAACGACACCACTGCGTTTACCGCCGATTCAGGTTGTGCGTTGTTGGTGCGCAGAAGCACGAGGACATCTCCACAAAGACGCACTAGTAACGATCACATTGCCAAAGGCACACAAGGTTGCTGGTGAGGTTTCCCCCGTGGCCCATCACGTAGTCTTAGTGTACAATATACACGGGGCATATGAAAACATGCTAGGTAACGCTTACTGACTTACTCGTAGAAAATACTCCGGTTGGGTAGGCCATGATGCTCATTTTACAGAAACTAAACCTCAACAGGAAGCACTTACAATATTTAAACGTAGCAGGTGCCCCAGTTGAAGCTCAGCTTCTGGAAAGGACAAGCCACCCTAACTCTTGGGCTGGGAAAGATAAAGCAAGGCTGTGCGCTCATAGATTCCATAGCAGAAAACAATCTAGAATCCTTCCTGGAGGTGAATTGATGATGTACTGGAGCGTAATCTGTATCTGACTGTGACGCGCGGGTTCTATCTTCCTCTCCTGCAGACACAGAGTAGAAGGTCCTCCCTTTATGAATCACCTGTAAGCTCCGCCCGCTGAGCCACGCCCCGTCCACCCTCGTAGTAGGCAAGGGAATTCCCGCCTTTTACCAGGATGATGGACAGCTTTCCAAAACGACACCACTGCGTTTACCGCCGTTTCAGGTTGTGCGCAGAAGCACGAGGACATCTCCACAAAGACGCACTAGTAACGATCACATTGCCAAAGGCACACAAGGTTGCTGGTGAGGTTTCCCCCGTGGCCCATCACGTAGTCTTAGTGTACAATATACACGGGGCATATGAAAACATGCTAGGTAACGGTTACAGACTTACTCGTAGAAAATTCTCCGGTTGGGTAGGCCATGATGCTCATTTTACAGAAACTAAACCTCAAAGGAAGCACTTACAAATATAAACGTAGCAGGTGCCCCAGTTGAAGCTCAGCTTCTGGAAAGGACAAGCCACCCTAACTTGGGCTTGGCAAAGATAAAGCAAGGCTGTGCGCTCATATATTCCATAGCAGAAAAAGATCTAGAATCCTTCCTGGAGGTCAACTGATGATGTACTGGAGCGTAATCTGTATCTGACTGTGACGCGCGGGTTTCTATCTTCCTCTCCTGCAGACACAGAGTAGAAGGTTCTCCCTTTATGAATCACCTGTAAGCTCCGCCCGCTGAGCCACGCCCCGTCCACCCTCGTAGTAGGCAAAGGAATTCCCGCCTTTTACCAGGATGATGGACAGCTTTCCAAAACGACACCACTGCGTTTACCGCCGATTCAGGTTGTGCGCAGAAGCACGAGGACATCTCCACAAAGACGCACTAGTAACGATCACATTGCCAAAGGCACACAAGGTTGCTGGTGAGGTTTCCCCCGTGGCCCATCACGTAGTCTTAGTGTACAATATAAACGGGGCATATGAAAACATGCTAGGTAACGGTTACTGACTTACTCGTAGAAAATACTCCGGTTGGGCAGGCCATGATGCTCATTTTACAGAAACTAAACCTCAAAGGAAGCACTTACAAATATAAACGTAGCAGGTGCCCCAGTTGAAGCTCAGCTTCTGGAAAGGACAAGCCACCCTAACTTGGGCTTGGCAAAGATAAAGCAAGGCTGTGCGCTCATAGATTCCATAGCAGAAAAAGATCTAGAATCCTTCCTGGAGGTCAACTGATGATGTACTGGAGCGTAATCTGTATCTGACTGTGACGCGCGGGTTTCTATCTTCCTCTCCTGCAGACACAGAGTAGCTGGTTCTCCCTTTATGAATCACCTGTAAGCTCTGCCCGCTGAGCCACGCCCCGTCCACCCTCGTAGTAGGCAAAGGAATTCCCGCCTTTTACCAGGATGATGGACAGCTTTCCAAAACGACACCACTGCGTTTACCGCCGATTCAGGTCGTGCGTTGTTGGTGCGCAGAAGCACGAGGACATCTCCACAAAGACGCACTAGTAACGATCACATTGCCAAAGGCACACAAGGTTGCTGGTGAGGTTTCCCCCGTGGCCCATCACGTAGTCTTAGTGTACAATATACACGGGGCATATGAAAACATGCTAGGTAACGCTTACTGACTTACTCGTAGAAAATACTCCGGTTGGGTAGGCCATGATGCTCATTTTACAGAAACTAAACCTCAACAGGAAGCACTTACAATATTTAAACGTAGCAGGTGCCCCAGTTGAAGCTCAGCTTCTGGAAAGGACAAGCCACCCTAACTCTTGGGCTGGGAAAGATAAAGCAAGGCTGTGCGCTCATAGATTCCATAGCAGAAAACAATCTAGAATCCTTCCTGGAGGTGAATTGATGATGTACTGGAGCGTAATCTGTATCTGACTGTGACGCGCGGGTTCTATCTTCCTCTCCTGCAGACACAGAGTAGAAGGTTCTCCCTTTATGAATCACCTGTAAGCTCCGCCCGCTGAGCCACGCCCCGTCCACCCTCGTAGTAGGCAAGGGAATTCCCGCCTTTTACCAGGATGATGGACAGCTTTCCAAAACGACACCACTGCGTTTACCGCCGATTCAGGTTGTGAGCAGAAGCACGAGGACATCTCCACAAAGACGCACTAGTAACGATCACATTGCCAAAGGCACACAAGGTTGCTGGTGAGGTTTCCCCCGTGGCCCATCACGTAGTCTTAGTGTCCAATATAAACGGGGCATATGAAAACATGCTAGGTAACGGTTACTGACTTACTCGTAGAAAATACTCCGGTTGGGTAGGCCATGATGCTCATTTTACAGAAACTAAACCTCAAAGGAAGCACTTACAAATATAAACGTAGCAGGTGCCCCAGTTGAAGCTCAGCTTCTGGAAAGGACAAGCCACCCTAACTTGGGCTTGGCAAAGATAAAGCAAGGCTGTGCGCTCATAGATTCCATAGCAGAAAAAGATCTAGAATCCTTCCTGGAGGTCAACTGATGATGTACTGGAGCGTAGTCTGTATCTGACTGTGACGCGCGGGTTCTATCTTCCTCTCCTGCAGACACAGAGTAGCTGGTTCTCCCTTTATGAATCACCTGTAAGCTCCGCCCGCTGAGCCACGCCCCGTCCACCCTCGTAGTAGGCAAAGGAATTCCCGCCTTTTACCAGGATGATGGACAGCTTTCCAAAACGACACCACTGCGTTTACCGCCGATTCAGGTCGTGCGTTGTTGGTGCGCAGAAGCACGAGGACATCTCCACAAAGACGCACTAGTAACGATCACATTGCCAAAGGCACACAAGGTTGCTGGTGAGGTTTCCCCCGTGGCCCATCACGTAGTCTTAGTGTACAATATAAAAGGGGCATATGAAAACATGCTAGGTAACGCTTACTGACTTACTCGTAGAAAATACTCCGGTTGGGTAGGCCATGATGCTCATTTTACAGAAACTAAACCTCAAAGGAAGCACTTACAAATATAAACGTAGCAGGTGCCCCAGTTGAAGCTCAGCTTCTGGAAAGGACAAGCCACCCTAATTCTTGGCCTGGGAAAGATAAAGCAAGGCTGTGCGCTCATAGATTCCATAGCAGAAAACAATCTAGAATCCTTCCTGGAGGTGAATTGATGATGAACTGGAGCGTAATCTGTATCTGACTGTGAGGCGCGGGTTCTATCTTCCTCTCCTGCAGACACAGAGTAGCTGGTTCTCCCTTAATGAATCACCTGTAAGTTCCGCCCGCTGAGCCACGCCCCGTCCACCCTCGTAGTAGGCAAAGGAATTCCCGCCTTTTACCAGGATGATGGACAGCTTTCCAAAACGACACCACTGCGTTTACCGCCGATTCAGGTCGTGCGTTGTTGGTGCGCAGAAGCACGAGGACATCTCCACAAAGACGCACTAGTAACGATCACATTGCCAAAGGCACACAAGATTGCTGGTGAGGTTTCCCCCGTGGCCCATCACGTAGTCTTAGTGTACAATATACACGGGGCATATGAAAACATGCTAGGTAACGCTTACTGACTTACTCGTAGAAAATTCTCCGGTTGGGTAGGCCATGATGCTCATTTTACAGAAACTAAACCTCAAAGGAAGCACTTACAAATATAAACGTAGCAGGTGCCCCAGTTGAAGCTCAGCTTCTGGAAAGGACAAGCCACCCTAACTTGGGCTTGGCAAAGATAAAGCAAGGCTGTGCGCTCATATATTCCATAGCAGAAAAAGATCTAGAATCCTTCCTGGAGGTCAACTGATGATGTACTGGAGCGTAATCTGTATCTGACTGTGACGCGCGGGTTTCTATCTTCCTCTCCTGCAGACACAGAGTAGAAGGTTCTCCCTTTATGAATCACCTGTAAGCTCCGCCCGCTGAGCCACGCCCCGTCCACCCTCGTAGTAGGCAAAGGAATTCCCGCCTTTTACCAGGATGATGGACAGCTTTCCAAAACGACACCACTGCGTTTACCGCCGATTCAGGTTGTGCGCAGAAGCACGAGGACATCTCCACAAAGACGCACTAGTAACGATCACATTGCCAAAGGCACACAAGGTTGCTGGTGAGGTTTCCCCCGTGGCCCATCACGTAGTCTTAGTGTACAATATAAACGGGGCATATGAAAACATGCTAGGTAACGGTTACTGACTTACTCGTAGAAAATACTCCGGTTGGGCAGGCCATGATGCTCATTTTACAGAAACTAAACCTCAAAGGAAGCACTTACAAATATAAACGTAGCAGGTGCCCCAGTTGAAGCTCAGCTTCTGGAAAGGACAAGCCACCCTAACTTGGGCTTGGCAAAGATAAAGCAAGGCTGTGCGCTCATAGATTCCATAGCAGAAAAAGATCTAGAATCCTTCCTGGAGGTCAACTGATGATGTACTGGAGCGTAATCTGTATCTGACTGTGACGCGCGGGTTTCTATCTTCCTCTCCTGCAGACACAGAGTAGCTGGTTCTCCCTTTATGAATCACCTGTAAGCTCTGCCCGCTGAGCCACGCCCCGTCCACCCTCGTAGTAGGCAAAGGAATTCCCGCCTTTTACCAGGATGATGGACAGCTTTCCAAAACGACACCACTGCGTTTACCGCCGATTCAGGTCGTGCGTTGTTGGTGCGCAGAAGCACGAGGACATCTCCACAAAGACGCACTAGTAACGATCACATTGCCAAAGGCACACAAGGTTGCTGGTGAGGTTTCCCCCGTGGCCCATCACGTAGTCTTAGTGTACAATATACACGGGGCATATGAAAACATGCTAGGTAACGCTTACTGACTTACTCGTAGAAAATACTCCGGTTGGGTAGGCCATGATGCTCATTTTACAGAAACTAAACCTCAACAGGAAGCACTTACAATATTTAAACGTAGCAGGTGCCCCAGTTGAAGCTCAGCTTCTGGAAAGGACAAGCCACCCTAACTCTTGGGCTGGGAAAGATAAAGCAAGGCTGTGCGCTCATAGATTCCATAGCAGAAAACAATCTAGAATCCTTCCTGGAGGTGAATTGATGATGTACTGGAGCGTAATCTGTATCTGACTGTGACGCGCGGGTTCTATCTTCCTCTCCTGCAGACACAGAGTAGAAGGTTCTCCCTTTATGAATCACCTGTAAGCTCCGCCCGCTGAGCCACGCCCCGTCCACCCTCGTAGTAGGCAAGGGAATTCCCGCCTTTTACCAGGATGATGGACAGCTTTCCAAAACGACACCACTGCGTTTACCGCCGATTCAGGTTGTGAGCAGAAGCACGAGGACATCTCCACAAAGACGCACTAGTAACGATCACATTGCCAAAGGCACACAAGGTTGCTGGTGAGGTTTCCCCCGTGGCCCATCACGTAGTCTTAGTGTCCAATATAAACGGGGCATATGAAAACATGCTAGGTAACGGTTACTGACTTACTCGTAGAAAATACTCCGGTTGGGTAGGCCATGATGCTCATTTTACAGAAACTAAACCTCAAAGGAAGCACTTACAAATATAAACGTAGCAGGTGCCCCAGTTGAAGCTCAGCTTCTGGAAAGGACAAGCCACCCTAACTTGGGCTTGGCAAAGATAAAGCAAGGCTGTGCGCTCATAGATTCCATAGCAGAAAAAGATCTAGAATCCTTCCTGGAGGTCAACTGATGATGTACTGGAGCGTAGTCTGTATCTGACTGTGACGCGCGGGTTCTATCTTCCTCTCCTGCAGACACAGAGTAGCTGGTTCTCCCTTTATGAATCACCTGTAAGCTCCGCCCGCTGAGCCACGCCCCGTCCACCCTCGTAGTAGGCAAAGGAATTCCCGCCTTTTACCAGGATGATGGACAGCTTTCCAAAACGACACCACTGCGTTTACCGCCGATTCAGGTCGTGCGTTGTTGGTGCGCAGAAGCACGAGGACATCTCCACAAAGACGCACTAGTAACGATCACATTGCCAAAGGCACACAAGGTTGCTGGTGAGGTTTCCCCCGTGGCCCATCACGTAGTCTTAGTGTACAATATAAAAGGGGCATATGAAAACATGCTAGGTAACGCTTACTGACTTACTCGTAGAAAATACTCCGGTTGGGTAGGCCATGATGCTCATTTTACAGAAACTAAACCTCAAAGGAAGCACTTACAAATATAAACGTAGCAGGTGCCCCAGTTGAAGCTCAGCTTCTGGAAAGGACAAGCCACCCTAATTCTTGGCCTGGGAAAGATAAAGCAAGGCTGTGCGCTCATAGATTCCATAGCAGAAAACAATCTAGAATCCTTCCTGGAGGTGAATTGATGATGAACTGGAGCGTAATCTGTATCTGACTGTGAGGCGCGGGTTCTATCTTCCTCTCCTGCAGACACAGAGTAGCTGGTTCTCCCTTAATGAATCACCTGTAAGTTCCGCCCGCTGAGCCACGCCCCGTCCACCCTCGTAGTAGGCAAAGGAATTCCCGCCTTTTACCAGGATGATGGACAGCTTTCCAAAACGACACCACTGCGTTTACCGATTTTTTTGCGATTCAGGTCGTGCGTTGTTGGTGCGCAGAAGCACGAGGACATCTCCACAAAGACGCACTAGTAACGATCACATTGCCAAAGGCACACAAGGTTGCTGGTGAGGTTTCCCCCGTGGCCCATCACGTAGTCTTAGTGTACAATATACACGGGGCATATGAAAACATGCTAGGTAACGCTTACTGACTTACTCGTAGAAAATTCTCCGGTTGGGTAGGCCATGATGCTCATTTTACAGAAACTAAACCTCAACAGGAAGCACTTACAAATATAAACGTAGCAGGTGCCCCAGTTGAAGCTCAGCTTCTGGAAAGGACAAGCCACCCTAACTCTTGGGCTGGGAAAGATAAAGCAAGGCTGTGCGCTCATAGATTCCATAGCAGAAAACAATCTAGAATCCTTCCTGGAGGTGAATTGATGATGTACTGGAGCGTAATCTGTATCTGACTGTGACGCGCGGGTTCTATCTTCCTCTCCTGCAGACACAGAGTAGAAGGTCCTCCCTTTATGAATCACCTGTAAGCTCCGCCCGCTGAGCCACGCCCCGTCCACCCTCGTAGTAGGCAAGGGAATTCCCGCCTTTTACCAGGATGATGGACAGCTTTCCAAAACGACACCACTGCGTTTACCGCCGTTTCAGGTTGTGCGCAGAAGCACGAGGACATCTCCACAAAGACGCACTAGTAACGATCACATTGCCAAAGGCACACAAGGTTGCTGGTGAGGTTTCCCCCGTGGCCCATCACGTAGTCTTAGTGTACAATATACACGGGGCATATGAAAACATGCTAGGTAACGGTTACAGACTTACTCGTAGAAAATTCTCCGGTTGGGTAGGCCATGATGCTCATTTTACAGAAACTAAACCTCAAAGGAAGCACTTACAAATATAAACGTAGCAGGTGCCCCAGTTGAAGCTCAGCTTCTGGAAAGGACAAGCCACCCTAACTTGGGCTTGGCAAAGATAAAGCAAGGCTGTGCGCTCATATATTCCATAGCAGAAAAAGATCTAGAATCCTTCCTGGAGGTCAACTGATGATGTACTGGAGCGTAATCTGTATCTGACTGTGACGCGCGGGTTTCTATCTTCCTCTCCTGCAGACACAGAGTAGAAGGTTCTCCCTTTATGAATCACCTGTAAGCTCCGCCCGCTGAGCCACGCCCCGTCCACCCTCGTAGTAGGCAAGGGAATTCCCGCCTTTTACCAGGATGATGGACAGCTTTCCAAAACGACACCACTGCGTTTACCGCCGATTCAGGTTGTGCGCAGAAGCACGAGAACATCTCCACAAAGACGCACTAGTAACGATCACATTGCCAAAGGCACACAAGGTTGCTGGTGAGGTTTCCCCCGTGGCCCATCACGTAGTCTTAGTGTACAATATACACGGGGCATATGAAAACATGCTAGGTAACGGTTACAGACTTACTCGTAGAAAATTCTCCGGTTGGGTAGGCCATGATGCTCATTTTACAGAAACTAAACCTCAAAGGAAGCACTTACAAATATAAACGTAGCAGGTGCCCCAGTTGAAGCTCAGCTTCTGGAAAGGACAAGCCACCCTAACTTGGGCTTGGCAAAGATAAAGCAAGGCTGTGCGCTCATAGATTCCATAGCAGAAAAAGATCTAGAATCCTTCCTGGAGGTCAACTGATGATGTACTGGAGCGTAATCTGTATCTGACTGTGACGCGCGGGTTTCTATCTTCCTCTCCTGCAGACACAGAGTAGCTGGTTCTCCCTTTATGAATCACCTGTAAGCTCTGCCCGCTGAGCCACGCCCCGTCCACCCTCGTAGTAGGCAAAGGAATTCCCGCCTTTTACCAGGATGATGGACAGCTTTCCAAAACGACACCACTGCGTTTACCGCCGATTCAGGTTGTGCGCAGAAGCACGAGGACATCTCCACAAAGACGCACTAGTAACGATCACATTGCCAAAGGCACACAAGGTTGCTGGTGAGGTTTCCCCCGTGGCCCATCACGTAGTCTTAGTGTACAATATAAACGGGGCATATGAAAACATGCTAGGTAACGGTTACTGACTTACTCGTAGAAAATACTCCGGTTGGGCAGGCCATGATGCTCATTTTACAGAAACTAAACCTCAAAGGAAGCACTTACAAATATAAACGTAGCAGGTGCCCCAGTTGAAGCTCAGCTTCTGGAAAGGACAAGCCACCCTAACTTGGGCTTGGCAAAGATAAAGCAAGGCTGTGCGCTCATAGATTCCATAGCAGAAAAAGATCTAGAATCCTTCCTGGAGGTCAACTGATGATGTACTGGAGCGTAATCTGTATCTGACTGTGACGCGCGGGTTTCTATCTTCCTCTCCTGCAGACACAGAGTAGCTGGTTCTCCCTTTATGAATCACCTGTAAGCTCTGCCCGCTGAGCCACGCCCCGTCCACCCTCGTAGTAGGCAAAGGAATTCCCGCCTTTTACCAGGATGATGGACAGCTTTCCAAAACGACACCACTGCGTTTACCGCCGATTCAGGTCGTGCGTTGTTGGTGCGCAGAAGCACGAGGACATCTCCACAAAGACGCACTAGTAACGATCACATTGCCAAAGGCACACAAGGTTGCTGGTGAGGTTTCCCCCGTGGCCCATCACGTAGTCTTAGTGTACAATATACACGGGGCATATGAAAACATGCTAGGTAACGCTTACTGACTTACTCGTAGAAAATACTCCGGTTGGGTAGGCCATGATGCTCATTTTACAGAAACTAAACCTCAACAGGAAGCACTTACAATATTTAAACGTAGCAGGTGCCCCAGTTGAAGCTCAGCTTCTGGAAAGGACAAGCCACCCTAACTCTTGGGCTGGGAAAGATAAAGCAAGGCTGTGCGCTCATAGATTCCATAGCAGAAAACAATCTAGAATCCTTCCTGGAGGTGAATTGATGATGTACTGGAGCGTAATCTGTATCTGACTGTGACGCGCGGGTTCTATCTTCCTCTCCTGCAGACACAGAGTAGAAGGTTCTCCCTTTATGAATCACCTGTAAGCTCCGCCCGCTGAGCCACGCCCCGTCCACCCTCGTAGTAGGCAAGGGAATTCCCGCCTTTTACCAGGATGATGGACAGCTTTCCAAAACGACACCACTGCGTTTACCGCCGATTCAGGTTGTGAGCAGAAGCACGAGGACATCTCCACAAAGACGCACTAGTAACGATCACATTGCCAAAGGCACACAAGGTTGCTGGTGAGGTTTCCCCCGTGGCCCATCACGTAGTCTTAGTGTCCAATATAAACGGGGCATATGAAAACATGCTAGGTAACGGTTACTGACTTACTCGTAGAAAATACTCCGGTTGGGTAGGCCATGATGCTCATTTTACAGAAACTAAACCTCAAAGGAAGCACTTACAAATATAAACGTAGCAGGTGCCCCAGTTGAAGCTCAGCTTCTGGAAAGGACAAGCCACCCTAACTTGGGCTTGGCAAAGATAAAGCAAGGCTGTGCGCTCATAGATTCCATAGCAGAAAAAGATCTAGAATCCTTCCTGGAGGTCAACTGATGATGTACTGGAGCGTAGTCTGTATCTGACTGTGACGCGCGGGTTCTATCTTCCTCTCCTGCAGACACAGAGTAGCTGGTTCTCCCTTTATGAATCACCTGTAAGCTCCGCCCGCTGAGCCACGCCCCGTCCACCCTCGTAGTAGGCAAAGGAATTCCCGCCTTTTACCAGGATGATGGACAGCTTTCCAAAACGACACCACTGCGTTTACCGCCGATTCAGGTCGTGCGTTGTTGGTGCGCAGAAGCACGAGGACATCTCCACAAAGACGCACTAGTAACGATCACATTGCCAAAGGCACACAAGGTTGCTGGTGAGGTTTCCCCCGTGGCCCATCACGTAGTCTTAGTGTACAATATAAAAGGGGCATATGAAAACATGCTAGGTAACGCTTACTGACTTACTCGTAGAAAATACTCCGGTTGGGTAGGCCATGATGCTCATTTTACAGAAACTAAACCTCAAAGGAAGCACTTACAAATATAAACGTAGCAGGTGCCCCAGTTGAAGCTCAGCTTCTGGAAAGGACAAGCCACCCTAATTCTTGGCCTGGGAAAGATAAAGCAAGGCTGTGCGCTCATAGATTCCATAGCAGAAAACAATCTAGAATCCTTCCTGGAGGTGAATTGATGATGAACTGGAGCGTAATCTGTATCTGACTGTGAGGCGCGGGTTCTATCTTCCTCTCCTGCAGACACAGAGTAGCTGGTTCTCCCTTAATGAATCACCTGTAAGTTCCGCCCGCTGAGCCACGCCCCGTCCACCCTCGTAGTAGGCAAAGGAATTCCCGCCTTTTACCAGGATGATGGACAGCTTTCCAAAACGACACCACTGCGTTTACCGCCGATTCAGGTCGTGCGTTGTTGGTGCGCAGAAGCACGAGGACATCTCCACAAAGACGCACTAGTAACGATCACATTGCCAAAGGCACACAAGGTTGCTGGTGAGGTTTCCCCCGTGGCCCATCACGTAGTCTTAGTGTACAATATACACGGGGCATATGAAAACATGCTAGGTAACGCTTACTGACTTACTCGTAGAAAATTCTCCGGTTGGGTAGGCCATGATGCTCATTTTACAGAAACTAAACCTCAACAGGAAGCACTTACAAATATAAACGTAGCAGGTGCCCCAGTTGAAGCTCAGCTTCTGGAAAGGACAAGCCACCCTAACTCTTGGGCTGGGAAAGATAAAGCAAGGCTGTGCGCTCATAGATTCCATAGCAGAAAACAATCTAGAATCCTTCCTGGAGGTGAATTGATGATGTACTGGAGCGTAATCTGTATCTGACTGTGACGCGCGGGTTCTATCTTCCTCTCCTGCAGACACAGAGTAGAAGGTCCTCCCTTTATGAATCACCTGTAAGCTCCGCCCGCTGAGCCACGCCCCGTCCACCCTCGTAGTAGGCAAGGGAATTCCCGCCTTTTACCAGGATGATGGACAGCTTTCCAAAACGACACCACTGCGTTTACCGCCGTTTCAGGTTGTGCGCAGAAGCACGAGGACATCTCCACAAAGACGCACTAGTAACGATCACATTGCCAAAGGCACACAAGGTTGCTGGTGAGGTTTCCCCCGTGGCCCATCACGTAGTCTTAGTGTACAATATACACGGGGCATATGAAAACATGCTAGGTAACGGTTACTGACTTACTCGTAGAAAATACTCCGGTTGGGTAGGCCATGATGCTCATTTTACAGAAACTAAACCTCAACAGGAAGCACTTACAAATATAAACGTAGCAGGTGCCCCAGTTGAAGCTCAGCTTCTGGAAAGGACAAGCCACCCTAACTCTTGGGCTGGGAAAGATAATGCAAGGCTGTGCGCTCATAGATTCCATAGCAGAAAACAATCTTGAATCCTTCCTGGAGGTGAATTGATGATGTACTGGACCGTAATCTGTATCTGACTGTGACGCGCGGGTTATATCTTCCTTTCCTGCAGACACAGAGTAGAAGGTTCTCCCTTTATGAATCACCTGTAAGCTCCGCCCGCTGAGCCACGCCCCGTCCACCCTCGTAGTAGGCAACGGAATTCCCGCCTTTTACCAGGATGATGGACAGCTTTCCAAAACGACACCACTGCGTTTACCGCCGATTCAGGTTGTGCGCAGAAGCACGAGAACATCTCCACAAAGACGCACTAGTAACGATCACATTGCCAAAGGCACACAAGGTTGCTGGTGAGGTTTCCCCCGTGGCCCATCACGTAGTCTTAGTGTACAATATACACGGGGCATATGAAAACATGCTAGGTAACGGTTACAGACTTACTCGTAGAAAATTCTCCGGTTGGGTAGGCCATGATGCTCATTTTACAGAAACTAAACCTCAAAGGAAGCACTTACAAATATAAACGTAGCAGGTGCCCCAGTTGAAGCTCAGCTTCTGGAAAGGACAAGCCACCCTAACTTGGGCTTGGCAAAGATAAAGCAAGGCTGTGCGCTCATAGATTCCATAGCAGAAAAAGATCTAGAATCCTTCCTGGAGGTCAACTGATGATGTACTGGAGCGTAATCTGTATCTGACTGTGACGCGCGGGTTTCTATCTTCCTCTCCTGCAGACACAGAGTAGCTGGTTCTCCCTTTATGAATCACCTGTAAGCTCTGCCCGCTGAGCCACGCCCCGTCCACCCTCGTAGTAGGCAAAGGAATTCCCGCCTTTTACCAGGATGATGGACAGCTTTCCAAAACGACACCACTGCGTTTACCGCCGATTCAGGTTGTGCGTTGTTGGTGCGCAGAAGCACGAGGACATCTCCACAAAGACGCACTAGTAACGATCACATTGCCAAAGGCACACAAGGTTGCTGGTGAGGTTTCCCCCGTGGCCCATCACGTAGTCTTAGTGTACAATATACACGGGGCATATGAAAACATGCTAGGTAACGCTTACTGACTTACTCGTAGAAAATACTCCGGTTGGGTAGGCCATGATGCTCATTTTACAGAAACTAAACCTCAACAGGAAGCACTTACAATATTTAAACGTAGCAGGTGCCCCAGTTGAAGCTCAGCTTCTGGAAAGGACAAGCCACCCTAACTCTTGGGCTGGGAAAGATAAAGCAAGGCTGTGCGCTCATAGATTCCATAGCAGAAAACAATCTAGAATCCTTCCTGGAGGTGAATTGATGATGTACTGGAGCGTAATCTGTATCTGACTGTGACGCGCGGGTTCTATCTTCCTCTCCTGCAGACACAGAGTAGAAGGTTCTCCCTTTATGAATCACCTGTAAGCTCCGCCCGCTGAGCCACGCCCCGTCCACCCTCGTAGTAGGCAAGGGAATTCCCGCCTTTTACCAGGATGATGGACAGCTTTCCAAAACGACACCACTGCGTTTACCGCCGATTCAGGTTGTGAGCAGAAGCACGAGGACATCTCCACAAAGACGCACTAGTAACGATCACATTGCCAAAGGCACACAAGGTTGCTGGTGAGGTTTCCCCCGTGGCCCATCACGTAGTCTTAGTGTCCAATATAAACGGGGCATATGAAAACATGCTAGGTAACGGTTACTGACTTACTCGTAGAAAATACTCCGGTTGGGTAGGCCATGATGCTCATTTTACAGAAACTAAACCTCAAAGGAAGCACTTACAAATATAAACGTAGCAGGTGCCCCAGTTGAAGCTCAGCTTCTGGAAAGGACAAGCCACCCTAACTTGGGCTTGGCAAAGATAAAGCAAGGCTGTGCGCTCATAGATTCCATAGCAGAAAAAGATCTAGAATCCTTCCTGGAGGTCAACTGATGATGTACTGGAGCGTAGTCTGTATCTGACTGTGACGCGCGGGTTCTATCTTCCTCTCCTGCAGACACAGAGTAGCTGGTTCTCCCTTTATGAATCACCTGTAAGCTCCGCCCGCTGAGCCACGCCCCGTCCACCCTCGTAGTAGGCAAAGGAATTCCCGCCTTTTACCAGGATGATGGACAGCTTTCCAAAACGACACCACTGCGTTTACCGCCGATTCAGGTCGTGCGTTGTTGGTGCGCAGAAGCACGAGGACATCTCCACAAAGACGCACTAGTAACGATCACATTGCCAAAGGCACACAAGGTTGCTGGTGAGGTTTCCCCCGTGGCCCATCACGTAGTCTTAGTGTACAATATAAAAGGGGCATATGAAAACATGCTAGGTAACGCTTACTGACTTACTCGTAGAAAATACTCCGGTTGGGTAGGCCATGATGCTCATTTTACAGAAACTAAACCTCAAAGGAAGCACTTACAAATATAAACGTAGCAGGTGCCCCAGTTGAAGCTCAGCTTCTGGAAAGGACAAGCCACCCTAATTCTTGGCCTGGGAAAGATAAAGCAAGGCTGTGCGCTCATAGATTCCATAGCAGAAAACAATCTAGAATCCTTCCTGGAGGTGAATTGATGATGAACTGGAGCGTAATCTGTATCTGACTGTGAGGCGCGGGTTCTATCTTCCTCTCCTGCAGACACAGAGTAGCTGGTTCTCCCTTAATGAATCACCTGTAAGTTCCGCCCGCTGAGCCACGCCCCGTCCACCCTCGTAGTAGGCAAAGGAATTCCCGCCTTTTACCAGGATGATGGACAGCTTTCCAAAACGACACCACTGCGTTTACCGCCGATTCAGGTCGTGCGTTGTTGGTGCGCAGAAGCACGAGGACATCTCCACAAAGACGCACTAGTAACGATCACATTGCCAAAGGCACACAAGGTTGCTGGTGAGGTTTCCCCCGTGGCCCATCACGTAGTCTTAGTGTACAATATACACGGGGCATATGAAAACATGCTAGGTAACGCTTACTGACTTACTCGTAGAAAATTCTCCGGTTGGGTAGGCCATGATGCTCATTTTACAGAAACTAAACCTCAACAGGAAGCACTTACAAATATAAACGTAGCAGGTGCCCCAGTTGAAGCTCAGCTTCTGGAAAGGACAAGCCACCCTAACTCTTGGGCTGGGAAAGATAAAGCAAGGCTGTGCGCTCATAGATTCCATAGCAGAAAACAATCTAGAATCCTTCCTGGAGGTGAATTGATGATGTACTGGAGCGTAATCTGTATCTGACTGTGACGCGCGGGTTCTATCTTCCTCTCCTGCAGACACAGAGTAGAAGGTCCTCCCTTTATGAATCACCTGTAAGCTCCGCCCGCTGAGCCACGCCCCGTCCACCCTCGTAGTAGGCAAGGGAATTCCCGCCTTTTACCAGGATGATGGACAGCTTTCCAAAACGACACCACTGCGTTTACCGCCGTTTCAGGTTGTGCGCAGAAGCACGAGGACATCTCCACAAAGACGCACTAGTAACGATCACATTGCCAAAGGCACACAAGGTTGCTGGTGAGGTTTCCCCCGTGGCCCATCACGTAGTCTTAGTGTACAATATACACGGGGCATATGAAAACATGCTAGGTAACGGTTACAGACTTACTCGTAGAAAATTCTCCGGTTGGGTAGGCCATGATGCTCATTTTACAGAAACTAAACCTCAAAGGAAGCACTTACAAATATAAACGTAGCAGGTGCCCCAGTTGAAGCTCAGCTTCTGGAAAGGACAAGCCACCCTAACTTGGGCTTGGCAAAGATAAAGCAAGGCTGTGCGCTCATATATTCCATAGCAGAAAAAGATCTAGAATCCTTCCTGGAGGTCAACTGATGATGTACTGGAGCGTAATCTGTATCTGACTGTGACGCGCGGGTTTCTATCTTCCTCTCCTGCAGACACAGAGTAGAAGGTTCTCCCTTTATGAATCACCTGTAAGCTCCGCCCGCTGAGCCACGCCCCGTCCACCCTCGTAGTAGGCAACGGAATTCCCGCCTTTTACCAGGATGATGGACAGCTTTCCAAAACGACACCACTGCGTTTACCGCCGATTCAGGTTGTGCGCAGAAGCACGAGAACATCTCCACAAAGACGCACTAGTAACGATCACATTGCCAAAGGCACACAAGGTTGCTGGTGAGGTTTCCCCCGTGGCCCATCACGTAGTCTTAGTGTACAATATACACGGGGCATATGAAAACATGCTAGGTAACGGTTACAGACTTACTCGTAGAAAATTCTCCGGTTGGGTAGGCCATGATGCTCATTTTACAGAAACTAAACCTCAAAGGAAGCACTTACAAATATAAACGTAGCAGGTGCCCCAGTTGAAGCTCAGCTTCTGGAAAGGACAAGCCACCCTAACTTGGGCTTGGCAAAGATAAAGCAAGGCTGTGCGCTCATAGATTCCATAGCAGAAAAAGATCTAGAATCCTTCCTGGAGGTCAACTGATGATGTACTGGAGCGTAATCTGTATCTGACTGTGACGCGCGGGTTTCTATCTTCCTCTCCTGCAGACACAGAGTAGCTGGTTCTCCCTTTATGAATCACCTGTAAGCTCTGCCCGCTGAGCCACGCCCCGTCCACCCTCGTAGTAGGCAAAGGAATTCCCGCCTTTTACCAGGATGATGGACAGCTTTCCAAAACGACACCACTGCGTTTACCGCCGATTCAGGTTGTGCGTTGTTGGTGCGCAGAAGCACGAGGACATCTCCACAAAGACGCACTAGTAACGATCACATTGCCAAAGGCACACAAGGTTGCTGGTGAGGTTTCCCCCGTGGCCCATCACGTAGTCTTAGTGTACAATATACACGGGGCATATGAAAACATGCTAGGTAACGCTTACTGACTTACTCGTAGAAAATACTCCGGTTGGGTAGGCCATGATGCTCATTTTACAGAAACTAAACCTCAACAGGAAGCACTTACAATATTTAAACGTAGCAGGTGCCCCAGTTGAAGCTCAGCTTCTGGAAAGGACAAGCCACCCTAACTCTTGGGCTGGGAAAGATAAAGCAAGGCTGTGCGCTCATAGATTCCATAGCAGAAAACAATCTAGAATCCTTCCTGGAGGTGAATTGATGATGTACTGGAGCGTAATCTGTATCTGACTGTGACGCGCGGGTTCTATCTTCCTCTCCTGCAGACACAGAGTAGAAGGTCCTCCCTTTATGAATCACCTGTAAGCTCCGCCCGCTGAGCCACGCCCCGTCCACCCTCGTAGTAGGCAAGGGAATTCCCGCCTTTTACCAGGATGATGGACAGCTTTCCAAAACGACACCACTGCGTTTACCGCCGTTTCAGGTTGTGCGCAGAAGCACGAGGACATCTCCACAAAGACGCACTAGTAACGATCACATTGCCAAAGGCACACAAGGTTGCTGGTGAGGTTTCCCCCGTGGCCCATCACGTAGTCTTAGTGTACAATATACACGGGGCATATGAAAACATGCTAGGTAACGGTTACAGACTTACTCGTAGAAAATTCTCCGGTTGGGTAGGCCATGATGCTCATTTTACAGAAACTAAACCTCAAAGGAAGCACTTACAAATATAAACGTAGCAGGTGCCCCAGTTGAAGCTCAGCTTCTGGAAAGGACAAGCCACCCTAACTTGGGCTTGGCAAAGATAAAGCAAGGCTGTGCGCTCATATATTCCATAGCAGAAAAAGATCTAGAATCCTTCCTGGAGGTCAACTGATGATGTACTGGAGCGTAATCTGTATCTGACTGTGACGCGCGGGTTTCTATCTTCCTCTCCTGCAGACACAGAGTAGAAGGTTCTCCCTTTATGAATCACCTGTAAGCTCCGCCCGCTGAGCCACGCCCCGTCCACCCTCGTAGTAGGCAAAGGAATTCCCGCCTTTTACCAGGATGATGGACAGCTTTCCAAAACGACACCACTGCGTTTACCGCCGATTCAGGTTGTGCGCAGAAGCACGAGGACATCTCCACAAAGACGCACTAGTAACGATCACATTGCCAAAGGCACACAAGGTTGCTGGTGAGGTTTCCCCCGTGGCCCATCACGTAGTCTTAGTGTACAATATAAACGGGGCATATGAAAACATGCTAGGTAACGGTTACTGACTTACTCGTAGAAAATACTCCGGTTGGGCAGGCCATGATGCTCATTTTACAGAAACTAAACCTCAAAGGAAGCACTTACAAATATAAACGTAGCAGGTGCCCCAGTTGAAGCTCAGCTTCTGGAAAGGACAAGCCACCCTAACTTGGGCTTGGCAAAGATAAAGCAAGGCTGTGCGCTCATAGATTCCATAGCAGAAAAAGATCTAGAATCCTTCCTGGAGGTCAACTGATGATGTACTGGAGCGTAATCTGTATCTGACTGTGACGCGCGGGTTTCTATCTTCCTCTCCTGCAGACACAGAGTAGCTGGTTCTCCCTTTATGAATCACCTGTAAGCTCTGCCCGCTGAGCCACGCCCCGTCCACCCTCGTAGTAGGCAAAGGAATTCCCGCCTTTTACCAGGATGATGGACAGCTTTCCAAAACGACACCACTGCGTTTACCGCCGATTCAGGTCGTGCGTTGTTGGTGCGCAGAAGCACGAGGACATCTCCACAAAGACGCACTAGTAACGATCACATTGCCAAAGGCACACAAGGTTGCTGGTGAGGTTTCCCCCGTGGCCCATCACGTAGTCTTAGTGTACAATATACACGGGGCATATGAAAACATGCTAGGTAACGCTTACTGACTTACTCGTAGAAAATACTCCGGTTGGGTAGGCCATGATGCTCATTTTACAGAAACTAAACCTCAACAGGAAGCACTTACAATATTTAAACGTAGCAGGTGCCCCAGTTGAAGCTCAGCTTCTGGAAAGGACAAGCCACCCTAACTCTTGGGCTGGGAAAGATAAAGCAAGGCTGTGCGCTCATAGATTCCATAGCAGAAAACAATCTACAATCCTTCCTGGAGGTGAATTGATGATGTACTGGAGCGTAATCTGTATCTGACTGTGACGCGCGGGTTCTATCTTCCTCTCCTGCAGACACAGAGTAGAAGGTTCTCCCTTTATGAATCACCTGTAAGCTCCGCCCGCTGAGCCACGCCCCGTCCACCCTCGTAGTAGGCAAGGGAATTCCCGCCTTTTACCAGGATGATGGACAGCTTTCCAAAACGACACCACTGCGTTTACCGCCGATTCAGGTTGTGAGCAGAAGCACGAGGACATCTCCACAAAGACGCACTAGTAACGATCACATTGCCAAAGGCACACAAGGTTGCTGGTGAGGTTTCCCCCGTGGCCCATCACGTAGTCTTAGTGTCCAATATAAACGGGGCATATGAAAACATGCTAGGTAACGGTTACTGACTTACTCGTAGAAAATACTCCGGTTGGGTAGGCCATGATGCTCATTTTACAGAAACTAAACCTCAAAGGAAGCACTTACAAATATAAACGTAGCAGGTGCCCCAGTTGAAGCTCAGCTTCTGGAAAGGACAAGCCACCCTAACTTGGGCTTGGCAAAGATAAAGCAAGGCTGTGCGCTCATAGATTCCATAGCAGAAAAAGATCTAGAATCCTTCCTGGAGGTCAACTGATGATGTACTGGAGCGTAGTCTGTATCTGACTGTGACGCGCGGGTTCTATCTTCCTCTCCTGCAGACACAGAGTAGCTGGTTCTCCCTTTATGAATCACCTGTAAGCTCCGCCCGCTGAGCCACGCCCCGTCCACCCTCGTAGTAGGCAAAGGAATTCCCGCCTTTTACCAGGATGATGGACAGCTTTCCAAAACGACACCACTGCGTTTACCGCCGATTCAGGTCGTGCGTTGTTGGTGCGCAGAAGCACGAGGACATCTCCACAAAGACGCACTAGTAACGATCACATTGCCAAAGGCACACAAGGTTGCTGGTGAGGTTTCCCCCGTGGCCCATCACGTAGTCTTAGTGTACAATATAAAAGGGGCATATGAAAACATGCTAGGTAACGCTTACTGACTTACTCGTAGAAAATACTCCGGTTGGGTAGGCCATGATGCTCATTTTACAGAAACTAAACCTCAAAGGAAGCACTTACAAATATAAACGTAGCAGGTGCCCCAGTTGAAGCTCAGCTTCTGGAAAGGACAAGCCACCCTAATTCTTGGCCTGGGAAAGATAAAGCAAGGCTGTGCGCTCATAGATTCCATAGCAGAAAACAATCTAGAATCCTTCCTGGAGGTGAATTGATGATGAACTGGAGCGTAATCTGTATCTGACTGTGAGGCGCGGGTTCTATCTTCCTCTCCTGCAGACACAGAGTAGCTGGTTCTCCCTTAATGAATCACCTGTAAGTTCCGCCCGCTGAGCCACGCCCCGTCCACCCTCGTAGTAGGCAAAGGAATTCCCGCCTTTTACCAGGATGATGGACAGCTTTCCAAAACGACACCACTGCGTTTACCGCCGATTCAGGTCGTGCGTTGTTGGTGCGCAGAAGCACGAGGACATCTCCACAAAGACGCACTAGTAACGATCACATTGCCAAAGGCACACAAGGTTGCTGGTGAGGTTTCCCCCGTGGCCCATCACGTAGTCTTAGTGTACAATATACACGGGGCATATGAAAACATGCTAGGTAACGCTTACTGACTTACTCGTAGAAAATTCTCCGGTTGGGTAGGCCATGATGCTCATTTTACAGAAACTAAACCTCAACAGGAAGCACTTACAAATATAAACGTAGCAGGTGCCCCAGTTGAAGCTCAGCTTCTGGAAAGGACAAGCCACCCTAACTCTTGGGCTGGGAAAGATAAAGCAAGGCTGTGCGCTCATAGATTCCATAGCAGAAAACAATCTAGAATCCTTCCTGGAGGTGAATTGATGATGTACTGGAGCGTAATCTGTATCTGACTGTGACGCGCGGGTTCTATCTTCCTCTCCTGCAGACACAGAGTAGAAGGTCCTCCCTTTATGAATCACCTGTAAGCTCCGCCCGCTGAGCCACGCCCCGTCCACCCTCGTAGTAGGCAAGGGAATTCCCGCCTTTTACCAGGATGATGGACAGCTTTCCAAAACGACACCACTGCGTTTACCGCCGTTTCAGGTTGTGCGCAGAAGCACGAGGACATCTCCACAAAGACGCACTAGTAACGATCACATTGCCAAAGGCACACAAGGTTGCTGGTGAGGTTTCCCCCGTGGCCCATCACGTAGTCTTAGTGTACAATATACACGGGGCATATGAAAACATGCTAGGTAACGGTTACTGACTTACTCGTAGAAAATACTCCGGTTGGGTAGGCCATGATGCTCATTTTACAGAAACT
Source organism: Pleurodeles waltl (assembly GCF_031143425.1). Lineage (NCBI taxonomy): Eukaryota > Metazoa > Chordata > Amphibia > Caudata > Salamandridae > Pleurodeles > Pleurodeles waltl. The sequence goes on along the minus strand of NW_027149821.1, from coordinate 833,456 downwards.
AAACCTCAACAGGAAGCACTTACAAATATAAACGTAGCAGGTGCCCCAGTTGAAGCTCAGCTTCTGGAAAGGACAAGCCACCCTAACTCTTGGGCTGGGAAAGATAATGCAAGGCTGTGCGCTCATAGATTCCATAGCAGAAAACAATCTTGAATCCTTCCTGGAGGTGAATTGATGATGTACTGGACCGTAATCTGTATCTGACTGTGACGCGCGGGTTATATCTTCCTTTCCTGCAGACACAGAGTAGAAGGTTCTCCCTTTATGAATCACCTGTAAGCTCCGCCCGCTGAGCCACGCCCCGTCCACCCTCGTAGTAGGCAACGGAATTCCCGCCTTTTACCAGGATGATGGACAGCTTTCCAAAACGACACCACTGCGTTTACCGCCGATTCAGGTTGTGCGCAGAAGCACGAGAACATCTCCACAAAGACGCACTAGTAACGATCACATTGCCAAAGGCACACAAGGTTGCTGGTGAGGTTTCCCCCGTGGCCCATCACGTAGTCTTAGTGTACAATATACACGGGGCATATGAAAACATGCTAGGTAACGGTTACAGACTTACTCGTAGAAAATTCTCCGGTTGGGTAGGCCATGATGCTCATTTTACAGAAACTAAACCTCAAAGGAAGCACTTACAAATATAAACGTAGCAGGTGCCCCAGTTGAAGCTCAGCTTCTGGAAAGGACAAGCCACCCTAACTTGGGCTTGGCAAAGATAAAGCAAGGCTGTGCGCTCATAGATTCCATAGCAGAAAAAGATCTAGAATCCTTCCTGGAGGTCAACTGATGATGTACTGGAGCGTAATCTGTATCTGACTGTGACGCGCGGGTTTCTATCTTCCTCTCCTGCAGACACAGAGTAGCTGGTTCTCCCTTTATGAATCACCTGTAAGCTCTGCCCGCTGAGCCACGCCCCGTCCACCCTCGTAGTAGGCAAAGGAATTCCCGCCTTTTACCAGGATGATGGACAGCTTTCCAAAACGACACCACTGCGTTTACCGCCGATTCAGGTTGTGCGTTGTTGGTGCGCAGAAGCACGAGGACATCTCCACAAAGACGCACTAGTAACGATCACATTGCCAAAGGCACACAAGGTTGCTGGTGAGGTTTCCCCCGTGGCCCATCACGTAGTCTTAGTGTACAATATACACGGGGCATATGAAAACATGCTAGGTAACGCTTACTGACTTACTCGTAGAAAATACTCCGGTTGGGTAGGCCATGATGCTCATTTTACAGAAACTAAACCTCAACAGGAAGCACTTACAATATTTAAACGTAGCAGGTGCCCCAGTTGAAGCTCAGCTTCTGGAAAGGACAAGCCACCCTAACTCTTGGGCTGGGAAAGATAAAGCAAGGCTGTGCGCTCATAGATTCCATAGCAGAAAACAATCTAGAATCCTTCCTGGAGGTGAATTGATGATGTACTGGAGCGTAATCTGTATCTGACTGTGACGCGCGGGTTCTATCTTCCTCTCCTGCAGACACAGAGTAGAAGGTTCTCCCTTTATGAATCACCTGTAAGCTCCGCCCGCTGAGCCACGCCCCGTCCACCCTCGTAGTAGGCAAAGGAATTCCCGCCTTTTACCAGGATGATGGACAGCTTTCCAAAACGACACCACTGCGTTTACCGCCGATTCAGGTTGTGAGCAGAAGCACGAGGACATCTCCACAAAGACGCACTAGTAACGATCACATTGCCAAAGGCACACAAGGTTGCTGGTGAGGTTTCCCCCGTGGCCCATCACGTAGTCTTAGTGTCCAATATAAACGGGGCATATGAAAACATGCTAGGTAACGGTTACTGACTTACTCGTAGAAAATACTCCGGTTGGGTAGGCCATGATGCTCATTTGACAGAAACTAAACCTCAAAGGAAGCACTTACAAATATAAACGTAGCAGGTGCCCCAGTTGAAGCTCAGCTTCTGGAAAGGACAAGCCACCCTAACTTGGGCTTGGCAAAGATAAAGCAAGGCTGTGCGCTCATAGATTCCATAGCAGAAAAAGATCTAGAATCCTTCCTGGAGGTCAACTGATGATGTACTGGAGCGTAGTCTGTATCTGACTGTGACGCGCGGGTTCTATCTTCCTCTCCTGCAGACACAGAGTAGCTGGTTCTCCCTTTATGAATCACCTGTAAGCTCCGCCCGCTGAGCCACGCCCCGTCCACCCTCGTAGTAGGCAAAGGAATTCCCGCCTTTTACCAGGATGATGGACAGCTTTCCAAAACGACACCACTGCGTTTACCGCCGATTCAGGTCGTGCGTTGTTGGTGCGCAGAAGCACGAGGACATCTCCACAAAGACGCACTAGTAACGATCACATTGCCAAAGGCACACAAGGTTGCTGGTGAGGTTTCCCCCGTGGCCCATCACGTAGTCTTAGTGTACAATATACACGGGGCATATGAAAACATGCTAGGTAACGCTTACTGACTTACTCGTAGAAAATACTCCGGTTGGGTAGGCCATGATGCTCATTTTACAGAAACTAAACCTCAACAGGAAGCACTTACAAATATAAACGTAGCAGGTGCCCCAGTTGAAGCTCAGCTTCTGGAAAGGACAAGCCACCCTAACTCTTGGCCTCGGAAAGATAAAGCAAGGCTGTGCGCTCATAGATTCCATAGCAGAAAACAATCTAGAATCCTTCCTGGAGGTGAATTGATGATGAACTGGAGCGTAATCTGTATCTGACTGTGACGCGCGGGTTCTATCTTCCTCTCCTGCAGACACAGGGTAGCTGGTTCTCCCTTAATGAATCACCTGTAAGCTCTACCCGCTGAGCCACGCCCCGTCCACCCTCGTAGTAGGCAAAGGAATTCCCGCCTTTTACCAGGATGATGGACAGCTTTCCAAAACGACACCACTGCGTTTACCGCCGATTCAGGTTGTGCGCAGAAGCACGAGGACATCTCCACAAAGACGCACTAGTAACGATCACATTGCCAAAGGCACACAAGGTTGCTGGTGAGGTTTCCCCCGTGGCCCATCACGTAGTCTTAGTGTACAATATACACGGGGCATATGAAAACATGCTAGGTAACGGTTACTGACTTACTCGTAGAAAATACTCCGGTTGGGTAGGCCATGATGCTCATTTTACAGAAACTAAACCTCAACAGGAAGCACTTACAAATATAAACGTAGCAGGTGCCCCAGTTGAAGCTCAGCTTCTGGAAAGGACAAGCCACCCTAACTCTTGGCCTCGGAAAGATAAAGCAAGGCTGTGCGCTCATAGATTCCATAGCAGAAAACAATCTAGAATCCTTCCTGGAGGTGAATTGATGATGAACTGGAGCGTAATCTGTATCTGACTGTGACGCGCGGGTTATATCTTCCTTTCCTGCAGACACAGAGTAGAAGGTTCTCCCTTAATGAATCACCTGTAAGCTCCGCCCGCTGAGCCACGCCCCGTCCACCCTCGTAGTAGGCAAAGGAATTCCCGCCTTTTACCAGGATGATGGACAGCTTTCCAAAACGACACCACTGCGTTTACCGCCGATTCAGGTTGTGCGCAGAAGCACGAGGACATCTCCACAAAGACGCACTAGTAACGATCACATTGCCAAAGGCACACAAGGTTGCTGGTGAGGTTTCCCCCGTGGCCCATCACGTAGTCTTAGTGTACAATATAAACGGGGCATATGAAAACATGCTAGGTAACGGTTACTGACTTACTCGTAGAAAATACTCCGGTTGGGAAGGCCATGATGCTCATTTTACAGAAACTAAACCTCAAAGGAAGCACTTACAAATATAAACGTAGCAGGTGCCCCAGTTGAAGCTCAGCTTCTGGAAAGGACAAGCCACCCTAACTTGGGCTTGGCAAAGATAAAGCAAGGCTGTGCGCTCATAGATTCCATAGCAGAAAAAGATCTAGAATCCTTCCTGGAGGTCAACTGATGATGTACTGGAGCGTAATCTGTATCTGACTGTGACGCGCGGGTTTCTATCTTCCTCTCCTGCAGACACAGAGTAGCTGGTTCTCCCTTTATGAATCACCTGTAAGCTCTGCCCGCTGAGCCACGCCCCGTCCACCCTCGTAGTAGGCAAAGGAATTCCCGCCTTTTACCAGGATGATGGACAGCTTTCCAAAACGACACCACTGCGTTTACCGCCGATTCAGGTCGTGCGTTGTTGGTGCGCAGAAGCACGAGGACATCTCCACAAAGACGCACTAGTAACGATCACATTGCCAAAGGCACACAAGGTTGCTGGTGAGGTTTCCCCCGTGGCCCATCACGTAGTCTTAGTGTACAATATACACGGGGCATATGAAAACATGCTAGGTAACGCTTACTGACTTACTCGTAGAAAATACTCCGGTTGGGTAGGCCATGATGCTCATTTTACAGAAACTAAACCTCAACAGGAAGCACTTACAATATTTAAACGTAGCAGGTGCCCCAGTTGAAGCTCAGCTTCTGGAAAGGACAAGCCACCCTAACTCTTGGGCTGGGAAAGATAAAGCAAGGCTGTGCGCTCATAGATTCCATAGCAGAAAACAATCTAGAATCCTTCCTGGAGGTGAATTGATGATGTACTGGAGCGTAATCTGTATCTGACTGTGACGCGCGGGTTCTATCTTCCTCTCCTGCAGACACAGAGTAGAAGGTTCTCCCTTTATGAATCACCTGTAAGCTCCGCCCGCTGAGCCACGCCCCGTCCACCCTCGTAGTAGGCAAGGGAATTCCCGCCTTTTACCAGGATGATGGACAGCTTTCCAAAACGACACCACTGCGTTTACCGCCGATTCAGGTTGTGAGCAGAAGCACGAGGACATCTCCACAAAGACGCACTAGTAACGATCACATTGCCAAAGGCACACAAGGTTGCTGGTGAGGTTTCCCCCGTGGCCCATCACGTAGTCTTAGTGTCCAATATAAACGGGGCATATGAAAACATGCTAGGTAACGGTTACTGACTTACTCGTAGAAAATACTCCGGTTGGGTAGGCCATGATGCTCATTTTACAGAAACTAAACCTCAAAGGAAGCACTTACAAATATAAACGTAGCAGGTGCCCCAGTTGAAGCTCAGCTTCTGGAAAGGACAAGCCACCCTAACTTGGGCTTGGCAAAGATAAAGCAAGGCTGTGCGCTCATAGATTCCATAGCAGAAAAAGATCTAGAATCCTTCCTGGAGGTCAACTGATGATGTACTGGAGCGTAGTCTGTATCTGACTGTGACGCGCGGGTTCTATCTTCCTCTCCTGCAGACACAGAGTAGCTGGTTCTCCCTTTATGAATCACCTGTAAGCTCCGCCCGCTGAGCCACGCCCCGTCCACCCTCGTAGTAGGCAAAGGAATTCCCGCCTTTTACCAGGATGATGGACAGCTTTCCAAAACGACACCACTGCGTTTACCGCCGATTCAGGTCGTGCGTTGTTGGTGCGCAGAAGCACGAGGACATCTCCACAAAGACGCACTAGTAACGATCACATTGCCAAAGGCACACAAGGTTGCTGGTGAGGTTTCCCCCGTGGCCCATCACGTAGTCTTAGTGTACAATATAAAAGGGGCATATGAAAACATGCTAGGTAACGCTTACTGACTTACTCGTAGAAAATACTCCGGTTGGGTAGGCCATGATGCTCATTTTACAGAAACTAAACCTCAAAGGAAGCACTTACAAATATAAACGTAGCAGGTGCCCCAGTTGAAGCTCAGCTTCTGGAAAGGACAAGCCACCCTAATTCTTGGCCTGGGAAAGATAAAGCAAGGCTGTGCGCTCATAGATTCCATAGCAGAAAAAGATCTAGAATCCTTCCTGGAGGTCAACTGATGATGTACTGGAGCGTAATCTGTATCTGACTGTGACGCGCGGGTTCTATCTTCCTCTCCTGCAGACACAGAGTAGCTGGTTCTCCCTTAATGAATCACCTGTAAGTTCCGCCCGCTGAGCCACGCCCCGTCCACCCTCGTAGTAGGCAAAGGAATTCCCGCCTTTTACCAGGATGATGGACAGCTTTCCAAAACGACACCACTGCGTTTACCGCCGATTCAGGTCGTGCGTTGTTGGTGCGCAGAAGCACGAGGACATCTCCACAAAGACGCACTAGTAACGATCACATTGCCAAAGGCACACAAGGTTGCTGGTGAGGTTTCCCCCGTGGCCCATCACGTAGTCTTAGTGTACAATATACACGGGGCATATGAAAACATGCTAGGTAACGCTTACTGACTTACTCGTAGAAAATTCTCCGGTTGGGTAGGCCATGATGCTCATTTTACAGAAACTAAACCTCAACAGGAAGCACTTACAATATTTAAACGTAGCAGGTGCCCCAGTTGAAGCTCAGCTTCTGGAAAGGACAAGCCACCCTAACTCTTGGGCTGGGAAAGATAAAGCAAGGCTGTGCGCTCATAGATTCCATAGCAGAAAACAATCTAGAATCCTTCCTGGAGGTGAATTGATGATGTACTGGAGCGTAATCTGTATCTGACTGTGACGCGCGGGTTCTATCTTCCTCTCCTGCAGACACAGAGTAGAAGGTCCTCCCTTTATGAATCACCTGTAAGCTCCGCCCGCTGAGCCACGCCCCGTCCACCCTCGTAGTAGGCAAGGGAATTCCCGCCTTTTACCAGGATGATGGACAGCTTTCCAAAACGACACCACTGCGTTTACCGCCGTTTCAGGTTGTGCGCAGAAGCACGAGGACATCTCCACAAAGACGCACTAGTAACGATCACATTGCCAAAGGCACACAAGGTTGCTGGTGAGGTTTCCCCCGTGGCCCATCACGTAGTCTTAGTGTACAATATACACGGGGCATATGAAAACATGCTAGGTAACGGTTACTGACTTACTCGTAGAAAATACTCCGGTTGGGTAGGCCATGATGCTCATTTTACAGAAACTAAACCTCAACAGGAAGCACTTACAAATATAAACGTAGCAGGTGCCCCAGTTGAAGCTCAGCTTCTGGAAAGGACAAGCCACCCTAACTCTTGGGCTGGGAAAGATAATGCAAGGCTGTGCGCTCATAGATTCCATAGCAGAAAACAATCTTGAATCCTTCCTGGAGGTGAATTGATGATGTACTGGACCGTAATCTGTATCTGACTGTGACGCGCGGGTTATATCTTCCTTTCCTGCAGACACAGAGTAGAAGGTTCTCCCTTTATGAATCACCTGTAAGCTCCGCCCGCTGAGCCACGCCCCGTCCACCCTCGTAGTAGGCAACGGAATTCCCGCCTTTTACCAGGATGATGGACAGCTTTCCAAAACGACACCACTGCGTTTACCGCCGATTCAGGTTGTGCGCAGAAGCACGAGAACATCTCCACAAAGACGCACTAGTAACGATCACATTGCCAAAGGCACACAAGGTTGCTGGTGAGGTTTCCCCCGTGGCCCATCACGTAGTCTTAGTGTACAATATACACGGGGCATATGAAAACATGCTAGGTAACGGTTACAGACTTACTCGTAGAAAATTCTCCGGTTGGGTAGGCCATGATGCTCATTTTACAGAAACTAAACCTCAAAGGAAGCACTTACAAATATAAACGTAGCAGGTGCCCCAGTTGAAGCTCAGCTTCTGGAAAGGACAAGCCACCCTAACTTGGGCTTGGCAAAGATAAAGCAAGGCTGTGCGCTCATAGATTCCATAGCAGAAAAAGATCTAGAATCCTTCCTGGAGGTCAACTGATGATGTACTGGAGCGTAATCTGTATCTGACTGTGACGCGCGGGTTTCTATCTTCCTCTCCTGCAGACACAGAGTAGCTGGTTCTCCCTTTATGAATCACCTGTAAGCTCTGCCCGCTGAGCCACGCCCCGTCCACCCTCGTAGTAGGCAAAGGAATTCCCGCCTTTTACCAGGATGATGGACAGCTTTCCAAAACGACACCACTGCGTTTACCGCCGATTCAGGTTGTGCGTTGTTGGTGCGCAGAAGCACGAGGACATCTCCACAAAGACGCACTAGTAACGATCACATTGCCAAAGGCACACAAGGTTGCTGGTGAGGTTTCCCCCGTGGCCCATCACGTAGTCTTAGTGTACAATATACACGGGGCATATGAAAACATGCTAGGTAACGCTTACTGACTTACTCGTAGAAAATACTCCGGTTGGGTAGGCCATGATGCTCATTTTACAGAAACTAAACCTCAACAGGAAGCACTTACAATATTTAAACGTAGCAGGTGCCCCAGTTGAAGCTCAGCTTCTGGAAAGGACAAGCCACCCTAACTCTTGGGCTGGGAAAGATAAAGCAAGGCTGTGCGCTCATAGATTCCATAGCAGAAAACAATCTAGAATCCTTCCTGGAGGTGAATTGATGATGTACTGGAGCGTAATCTGTATCTGACTGTGACGCGCGGGTTCTATCTTCCTCTCCTGCAGACACAGAGTAGAAGGTTCTCCCTTTATGAATCACCTGTAAGCTCCGCCCGCTGAGCCACGCCCCGTCCACCCTCGTAGTAGGCAAGGGAATTCCCGCCTTTTACCAGGATGATGGACAGCTTTCCAAAACGACACCACTGCGTTTACCGCCGATTCAGGTTGTGAGCAGAAGCACGAGGACATCTCCACAAAGACGCACTAGTAACGATCACATTGCCAAAGGCACACAAGGTTGCTGGTGAGGTTTCCCCCGTGGCCCATCACGTAGTCTTAGTGTCCAATATAAACGGGGCATATGAAAACATGCTAGGTAACGGTTACTGACTTACTCGTAGAAAATACTCCGGTTGGGTAGGCCATGATGCTCATTTGACAGAAACTAAACCTCAAAGGAAGCACTTACAAATATAAACGTAGCAGGTGCCCCAGTTGAAGCTCAGCTTCTGGAAAGGACAAGCCACCCTAACTTGGGCTTGGCAAAGATAAAGCAAGGCTGTGCGCTCATAGATTCCATAGCAGAAAAAGATCTAGAATCCTTCCTGGAGGTCAACTGATGATGTACTGGAGCGTAGTCTGTATCTGACTGTGACGCGCGGGTTCTATCTTCCTCTCCTGCAGACACAGAGTAGCTGGTTCTCCCTTTATGAATCACCTGTAAGCTCCGCCCGCTGAGCCACGCCCCGTCCACCCTCGTAGTAGGCAAAGGAATTCCCGCCTTTTACCAGGATGATGGACAGCTTTCCAAAACGACACCACTGCGTTTACCGCCGATTCAGGTCGTGCGTTGTTGGTGCGCAGAAGCACGAGGACATCTCCACAAAGACGCACTAGTAACGATCACATTGCCAAAGGCACACAAGGTTGCTGGTGAGGTTTCCCCCGTGGCCCATCACGTAGTCTTAGTGTACAATATACACGGGGCATATGAAAACATGCTAGGTAACGCTTACTGACTTACTCGTAGAAAATACTCCGGTTGGGTAGGCCATGATGCTCATTTTACAGAAACTAAACCTCAACAGGAAGCACTTACAAATATAAACGTAGCAGGTGCCCCAGTTGAAGCTCAGCTTCTGGAAAGGACAAGCCACCCTAACTCTTGGCCTCGGAAAGATAAAGCAAGGCTGTGCGCTCATAGATTCCATAGCAGAAAACAATCTAGAATCCTTCCTGGAGGTGAATTGATGATGAACTGGAGCGTAATCTGTATCTGACTGTGACGCGCGGGTTCTATCTTCCTCTCCTGCAGACACAGGGTAGCTGGTTCTCCCTTAATGAATCACCTGTAAGCTCTACCCGCTGAGCCACGCCCCGTCCACCCTCGTAGTAGGCAAAGGAATTCCCGCCTTTTACCAGGATGATGGACAGCTTTCCAAAACGACACCACTGCGTTTACCGCCGATTCAGGTTGTGCGCAGAAGCACGAGGACATCTCCACAAAGACGCACTAGTAACGATCACATTGCCAAAGGCACACAAGGTTGCTGGTGAGGTTTCCCCCGTGGCCCATCACGTAGTCTTAGTGTACAATATACACGGGGCATATGAAAACATGCTAGGTAACGGTTACTGACTTACTCGTAGAAAATACTCCGGTTGGGTAGGCCATGATGCTCATTTTACAGAAACTAAACCTCAACAGGAAGCACTTACAAATATAAACGTAGCAGGTGCCCCAGTTGAAGCTCAGCTTCTGGAAAGGACAAGCCACCCTAACTCTTGGCCTCGGAAAGATAAAGCAAGGCTGTGCGCTCATAGATTCCATAGCAGAAAACAATCTAGAATCCTTCCTGGAGGTGAATTGATGATGAACTGGAGCGTAATCTGTATCTGACTGTGACGCGCGGGTTATATCTTCCTTTCCTGCAGACACAGAGTAGAAGGTTCTCCCTTAATGAATCACCTGTAAGCTCCGCCCGCTGAGCCACGCCCCGTCCACCCTCGTAGTAGGCAAAGGAATTCCCGCCTTTTACCAGGATGATGGACAGCTTTCCAAAACGACACCACTGCGTTTACCGCCGATTCAGGTTGTGCGCAGAAGCACGAGGACATCTCCACAAAGACGCACTAGTAACGATCACATTGCCAAAGGCACACAAGGTTGCTGGTGAGGTTTCCCCCGTGGCCCATCACGTAGTCTTAGTGTACAATATAAACGGGGCATATGAAAACATGCTAGGTAACGGTTACTGACTTACTCGTAGAAAATACTCCGGTTGGGAAGGCCATGATGCTCATTTTACAGAAACTAAACCTCAAAGGAAGCACTTACAAATATAAACGTAGCAGGTGCCCCAGTTGAAGCTCAGCTTCTGGAAAGGACAAGCCACCCTAACTTGGGCTTGGCAAAGATAAAGCAAGGCTGTGCGCTCATAGATTACATAGCAGAAAAAGATCTAGAATCCTTCCTGGAGGTCAACTGATGATGTACTGGAGCGTAATCTGTATCTGACTGTGACGCGCGGGTTTCTATCTTCCTCTCCTGCAGACACAGAGTAGCTGGTTCTCCCTTTATGAATCACCTGTAAGCTCTGCCCGCTGAGCCACGCCCCGTCCACCCTCGTAGTAGGCAAAGGAATTCCCGCCTTTTACCAGGATGATGGACAGCTTTCCAAAACGACACCACTGCGTTTACCGCCGATTCAGGTCGTGCGTTGTTGGTGCGCAGAAGCACGAGGACATCTCCACAAAGACGCACTAGTAACGATCACATTGCCAAAGGCACACAAGGTTGCTGGTGAGGTTTCCCCCGTGGCCCATCACGTAGTCTTAGTGTACAATATACACGGGGCATATGAAAACATGCTAGGTAACGCTTACTGACTTACTCGTAGAAAATACTCCGGTTGGGTAGGCCATGATGCTCATTTTACAGAAACTAAACCTCAACAGGAAGCACTTACAATATTTAAACGTAGCAGGTGCCCCAGTTGAAGCTCAGCTTCTGGAAAGGACAAGCCACCCTAACTCTTGGGCTGGGAAAGATAAAGCAAGGCTGTGCGCTCATAGATTCCATAGCAGAAAACAATCTAGAATCCTTCCTGGAGGTGAATTGATGATGTACTGGAGCGTAATCTGTATCTGACTGTGACGCGCGGGTTCTATCTTCCTCTCCTGCAGACACAGAGTAGAAGGTTCTCCCTTTATGAATCACCTGTAAGCTCCGCCCGCTGAGCCACGCCCCGTCCACCCTCGTAGTAGGCAAGGGAATTCCCGCCTTTTACCAGGATGATGGACAGCTTTCCAAAACGACACCACTGCGTTTACCGCCGATTCAGGTTGTGAGCAGAAGCACGAGGACATCTCCACAAAGACGCACTAGTAACGATCACATTGCCAAAGGCACACAAGGTTGCTGGTGAGGTTTCCCCCGTGGCCCATCACGTAGTCTTAGTGTCCAATATAAACGGGGCATATGAAAACATGCTAGGTAACGGTTACTGACTTACTCGTAGAAAATACTCCGGTTGGGTAGGCCATGATGCTCATTTTACAGAAACTAAACCTCAAAGGAAGCACTTACAAATATAAACGTAGCAGGTGCCCCAGTTGAAGCTCAGCTTCTGGAAAGGACAAGCCACCCTAACTTGGGCTTGGCAAAGATAAAGCAAGGCTGTGCGCTCATAGATTCCATAGCAGAAAAAGATCTAGAATCCTTCCTGGAGGTCAACTGATGATGTACTGGAGCGTAGTCTGTATCTGACTGTGACGCGCGGGTTCTATCTTCCTCTCCTGCAGACACAGAGTAGCTGGTTCTCCCTTTATGAATCACCTGTAAGCTCCGCCCGCTGAGCCACGCCCCGTCCACCCTCGTAGTAGGCAAAGGAATTCCCGCCTTTTACCAGGATGATGGACAGCTTTCCAAAACGACACCACTGCGTTTACCGCCGATTCAGGTCGTGCGTTGTTGGTGCGCAGAAGCACGAGGACATCTCCACAAAGACGCACTAGTAACGATCACATTGCCAAAGGCACACAAGGTTGCTGGTGAGGTTTCCCCCGTGGCCCATCACGTAGTCTTAGTGTACAATATAAAAGGGGCATATGAAAACATGCTAGGTAACGCTTACTGACTTACTCGTAGAAAATACTCCGGTTGGGTAGGCCATGATGCTCATTTTACAGAAACTAAACCTCAAAGGAAGCACTTACAAATATAAACGTAGCAGGTGCCCCAGTTGAAGCTCAGCTTCTGGAAAGGACAAGCCACCCTAATTCTTGGCCTGGGAAAGATAAAGCAAGGCTGTGCGCTCATAGATTCCATAGCAGAAAACAATCTAGAATCCTTCCTGGAGGTGAATTGATGATGAACTGGAGCGTAATCTGTATCTGACTGTGAGGCGCGGGTTCTATCTTCCTCTCCTGCAGACACAGAGTAGCTGGTTCTCCCTTAATGAATCACCTGTAAGTTCCGCCCGCTGAGCCACGCCCCGTCCACCCTCGTAGTAGGCAAAGGAATTCCCGCCTTTTACCAGGATGATGGACAGCTTTCCAAAACGACACCACTGCGTTTACCGCCGATTCAGGTCGTGCGTTGTTGGTGCGCAGAAGCACGAGGACATCTCCACAAAGACGCACTAGTAACGATCACATTGCCAAAGGCACACAAGGTTGCTGGTGAGGTTTCCCCCGTGGCCCATCACGTAGTCTTAGTGTACAATATACACGGGGCATATGAAAACATGCTAGGTAACGCTTACTGACTTACTCGTAGAAAATTCTCCGGTTGGGTAGGCCATGATGCTCATTTTACAGAAACTAAACCTCAACAGGAAGCACTTACAAATATAAACGTAGCAGGTGCCCCAGTTGAAGCTCAGCTTCTGGAAAGGACAAGCCACCCTAACTCTTGGGCTGGGAAAGATAAAGCAAGGCTGTGCGCTCATAGATTCCATAGCAGAAAACAATCTAGAATCCTTCCTGGAGGTGAATTGATGATGTACTGGAGCGTAATCTGTATCTGACTGTGACGCGCGGGTTCTATCTTCCTCTCCTGCAGACACAGAGTAGAAGGTCCTCCCTTTATGAATCACCTGTAAGCTCCGCCCGCTGAGCCACGCCCCGTCCACCCTCGTAGTAGGCAAGGGAATTCCCGCCTTTTACCAGGATGATGGACAGCTTTCCAAAACGACACCACTGCGTTTACCGCCGTTTCAGGTTGTGCGCAGAAGCACGAGGACATCTCCACAAAGACGCACTAGTAACGATCACATTGCCAAAGGCACACAAGGTTGCTGGTGAGGTTTCCCCCATGGCCCATCACGTAGTCTTAGTGTACAATATACACGGGGCATATGAAAACATGCTAGGTAACGGTTACTGACTTACTCGTAGAAAATACTCCGGTTGGGTAGGCCATGATGCTCATTTTACAGAAACTAAACCTCAACAGGAAGCACTTACAAATATAAACGTAGCAGGTGCCCCAGTTGAAGCTCAGCTTCTGGAAAGGACAAGCCACCCTAACTCTTGGGCTGGGAAAGATAATGCAAGGCTGTGCGCTCATAGATTCCATAGCAGAAAACAATCTTGAATCCTTCCTGGAGGTGAATTGATGATGTACTGGACCGTAATCTGTATCTGACTGTGACGCGCGGGTTATATCTTCCTTTCCTGCAGACACAGAGTAGAAGGTTCTCCCTTTATGAATCACCTGTAAGCTCCGCCCGCTGAGCCACGCCCCGTCCACCCTCGTAGTAGGCAACGGAATTCCCGCCTTTTACCAGGATGATGGACAGCTTTCCAAAACGACACCACTGCGTTTACCGCCGATTCAGGTTGTGCGCAGAAGCACGAGAACATCTCCACAAAGACGCACTAGTAACGATCACATTGCCAAAGGCACACAAGGTTGCTGGTGAGGTTTCCCCCGTGGCCCATCACGTAGTCTTAGTGTACAATATACACGGGGCATATGAAAACATGCTAGGTAACGGTTACAGACTTACTCGTAGAAAATTCTCCGGTTGGGTAGGCCATGATGCTCATTTTACAGAAACTAAACCTCAAAGGAAGCACTTACAAATATAAACGTAGCAGGTGCCCCAGTTGAAGCTCAGCTTCTGGAAAGGACAAGCCACCCTAACTTGGGCTTGGCAAAGATAAAGCAAGGCTGTGCGCTCATAGATTCCATAGCAGAAAAAGATCTAGAATCCTTCCTGGAGGTCAACTGATGATGTACTGGAGCGTAATCTGTATCTGACTGTGACGCGCGGGTTTCTATCTTCCTCTCCTGCAGACACAGAGTAGCTGGTTCTCCCTTTATGAATCACCTGTAAGCTCTGCCCGCTGAGCCACGCCCCGTCCACCCTCGTAGTAGGCAAAGGAATTCCCGCCTTTTACCAGGATGATGGACAGCTTTCCAAAACGACACCACTGCGTTTACCGCCGATTCAGGTTGTGCGTTGTTGGTGCGCAGAAGCACGAGGACATCTCCACAAAGACGCACTAATAACGATCACATTGCCAAAGGCACACAAGGTTGCTGGTGAGGTTTCCCCCGTGGCCCATCACGTAGTCTTAGTGTACAATATACACGGGGCATATGAAAACATGCTAGGTAACGCTTACTGACTTACTCGTAGAAAATACTCCGGTTGGGTAGGCCATGATGCTCATTTTACAGAAACTAAACCTCAACAGGAAGCACTTACAAATATAAACGTAGCAGGTGCCCCAGTTGAAGCTCAGCTTCTGGAAAGGACAAGCCACCCTAACTCTTGGCCTCGGAAAGATAAAGCAAGGCTGTGCGCTCATAGATTCCATAGCAGAAAACAATCTAGAATCCTTCCTGGAGGTGAATTGATGATGTACTGGAGCGTAATCTGTATCTGACTGTGACGCGCGGGTTCTATCTTCCTCTCCTGCAGACACAGAGTAGAAGGTTCTCCCTTAATGAATCACCTGTAAGCTCCGCCCGCTGAGCCACGCCCCGTCCACCCTCGTAGTAGGCAAAGGAATTCCCGCCTTTTACCAGGATGATGGACAGCTTTCCAAAACGACACCACTGCGTTTACCGCCGATTCAGGTTGTGCGCAGAAGCACGAGGACATCTCCACAAAGACGCACTAGTAACGATCACATTGCCAAAGGCACACAAGGTTGCTGGTGAGGTTTCCCCCGTGGCCCATCACGTAGTCTTAGTGTACAATATACACGGGGCATATGAAAACATGCTAGGTAACGGTTACTGACTTACTCGTAGAAAATACTCCGGTTGGGAAGGCCATGATGCTCATTTTACAGAAACTAAACCTCAAAGGAAGCACTTACAAATATAAACGTAGCAGGTGCCCCAGTTGAAGCTCAGCTTCTGGAAAGGACAAGCCACCCTAACTTGGGCTTGGCAAAGATAAAGCAAGGCTGTGCGCTCATAGATTCCATAGCAGAAAAAGATCTAGAATCCTTCCTGGAGGTCAACTGATGATGTACTGGAGCGTAATCTGTATCTGACTGTGACGCGCGGGTTTCTATCTTCCTCTCCTGCAGACACAGAGTAGCTGGTTCTCCCTTTATGAATCACCTGTAAGCTCTGCCCGCTGAGCCACGCCCCGTCCACCCTCGTAGTAGGCAAAGGAATTCCCGCCTTTTACCAGGATGATGGACAGCTTTCCAAAACGACACCACTGCGTTTACCGCCGATTCAGGTCGTGCGTTGTTGGTGCGCAGAAGCACGAGGACATCTCCACAAAGACGCACTAGTAACGATCACATTGCCAAAGGCACACAAGGTTGCTGGTGAGGTTTCCCCCGTGGCCCATCACGTAGTCTTAGTGTACAATATACACGGGGCATATGAAAACATGCTAGGTAACGCTTACTGACTTACTCGTAGAAAATACTCCGGTTGGGTAGGCCATGATGCTCATTTTACAGAAACTAAACCTCAACAGGAAGCACTTACAATATTTAAACGTAGCAGGTGCCCCAGTTGAAGCTCAGCTTCTGGAAAGGACAAGCCACCCTAACTCTTGGGCTGGGAAAGATAAAGCAAGGCTGTGCGCTCATAGATTCCATAGCAGAAAACAATCTAGAATCCTTCCTGGAGGTGAATTGATGATGTACTGGAGCGTAATCTGTATCTGACTGTGACGCGCGGGTTCTATCTTCCTCTCCTGCAGACACAGAGTAGAAGGTCCTCCCTTTATGAATCACCTGTAAGCTCCGCCCGCTGAGCCACGCCCCGTCCACCCTCGTAGTAGGCAAGGGAATTCCCGCCTTTTACCAGGATGATGGACAGCTTTCCAAAACGACACCACTGCGTTTACCGCCGTTTCAGGTTGTGCGCAGAAGCACGAGGACATCTCCACAAAGACGCACTAGTAACGATCACATTGCCAAAGGCACACAAGGTTGCTGGTGAGGTTTCCCCCGTGGCCCATCACGTAGTCTTAGTGTACAATATACACGGGGCATATGAAAACATGCTAGGTAACGGTTACTGACTTACTCGTAGAAAATACTCCGGTTGGGTAGGCCATGATGCTCATTTTACAGAAACTAAACCTCAACAGGAAGCACTTACAAATATAAACGTAGCAGGTGCCCCAGTTGAAGCTCAGCTTCTGGAAAGGACAAGCCACCCTAACTCTTGGGCTGGGAAAGATAATGCAAGGCTGTGCGCTCATAGATTCCATAGCAGAAAACAATCTTGAATCCTTCCTGGAGGTGAATTGATGATGTACTGGACCGTAATCTGTATCTGACTGTGACGCGCGGGTTATATCTTCCTTTCCTGCAGACACAGAGTAGAAGGTTCTCCCTTTATGAATCACCTGTAAGCTCCGCCCGCTGAGCCACGCCCCGTCCACCCTCGTAGTAGGCAACGGAATTCCCGCCTTTTACCAGGATGATGGACAGCTTTCCAAAACGACACCACTGCGTTTACCGCCGATTCAGGTTGTGCGCAGAAGCACGAGAACATCTCCACAAAGACGCACTAGTAACGATCACATTGCCAAAGGCACACAAGGTTGCTGGTGAGGTTTCCCCCGTGGCCCATCACGTAGTCTTAGTGTACAATATACACGGGGCATATGAAAACATGCTAGGTAACGGTTACAGACTTACTCGTAGAAAATTCTCCGGTTGGGTAGGCCATGATGCTCATTTTACAGAAACTAAACCTCAAAGGAAGCACTTACAAATATAAACGTAGCAGGTGCCCCAGTTGAAGCTCAGCTTCTGGAAAGGACAAGCCACCCTAACTTGGGCTTGGCAAAGATAAAGCAAGGCTGTGCGCTCATAGATTCCATAGCAGAAAAAGATCTAGAATCCTTCCTGGAGGTCAACTGATGATGTACTGGAGCGTAATCTGTATCTGACTGTGACGCGCGGGTTTCTATCTTCCTCTCCTGCAGACACAGAGTAGCTGGTTCTCCCTTTATGAATCACCTGTAAGCTCTGCCCGCTGAGCCACGCCCCGTCCACCCTCGTAGTAGGCAAAGGAATTCCCGCCTTTTACCAGGATGATGGACAGCTTTCCAAAACGACACCACTGCGTTTACCGCCGATTCAGGTTGTGCGTTGTTGGTGCGCAGAAGCACGAGGACATCTCCACAAAGACGCACTAGTAACGATCACATTGCCAAAGGCACACAAGGTTGCTGGTGAGGTTTCCCCCGTGGCCCATCACGTAGTCTTAGTGTACAATATACACGGGGCATATGAAAACATGCTAGGTAACGCTTACTGACTTACTCGTAGAAAATACTCCGGTTGGGTAGGCCATGATGCTCATTTTACAGAAACTAAACCTCAACAGGAAGCACTTACAATATTTAAACGTAGCAGGTGCCCCAGTTGAAGCTCAGCTTCTGGAAAGGACAAGCCACCCTAACTCTTGGGCTGGGAAAGATAAAGCAAGGCTGTGCGCTCATAGATTCCATAGCAGAAAACAATCTAGAATCCTTCCTGGAGGTGAATTGATGATGTACTGGAGCGTAATCTGTATCTGACTGTGACGCGCGGGTTCTATCTTCCTCTCCTGCAGACACAGAGTAGAAGGTTCTCCCTTTATGAATCACCTGTAAGCTCCGCCCGCTGAGCCACGCCCCGTCCACCCTCGTAGTAGGCAAGGGAATTCCCGCCTTTTACCAGGATGATGGACAGCTTTCCAAAACGACACCACTGCGTTTACCGCCGATTCAGGTTGTGAGCAGAAGCACGAGGACATCTCCACAAAGACGCACTAGTAACGATCACATTGCCAAAGGCACACAAGGTTGCTGGTGAGGTTTCCCCCGTGGCCCATCACGTAGTCTTAGTGTCCAATATAAACGGGGCATATGAAAACATGCTAGGTAACGGTTACTGACTTACTCGTAGAAAATACTCCGGTTGGGTAGGCCATGATGCTCATTTGACAGAAACTAAACCTCAAAGGAAGCACTTACAAATATAAACGTAGCAGGTGCCCCAGTTGAAGCTCAGCTTCTGGAAAGGACAAGCCACCCTAACTTGGGCTTGGCAAAGATAAAGCAAGGCTGTGCGCTCATAGATTCCATAGCAGAAAAAGATCTAGAATCCTTCCTGGAGGTCAACTGATGATGTACTGGAGCGTAGTCTGTATCTGACTGTGACGCGCGGGTTCTATCTTCCTCTCCTGCAGACACAGAGTAGCTGGTTCTCCCTTTATGAATCACCTGTAAGCTCCGCCCGCTGAGCCACGCCCCGTCCACCCTCGTAGTAGGCAAAGGAATTCCCGCCTTTTACCAGGATGATGGACAGCTTTCCAAAACGACACCACTGCGTTTACCGCCGATTCAGGTCGTGCGTTGTTGGTGCGCAGAAGCACGAGGACATCTCCACAAAGACGCACTAGTAACGATCACATTGCCAAAGGCACACAAGGTTGCTGGTGAGGTTTCCCCCGTGGCCCATCACGTAGTCTTAGTGTACAATATACACGGGGCATATGAAAACATGCTAGGTAACGCTTACTGACTTACTCGTAGAAAATACTCCGGTTGGGTAGGCCATGATGCTCATTTTACAGAAACTAAACCTCAACAGGAAGCACTTACAAATATAAACGTAGCAGGTGCCCCAGTTGAAGCTCAGCTTCTGGAAAGGACAAGCCACCCTAACTCTTGGCCTCGGAAAGATAAAGCAAGGCTGTGCGCTCATAGATTCCATAGCAGAAAACAATCTAGAATCCTTCCTGGAGGTGAATTGATGATGAACTGGAGCGTAATCTGTATCTGACTGTGACGCGCGGGTTCTATCTTCCTCTCCTGCAGACACAGGGTAGCTGGTTCTCCCTTAATGAATCACCTGTAAGCTCTACCCGCTGAGCCACGCCCCGTCCACCCTCGTAGTAGGCAAAGGAATTCCCGCCTTTTACCAGGATGATGGACAGCTTTCCAAAACGACACCACTGCGTTTACCGCCGATTCAGGTTGTGCGCAGAAGCACGAGGACATCTCCACAAAGACGCACTAGTAACGATCACATTGCCAAAGGCACACAAGGTTGCTGGTGAGGTTTCCCCCGTGGCCCATCACGTAGTCTTAGTGTACAATATACACGGGGCATATGAAAACATGCTAGGTAACGGTTACTGACTTACTCGTAGAAAATACTCCGGTTGGGTAGGCCATGATGCTCATTTTACAGAAACTAAACCTCAACAGGAAGCACTTACAAATATAAACGTAGCAGGTGCCCCAGTTGAAGCTCAGCTTCTGGAAAGGACAAGCCACCCTAACTCTTGGCCTCGGAAAGATAAAGCAAGGCTGTGCGCTCATAGATTCCATAGCAGAAAACAATCTAGAATCCTTCCTGGAGGTGAATTGATGATGAACTGGAGCGTAATCTGTATCTGACTGTGACGCGCGGGTTATATCTTCCTTTCCTGCAGACACAGAGTAGAAGGTTCTCCCTTAATGAATCACCTGTAAGCTCCGCCCGCTGAGCCACGCCCCGTCCACCCTCGTAGTAGGCAAAGGAATTCCCGCCTTTTACCAGGATGATGGACAGCTTTCCAAAACGACACCACTGCGTTTACCGCCGATTCAGGTTGTGCGCAGAAGCACGAGGACATCTCCACAAAGACGCACTAGTAACGATCACATTGCCAAAGGCACACAAGGTTGCTGGTGAGGTTTCCCCCGTGGCCCATCACGTAGTCTTAGTGTACAATATAAACGGGGCATATGAAAACATGCTAGGTAACGGTTACTGACTTACTCGTAGAAAATACTCCGGTTGGGAAGGCCATGATGCTCATTTTACAGAAACTAAACCTCAAAGGAAGCACTTACAAATATAAACGTAGCAGGTGCCCCAGTTGAAGCTCAGCTTCTGGAAAGGACAAGCCACCCTAACTTGGGCTTGGCAAAGATAAAGCAAGGCTGTGCGCTCATAGATTCCATAGCAGAAAAAGATCTTGAATCCTTCCTGGAGGTCAACTGATGATGTACTGGAGCGTAATCTGTATCTGACTGTGACGCGCGGGTTTCTATCTTCCTCTCCTGCAGACACAGAGTAGCTGGTTCTCCCTTTATGAATCACCTGTAAGCTCTGCCCGCTGAGCCACGCCCCGTCCACCCTCGTAGTAGGCAAAGGAATTCCCGCCTTTTACCAGGATGATGGACAGCTTTCCAAAACGACACCACTGCGTTTACCGCCGATTCAGGTCGTGCGTTGTTGGTGCGCAGAAGCACGAGGACATCTCCACAAAGACGCACTAGTAACGATCACATTGCCAAAGGCACACAAGGTTGCTGGTGAGGTTTCCCCCGTGGCCCATCACGTAGTCTTAGTGTACAATATACACGGGGCATATGAAAACATGCTAGGTAACGCTTACTGACTTACTCGTAGAAAATACTCCGGTTGGGTAGGCCATGATGCTCATTTTACAGAAACTAAACCTCAAAGGAAGCACTTACAAATATAAACGTAGCAGGTGCCCCAGTTGAAGCTCAGCTTCTGGAAAGGACAAGCCACCCTAACTTGGGCTTGGCAAAGATAAAGCAAGGCTGTGCGCTCATAGATTCCATAGCAGAAAAAGATCTAGAATCCTTCCTGGAGGTCAACTGATGATGTACTGGAGCGTAGTCTGTATCTGACTGTGACGCGCGGGTTCTATCTTCCTCTCCTGCAGACACAGAGTAGCTGGTTCTCCCTTTTGAATCACCTGTAAGCTCCGCCCGCTGAGCCACGCCCCGTCCACCCTCGTAGTAGGCAAAGGAATTCCCGCCTTTTACCAGGATGATGGACAGCTTTCCAAAACGACACCACTGCGTTTACCGCCGATTCAGGTCGTGCGTTGTTGGTGCGCAGAAGCACGAGGACATCTCCACAAAGACGCACTAGTAACGATCACATTGCCAAAGGCACACAAGGTTGCTGGTGAGGTTTCCCCCGTGGCCCATCACGTAGTCTTAGTGTACAATATAAAAGGGGCATATGAAAACATGCTAGGTAACGCTTACTGACTTACTCGTAGAAAATACTCCGGTTGGGTAGGCCATGATGCTCATTTTACAGAAACTAAACCTCAAAGGAAGCACTTACAAATATAAACGTAGCAGGTGCCCCAGTTGAAGCTCAGCTTCTGGAAAGGACAAGCCACCCTAATTCTTGGCCTGGGAAAGATAAAGCAAGGCTGTGCGCTCATAGATTCCATAGCAGAAAACAATCTAGAATCCTTCCTGGAGGTGAATTGATGATGTACTGGAGCGTAATCTGTATCTGACTGTGACGCGCGGGTTCTATCTTCCTCTCCTGCAGACACAGAGTAGAAGGTTCTCCCTTTATGAATCACCTGTAAGCTCCGCCCGCTGAGCCACGCCCCGTCCACCCTCGTAGTAGGCAAGGGAATTCCCGCCTTTTACCAGGATGATGGACAGCTTTCCAAAACGACACCACTGCGTTTACCGCCGATTCAGGTTGTGAGCAGAAGCACGAGGACATCTCCACAAAGACGCACTAGTAACGATCACATTGCCAAAGGCACACAAGGTTGCTGGTGAGGTTTCCCCCGTGGCCCATCACGTAGTCTTAGTGTCCAATATAAACGGGGCATATGAAAACATGCTAGGTAACGGTTACTGACTTACTCGTAGAAAATACTCCGGTTGGGTAGGCCATGATGCTCATTTTACAGAAACTAAACCTCAAAGGAAGCACTTACAAATATAAACGTAGCAGGTGCCCCAGTTGAAGCTCAGCTTCTGGAAAGGACAAGCCACCCTAACTTGGGCTTGGCAAAGATAAAGCAAGGCTGTGCGCTCATAGATTCCATAGCAGAAAAAGATCTAGAATCCTTCCTGGAGGTCAACTGATGATGTACTGGAGCGTAATCTGTATCTGACTGTGACGCGCGGGTTTCTATCTTCCTCTCCTGCAGACACAGAGTAGCTGGTTCTCCCTTTATGAATCACCTGTAAGCTCTGCCCGCTGAGCCACGCCCCGTCCACCCTCGTAGTAGGCAAAGGAATTCCCGCCTTTTACCAGGATGATGGACAGCTTTCCAAAACGACACCACTGCGTTTACCGCCGATTCAGGTTGTGCGTTGTTGGTGCGCAGAAGCACGAGGACATCTCCACAAAGACGCACTAGTAACGATCACATTGCCAAAGGCACACAAGGTTGCTGGTGAGGTTTCCCCCGTGGCCCATCACGTAGTCTTAGTGTACAATATACACGGGGCATATGAAAACATGCTAGGTAACGCTTACTGACTTACTCGTAGAAAATACTCCGGTTGGGTAGGCCATGATGCTCATTTTACAGAAACTAAACCTCAACAGGAAGCACTTACAATATTTAAACGTAGCAGGTGCCCCAGTTGAAGCTCAGCTTCTGGAAAGGACAAGCCACCCTAACTCTTGGGCTGGGAAAGATAAAGCAAGGCTGTGCGCTCATAGATTCCATAGCAGAAAACAATCTAGAATCCTTCCTGGAGGTGAATTGATGATGTACTGGAGCGTAATCTGTATCTGACTGTGACGCGCGGGTTCTATCTTCCTCTCCTGCAGACACAGAGTAGAAGGTTCTCCCTTTATGAATCACCTGTAAGCTCCGCCCGCTGAGCCACGCCCCGTCCACCCTCGTAGTAGGCAAGGGAATTCCCGCCTTTTACCAGGATGATGGACAGCTTTCCAAAACGACACCACTGCGTTTACCGCCGATTCAGGTTGTGAGCAGAAGCACGAGGACATCTCCACAAAGACGCACTAGTAACGATCACATTGCCAAAGGCACACAAGGTTGCTGGTGAGGTTTCCCCCGTGGCCCATCACGTAGTCTTAGTGTCCAATATAAACGGGGCATATGAAAACATGCTAGGTAACGGTTACTGACTTACTCGTAGAAAATACTCCGGTTGGGTAGGCCATGATGCTCATTTGACAGAAACTAAACCTCAAAGGAAGCACTTACAAATATAAACGTAGCAGGTGCCCCAGTTGAAGCTCAGCTTCTGGAAAGGACAAGCCACCCTAACTTGGGCTTGGCAAAGATAAAGCAAGGCTGTGCGCTCATAGATTCCATAGCAGAAAAAGATCTAGAATCCTTCCTGGAGGTCAACTGATGATGTACTGGAGCGTAGTCTGTATCTGACTGTGACGCGCGGGTTCTATCTTCCTCTCCTGCAGACACAGAGTAGCTGGTTCTCCCTTTATGAATCACCTGTAAGCTCCGCCCGCTGAGCCACGCCCCGTCCACCCTCGTAGTAGGCAAAGGAATTCCCGCCTTTTACCAGGATGATGGACAGCTTTCCAAAACGACACCACTGCGTTTACCGCCGATTCAGGTCGTGCGTTGTTGGTGCGCAGAAGCACGAGGACATCTCCACAAAGACGCACTAGTAACGATCACATTGCCAAAGGCACACAAGGTTGCTGGTGAGGTTTCCCCCGTGGCCCATCACGTAGTCTTAGTGTACAATATACACGGGGCATATGAAAACATGCTAGGTAACGCTTACTGACTTACTCGTAGAAAATACTCCGGTTGGGTAGGCCATGATGCTCATTTTACAGAAACTAAACCTCAACAGGAAGCACTTACAAATATAAACGTAGCAGGTGCCCCAGTTGAAGCTCAGCTTCTGGAAAGGACAAGCCACCCTAACTCTTGGCCTCGGAAAGATAAAGCAAGGCTGTGCGCTCATAGATTCCATAGCAGAAAACAATCTAGAATCCTTCCTGGAGGTGAATTGATGATGAACTGGAGCGTAATCTGTATCTGACTGTGACGCGCGGGTTCTATCTTCCTCTCCTGCAGACACAGGGTAGCTGGTTCTCCCTTAATGAATCACCTGTAAGCTCTACCCGCTGAGCCACGCCCCGTCCACCCTCGTAGTAGGCAAAGGAATTCCCGCCTTTTACCAGGATGATGGACAGCTTTCCAAAACGACACCACTGCGTTTACCGCCGATTCAGGTTGTGCGCAGAAGCACGAGGACATCTCCACAAAGACGCACTAGTAACGATCACATTGCCAAAGGCACACAAGGTTGCTGGTGAGGTTTCCCCCGTGGCCCATCACGTAGTCTTAGTGTACAATATACACGGGGCATATGAAAACATGCTAGGTAACGGTTACTGACTTACTCGTAGAAAATACTCCGGTTGGGTAGGCCATGATGCTCATTTTACAGAAACTAAACCTCAACAGGAAGCACTTACAAATATAAACGTAGCAGGTGCCCCAGTTGAAGCTCAGCTTCTGGAAAGGACAAGCCACCCTAACTCTTGGCCTCGGAAAGATAAAGCAAGGCTGTGCGCTCATAGATTCCATAGCAGAAAACAATCTAGAATCCTTCCTGGAGGTGAATTGATGATGAACTGGAGCGTAATCTGTATCTGACTGTGACGCGCGGGTTATATCTTCCTTTCCTGCAGACACAGAGTAGAAGGTTCTCCCTTAATGAATCACCTGTAAGCTCCGCCCGCTGAGCCACGCCCCGTCCACCCTCGTAGTAGGCAAAGGAATTCCCGCCTTTTACCAGGATGATGGACAGCTTTCCAAAACGACACCACTGCGTTTACCGCCGATTCAGGTTGTGCGCAGAAGCACGAGGACATCTCTACAAAGACGCACTAGTAACGATCACATTGCCAAAGGCACACAAGGTTGCTGGTGAGGTTTCCCCCGTGGCCCATCACGTAGTCTTAGTGTACAATATAAACGGGGCATATGAAAACATGCTAGGTAACGGTTACTGACTTACTCGTAGAAAATACTCCGGTTGGGAAGGCCATGATGCTCATTTTACAGAAACTAAACCTCAAAGGAAGCACTTACAAATATAAACGTAGCAGGTGCCCCAGTTGAAGCTCAGCTTCTGGAAAGGACAAGCCACCCTAACTTGGGCTTGGCAAAGATAAAGCAAGGCTGTGCGCTCATAGATTCCATAGCAGAAAAAGATCTTGAATCCTTCCTGGAGGTCAACTGATGATGTACTGGAGCGTAATCTGTATCTGACTGTGACGCGCGGGTTTCTATCTTCCTCTCCTGCAGACACAGAGTAGCTGGTTCTCCCTTTATGAATCACCTGTAAGCTCTGCCCGCTGAGCCACGCCCCGTCCACCCTCGTAGTAGGCAAAGGAATTCCCGCCTTTTACCAGGATGATGGACAGCTTTCCAAAACGACACCACTGCGTTTACCGCCGATTCAGGTCGTGCGTTGTTGGTGCGCAGAAGCACGAGGACATCTCCACAAAGACGCACTAGTAACGATCACATTGCCAAAGGCACACAAGGTTGCTGGTGAGGTTTCCCCCGTGGCCCATCACGTAGTCTTAGTGTACAATATACACGGGGCATATGAAAACATGCTAGGTAACGCTTACTGACTTACTCGTAGAAAATACTCCGGTTGGGTAGGCCATGATGCTCATTTTACAGAAACTAAACCTCAACAGGAAGCACTTACAATATTTAAACGTAGCAGGTGCCCCAGTTGAAGCTCAGCTTCTGGAAAGGACAAGCCACCCTAACTCTTGGGCTGGGAAAGATAAAGCAAGGCTGTGCGCTCATAGATTCCATAGCAGAAAACAATCTAGAATCCTTCCTGGAGGTGAATTGATGATGTACTGGAGCGTAATCTGTATCTGACTGTGACGCGCGGGTTCTATCTTCCTCTCCTGCAGACACAGAGTAGAAGGTTCTCCCTTTATGAATCACCTGTAAGCTCCGCCCGCTGAGCCACGCCCCGTCCACCCTCGTAGTAGGCAAGGGAATTCCCGCCTTTTACCAGGATGATGGACAGCTTTCCAAAACGACACCACTGCGTTTACCGCCGATTCAGGTTGTGAGCAGAAGCACGAGGACATCTCCACAAAGACGCACTAGTAACGATCACATTGCCAAAGGCACACAAGGTTGCTGGTGAGGTTTCCCCCGTGGCCCATCACGTAGTCTTAGTGTCCAATATAAACGGGGCATATGAAAACATGCTAGGTAACGGTTACTGACTTACTCGTAGACAATACTCCGGTTGGGTAGGCCATGATGCTCATTTTACAGAAACTAAACCTCAAAGGAAGCACTTACAAATATAAACGTAGCAGGTGCCCCAGTTGAAGCTCAGCTTCTGGAAAGGACAAGCCACCCTAACTTGGGCTTGGCAAAGATAAAGCAAGGCTGTGCGCTCATAGATTCCATAGCAGAAAAAGATCTAGAATCCTTCCTGGAGGTCAACTGATGATGTACTGGAGCGTAGTCTGTATCTGACTGTGACGCGCGGGTTCTATCTTCCTCTCCTGCAGACACAGAGTAGCTGGTTCTCCCTTTTGAATCACCTGTAAGCTCCGCCCGCTGAGCCACGCCCCGTCCACCCTCGTAGTAGGCAAAGGAATTCCCGCCTTTTACCAGGATGATGGACAGCTTTCCAAAACGACACCACTGCGTTTACCGCCGATTCAGGTCGTGCGTTGTTGGTGCGCAGAAGCACGAGGACATCTCCACAAAGACGCACTAGTAACGATCACATTGCCAAAGGCACACAAGGTTGCTGGTGAGGTTTCCCCCGTGGCCCATCACGTAGTCTTAGTGTACAATATAAAAGGGGCATATGAAAACATGCTAGGTAACGCTTACTGACTTACTCGTAGAAAATACTCCGGTTGGGTAGGCCATGATGCTCATTTTACAGAAACTAAACCTCAAAGGAAGCACTTACAAATATAAACGTAGCAGGTGCCCCAGTTGAAGCTCAGCTTCTGGAAAGGACAAGCCACCCTAATTCTTGGCCTGGGAAAGATAAAGCAAGGCTGTGCGCTCATAGATTCCATAGCAGAAAACAATCTAGAATCCTTCCTGGAGGTGAATTGATGATGTACTGGAGCGTAATCTGTATCTGACTGTGACGCGCGGGTTCTATCTTCCTCTCCTGCAGACACAGAGTAGAAGGTTCTCCCTTTATGAATCACCTGTAAGCTCCGCCCGCTGAGCCACGCCCCGTCCACCCTCGTAGTAGGCAAGGGAATTCCCGCCTTTTACCAGGATGATGGACAGCTTTCCAAAACGACACCACTGCGTTTACCGCCGATTCAGGTTGTGAGCAGAAGCACGAGGACATCTCCACAAAGACGCACTAGTAACGATCACATTGCCAAAGGCACACAAGGTTGCTGGTGAGGTTTCCCCCGTGGCCCATCACGTAGTCTTAGTGTCCAATATAAACGGGGCATATGAAAACATGCTAGGTAACGGTTACTGACTTACTCGTAGAAAATACTCCGGTTGGGTAGGCCATGATGCTCATTTGACAGAAACTAAACCTCAAAGGAAGCACTTACAAATATAAACGTAGCAGGTGCCCCAGTTGAAGCTCAGCTTCTGGAAAGGACAAGCCACCCTAACTTGGGCTTGGCAAAGATAAAGCAAGGCTGTGCGCTCATAGATTCCATAGCAGAAAAAGATCTAGAATCCTTCCTGGAGGTCAACTGATGATGTACTGGAGCGTAGTCTGTATCTGACTGTGACGCGCGGGTTCTATCTTCCTCTCCTGCAGACACAGAGTAGCTGGTTCTCCCTTTATGAATCACCTGTAAGCTCCGCCCGCTGAGCCACGCCCCGTCCACCCTCGTAGTAGGCAAAGGAATTCCCGCCTTTTACCAGGATGATGGACAGCTTTCCAAAACGACACCACTGCGTTTACCGCCGATTCAGGTCGTGCGTTGTTGGTGCGCAGAAGCACGAGGACATCTCCACAAAGACGCACTAGTAACGATCACATTGCCAAAGGCACACAAGGTTGCTGGTGAGGTTTCCCCCGTGGCCCATCACGTAGTCTTAGTGTACAATATACACGGGGCATATGAAAACATGCTAGGTAACGCTTACTGACTTACTCGTAGAAAATACTCCGGTTGGGTAGGCCATGATGCTCATTTTACAGAAACTAAACCTCAACAGGAAGCACTTACAAATATAAACGTAGCAGGTGCCCCAGTTGAAGCTCAGCTTCTGGAAAGGACAAGCCACCCTAACTCTTGGCCTCGGAAAGATAAAGCAAGGCTGTGCGCTCATAGATTCCATAGCAGAAAACAATCTAGAATCCTTCCTGGAGGTGAATTGATGATGAACTGGAGCGTAATCTGTATCTGACTGTGACGCGCGGGTTCTATCTTCCTCTCCTGCAGACACAGGGTAGCTGGTTCTCCCTTAATGAATCACCTGTAAGCTCTACCCGCTGAGCCACGCCCCGTCCACCCTCGTAGTAGGCAAAGGAATTCCCGCCTTTTACCAGGATGATGGACAGCTTTCCAAAACGACACCACTGCGTTTACCGCCGATTCAGGTTGTGCGCAGAAGCACGAGGACATCTCCACAAAGACGCACTAGTAACGATCACATTGCCAAAGGCACACAAGGTTGCTGGTGAGGTTTCCCCCGTGGCCCATCACGTAGTCTTAGTGTACAATATACACGGGGCATATGAAAACATGCTAGGTAACGGTTACTGACTTACTCGTAGAAAATACTCCGGTTGGGTAGGCCATGATGCTCATTTTACAGAAACTAAACCTCAACAGGAAGCACTTACAAATATAAACGTAGCAGGTGCCCCAGTTGAAGCTCAGCTTCTGGAAAGGACAAGCCACCCTAACTCTTGGCCTCGGAAAGATAAAGCAAGGCTGTGCGCTCATAGATTCCATAGCAGAAAACAATCTAGAATCCTTCCTGGAGGTGAATTGATGATGAACTGGAGCGTAATCTGTATCTGACTGTGACGCGCGGGTTATATCTTCCTTTCCTGCAGACACAGAGTAGAAGGTTCTCCCTTAATGAATCACCTGTAAGCTCCGCCCGCTGAGCCACGCCCCGTCCACCCTCGTAGTAGGCAAAGGAATTCCCGCCTTTTACCAGGATGATGGACAGCTTTCCAAAACGACACCACTGCGTTTACCGCCGATTCAGGTTGTGCGCAGAAGCACGAGGACATCTCCACAAAGACGCACTAGTAACGATCACATTGCCAAAGGCACACAAGGTTGCTGGTGAGGTTTCCCCCGTGGCCCATCACGTAGTCTTAGTGTACAATATAAACGGGGCATATGAAAACATGCTAGGTAACGGTTACCGACTTACTCGTAGAAAATACTCCGGTTGGGAAGGCCATGATGCTCATTTTACAGAAACTAAACCTCAAAGGAAGCACTTACAAATATAAACGTAGCAGGTGCCCCAGTTGAAGCTCAGCTTCTGGAAAGGACAAGCCACCCTAACTTGGGCTTGGCAAAGATAAAGCAAGGCTGTGCGCTCATAGATTCCATAGCAGAAAAAGATCTAGAATCCTTCCTGGAGGTCAACTGATGATGTACTGGAGCGTAATCTGTATCTGACTGTGACGCGCGGGTTTCTATCTTCCTCTCCTGCAGACACAGAGTAGCTGGTTCTCCCTTTATGAATCACCTGTAAGCTCTGCCCGCTGAGCCACGCCCCGTCCACCCTCGTAGTAGGCAAAGGAATTCCCGCCTTTTACCAGGATGATGGACAGCTTTCCAAAACGACACCACTGCGTTTACCGCCGATTCAGGTCGTGCGTTGTTGGTGCGCAGAAGCACGAGGACATCTCCACAAAGACGCACTAGTAACGATCACATTGCCAAAGGCACACAAGGTTGCTGGTGAGGTTTCCCCCGTGGCCCATCACGTAGTCTTAGTGTACAATATACACGGGGCATATGAAAACATGCTAGGTAACGCTTACTGACTTACTCGTAGAAAATACTCCGGTTGGGTAGGCCATGATGCTCATTTTACAGAAACTAAACCTCAACAGGAAGCACTTACAATATTTAAACGTAGCAGGTGCCCCAGTTGAAGCTCAGCTTCTGGAAAGGACAAGCCACCCTAACTCTTGGGCTGGGAAAGATAAAGCAAGGCTGTGCGCTCATAGATTCCATAGCAGAAAACAATCTAGAATCCTTCCTGGAGGTGAATTGATGATGTACTGGAGCGTAATCTGTATCTGACTGTGACGCGCGGGTTCTATCTTCCTCTCCTGCAGACACAGAGTAGAAGGTTCTCCCTTTATGAATCACCTGTAAGCTCCGCCCGCTGAGCCACGCCCCGTCCACCCTCGTAGTAGGCAAGGGAATTCCCGCCTTTTACCAGGATGATGGACAGCTTTCCAAAACGACACCACTGCGTTTACCGCCGATTCAGGTTGTGAGCAGAAGCACGAGGACATCTCCACAAAGACGCACTAGTAACGATCACATTGCCAAAGGCACACAAGGTTGCTGGTGAGGTTTCCCCCGTGGCCCATCACGTAGTCTTAGTGTCCAATATAAACGGGGCATATGAAAACATGCTAGGTAACGGTTACTGACTTACTCGTAGACAATACTCCGGTTGGGTAGGCCATGATGCTCATTTTACAGAAACTAAACCTCAAAGGAAGCACTTACAAATATAAACGTAGCAGGTGCCCCAGTTGAAGCTCAGCTTCTGGAAAGGACAAGCCACCCTAACTTGGGTTGGCAAAGATAAAGCAAGGCTGTGCGCTCATAGATTCCATAGCAGAAAAAGATCTAGAATCCTTCCTGGAGGTCAACTGATGATGTACTGGAGCGTAGTCTGTATCTGACTGTGACGCGAGGGTTCTATCTTCCTCTCCTGCAGACACAGAGTAGCTGGTTCTCCCTTTTGAATCACCTGTAAGCTCCGCCCGCTGAGCCACGCCCCGTCCACCCTCGTAGTAGGCAAAGGAATTCCCGCCTTTTACCAGGATGATGGACAGCTTTCCAAAACGACACCACTGCGTTTACCGCCGATTCAGGTCGTGCGTTGTTGGTGCGCAGAAGCACGAGGACATCTCCACAAAGACGCACTAGTAACGATCACATTGCCAAAGGCACACAAGGTTGCTGGTGAGGTTTCCCCCGTGGCCCATCACGTAGTCTTAGTGTACAATATAAAAGGGGCATATGAAAACATGCTAGGTAACGCTTACTGACTTACTCGTAGAAAATACTCCGGTTGGGTAGGCCATGATGCTCATTTTACAGAAACTAAACCTCAAAGGAAGCACTTACAAATATAAACGTAGCAGGTGCCCCAGTTGAAGCTCAGCTTCTGGAAAGGACAAGCCACCCTAATTCTTGGCCTGGGAAAGATAAAGCAAGGCTGTGCGCTCATAGATTCCATAGCAGAAAACAATCTAGAATCCTTCCTGGAGGTGAATTGATGATGAACTGGAGGGTAATCTGTATCTGACTGTGACGCGCGGGTTCTATCTTCCTCTCCTGCAGACACAGAGTAGCTGGTTCTCCCTTAATGAATCACCTGTAAGCTCCGCCCGCTGAGCCACGCCCCGTCCACCCTCGTAGTAGGCAAAGGAATTCCCGCCTTTTACCAGGATGATGGACAGCTTTCCAAAACGACACCACTGCGTTTACCGCCGATTCAGGTCGTGCGTTGTTGGTGCGCAGAAGCACGAGGACATCTCCACAAAGACGCACTAGTAACGATCACATTGCCAAAGGCACACAAGGTTGCTGGTGAGGTTTCCCCCGTGGCCCATCACGTAGTCTTAGTGTACAATATACACGGGGCATATGAAAACATGCTAGGTAACGCTTACTGACTTACTCGTAGAAAATACTCCGGTTGGGTAGGCCATGATGCTCATTTTACAGAAACTAAACCTCAACAGGAAGCACTTACAATATTTAAACGTAGCAGGTGCCCCAGTTGAAGCTCAGCTTCTGGAAAGGACAAGCCACCCTAACTCTTGGGCTGGGAAAGATAAAGCAAGGCTGTGCGCTCATAGATTCCATAGCAGAAAACAATCTAGAATCCTTCCTGGAGGTGAATTGATGATGTACTGGAGCGTAATCTGTATCTGACTGTGACGCGCGGGTTCTATCTTCCTCTCCTGCAGACACAGAGTAGAAGGTTCTCCCTTTATGAATCACCTGTAAGCTCCGCCCGCTGAGCCACGCCCCGTCCACCCTCGTAGTAGGCAAGGGAATTCCCGCCTTTTACCAGGATGATGGACAGCTTTCCAAAACGACACCACTGCGTTTACCGCCGATTCAGGTTGTGAGCAGAAGCACGAGGACATCTCCACAAAGACGCACTAGTAACGATCACATTGCCAAAGGCACACAAGGTTGCTGGTGAGGTTTCCCCCGTGGCCCATCACGTAGTCTTAGTGTCCAATATAAACGGGGCATATGAAAACATGCTAGGTAACGGTTACTGACTTACTCGTAGACAATACTCCGGTTGGGTAGGCCATGATGCTCATTTTACAGAAACTAAACCTCAACAGGAAGCACTTACAAATATAAACGTAGCAGGTGCCCCAGTTGAAGCTCAGCTTCTGGAAAGGACAAGCCACCCTAACTCTTGGGCTGGGAAAGATAATGCAAGGCTGTGCGCTCATAGATTCCATAGCAGAAAACAATCTTGAATCCTTCCTGGAGGTGAATTGATGATGTACTGGACCGTAATCTGTATCTGACTGTGACGCGCGGGTTATATCTTCCTTTCCTGCAGACACAGAGTAGAAGGTTCTCCCTTTATGAATCACCTGTAAGCTCCGCCCGCTGAGCCACGCCCCGTCCACCCTCGTAGTAGGCAACGGAATTCCCGCCTTTTACCAGGATGATGGACAGCTTTCCAAAACGACACCACTGCGTTTACCGCCGATTCAGGTTGTGCGCAGAAGCACGAGAACATCTCCACAAAGACGCACTAGTAACGATCACATTGCCAAAGGCACACAAGGTTGCTGGTGAGGTTTCCCCCGTGGCCCATCACGTAGTCTTAGTGTACAATATACACGGGGCATATGAAAACATGCTAGGTAACGGTTACAGACTTACTCGTAGAAAATTCTCCGGTTGGGTAGGCCATGATGCTCATTTTACAGAAACTAAACCTCAAAGGAAGCACTTACAAATATAAACGTAGCAGGTGCCCCAGTTGAAGCTCAGCTTCTGGAAAGGACAAGCCACCCTAACTTGGGCTTGGCAAAGATAAAGCAAGGCTGTGCGCTCATAGATTCCATAGCAGAAAAAGATCTAGAATCCTTCCTGGAGGTCAACTGATGATGTACTGGAGCGTAATCTGTATCTGACTGTGACGCGCGGGTTTCTATCTTCCTCTCCTGCAGACACAGAGTAGCTGGTTCTCCCTTTATGAATCACCTGTAAGCTCTGCCCGCTGAGCCACGCCCCGTCCACCCTCGTAGTAGGCAAAGGAATTCCCGCCTTTTACCAGGATGATGGACAGCTTTCCAAAACGACACCACTGCGTTTACCGCCGATTCAGGTCGTGCGTTGTTGGTGCGCAGAAGCACGAGGACATCTCCACAAAGACGCACTAGTAACGATCACATTGCCAAAGGCACACAAGGTTGCTGGTGAGGTTTCCCCCGTGGCCCATCACGTAGTCTTAGTGTACAATATACACGGGGCATATGAAAACATGCTAGGTAACGCTTACTGACTTACTCGTAGAAAATACTCCGGTTGGGTAGGCCATGATGCTCATTTTACAGAAACTAAACCTCAACAGGAAGCACTTACAATATTTAAACGTAGCAGGTGCCCCAGTTGAAGCTCAGCTTCTGGAAAGGACAAGCCACCCTAACTCTTGGGCTGGGAAAGATAAAGCAAGGCTGTGCGCTCATAGATTCCATAGCAGAAAACAATCTAGAATCCTTCCTGGAGGTGAATTGATGATGTACTGGAGCGTAATCTGTATCTGACTGTGACGCGCGGGTTCTATCTTCCTCTCCTGCAGACACAGAGTAGAAGGTTCTCCCTTTATGAATCACCTGTAAGCTCCGCCCGCTGAGCCACGCCCCGTCCACCCTCGTAGTAGGCAAGGGAATTCCCGCCTTTTACCAGGATGATGGACAGCTTTCCAAAACGACACCACTGCGTTTACCGCCGATTCAGGTTGTGAGCAGAAGCACGAGGACATCTCCACAAAGACGCACTAGTAACGATCACATTGCCAAAGGCACACAAGGTTGCTGGTGAGGTTTCCCCCGTGGCCCATCACGTAGTCTTAGTGTCCAATATAAACGGGGCATATGAAAACATGCTAGGTAACGGTTACTGACTTACTCGTAGAAAATACTGCGGTTGGGTAGGCCATGATGCTCATTTTACAGAAACTAAACCTCAAAGGAAGCACTTACAAATATAAACGTAGCAGGTGCCCCAGTTGAAGCTCAGCTTCTGGAAAGGACAAGCCACCCTAACTTGGGCTTGGCAAAGATAAAGCAAGGCTGTGCGCTCATAGATTCCATAGCAGAAAAAGATCTAGAATCCTTCCTGGAGGTCAACTGATGATGTACTGGAGCGTAGTCTGTATCTGACTGTGACGCGCGGGTTCTATCTTCCTCTCCTGCAGACACAGAGTAGCTGGTTCTCCCTTTATGAATCACCTGTAAGCTCCGCCCGCTGAGCCACGCCCCGTCCACCCTCGTAGTAGGCAAAGGAATTCCCGCCTTTTACCAGGATGATGGACAGCTTTCCAAAACGACACCACTGCGTTTACCGCCGATTCAGGTCGTGCGTTGTTGGTGCGCAGAAGCACGAGGACATCTCCACAAAGACGCACTAGTAACGATCACATTGCCAAAGGCACACAAGGTTGCTGGTGAGGTTTCCCCCGTGGCCCATCACGTAGTCTTAGTGTACAATATAAAAGGGGCATATGAAAACATGCTAGGTAACGCTTACTGACTTACTCGTAGAAAATACTCCGGTTGGGTAGGCCATGATGCTCATTTTACAGAAACTAAACCTCAAAGGAAGCACTTACAAATATAAACGTAGCAGGTGCCCCAGTTGAAGCTCAGCTTCTGGAAAGGACAAGCCACCCTAATTCTTGGCCTGGGAAAGATAAAGCAAGGCTGTGCGCTCATAGATTCCATAGCAGAAAACAATCTAGAATCCTTCCTGGAGGTGAATTGATGATGAACTGGAGCGTAATCTGTATCTGACTGTGAGGCGCGGGTTCTATCTTCCTCTCCTGCAGACACAGAGTAGCTGGTTCTCCCTTAATGAATCACCTGTAAGCTCCGCCCGCTGAGCCACGCCCCGTCCACCCTCGTAGTAGGCAAAGGAATTCCCGCCTTTTACCAGGATGATGGACAGCTTTCCAAAACGACACCACTGCGTTTACCGCCGATTCAGGTCGTGCGTTGTTGGTGCGCAGAAGCACGAGGACATCTCCACAAAGACGCACTAGTAACGATCACATTGCCAAAGGCACACAAGGTTGCTGGTGAGGTTTCCCCCGTGGCCCATCACGTAGTCTTAGTGTACAATATACACGGGGCATATGAAAACATGCTAGGTAACGCTTACTGACTTACTCGTAGAAAATACTCCGGTTGGGTAGGCCATGATGCTCATTTTACAGAAACTAAACCTCAACAGGAAGCACTTACAAATATAAACGTAGCAGGTGCCCCAGTTGAAGCTCAGCTTCTGGAAAGGACAAGCCACTCTAACTCTTGGGCTGGGAAAGATAAAGCAAGGCTGTGCGCTCATAGATTCCATAGCAGAAAACAATCTAGAATCCTTCCTGGAGGTGAATTGATGATGTACTGGAGCGTAATCTGTATCTGACTGTGACGCGCGGGTTCTATCTTCCTCTCCTGCAGACACAGAGTAGAAGGTCCTCCCTTTATGAATCACCTGTAAGCTCCGCCCGCTGAGCCACGCCCCGTCCACCCTCGTAGTAGGCAAGGGAATTCCCGCCTTTTACCAGGATGATGGACAGCTTTCCAAAACGACACCACTGCGTTTACCGCCGTTTCAGGTTGTGCGCAGAAGCACGAGGACATCTCCACAAAGACGCACTAGTAACGATCACATTGCCAAAGGCACACAAGGTTGCTGGTGAGGTTTCCCCCGTGGCCCATCACGTAGTCTTAGTGTACAATATACACGGGGCATATGAAAACATGCTAGGTAACGGTTACTGACTTACTCGTAGAAAATACTCCGGTTGGGTAGGCCATGATGCTCATTTTACAGAAACTAAACCTCAACAGGAAGCACTTACAAATATAAACGTAGCAGGTGCCCCAGTTGAAGCTCAGCTTCTGGAAAGGACAAGCCACCCTAACTCTTGGCCTCGGAAAGATAAAGCAAGGCTGTGCGCTCATAGATTCCATAGCAGAAAACAATCTAGAATCCTTCCTGGAGGTGAATTGATGATGAACTGGAGCGTAATCTGTATCTGACTGTGACGCGCGGGTTATATCTTCCTTTCCTGCAGACACAGAGTAGAAGGTTCTCCCTTAATGAATCACCTGTAAGCTCCGCCCGCTGAGCCACGCCCCGTCCACCCTCGTAGTAGGCAAAGGAATTCCCGCCTTTTACCAGGATGATGGACAGCTTTCCAAAACGACACCACTGCGTTTACCGCCGATTCAGGTTGTGCGCAGAAGCACGAGGACATCTCCACAAAGACGCACTAGTAACGATCACATTGCCAAAGGCACACAAGGTTGCTGGTGAGGTTTCCCCCGTGGCCCATCACGTAGTCTTAGTGTACAATATAAACGGGGCATATGAAAACATGCTAGGTAACGGTTACCGACTTACTCGTAGAAAATACTCCGGTTGGGAAGGCCATGATGCTCATTTTACAGAAACTAAACCTCAAAGGAAGCACTTACAAATATAAACGTAGCAGGTGCCCCAGTTGAAGCTCAGCTTCTGGAAAGGACAAGCCACCCTAACTTGGGCTTGGCAAAGATAAAGCAAGGCTGTGCGCTCATAGATTCCATAGCAGAAAAAGATCTAGAATCCTTCCTGGAGGTCAACTGATGATGTACTGGAGCGTAATCTGTATCTGACTGTGACGCGCGGGTTTCTATCTTCCTCTCCTGCAGACACAGAGTAGCTGGTTCTCCCTTTATGAATCACCTGTAAGCTCTGCCCGCTGAGCCACGCCCCGTCCACCCTCGTAGTAGGCAAAGGAATTCCCGCCTTTTACCAGGATGATGGACAGCTTTCCAAAACGACACCACTGCGTTTACCGCCGATTCAGGTCGTGCGTTGTTGGTGCGCAGAAGCACGAGGACATCTCCACAAAGACGCACTAGTAACGATCACATTGCCAAAGGCACACAAGGTTGCTGGTGAGGTTTCCCCCGTGGCCCATCACGTAGTCTTAGTGTACAATATACACGGGGCATATGAAAACATGCTAGGTAACGCTTACTGACTTACTCGTAGAAAATACTCCGGTTGGGTAGGCCATGATGCTCATTTTACAGAAACTAAACCTCAACAGGAAGCACTTACAATATTTAAACGTAGCAGGTGCCCCAGTTGAAGCTCAGCTTCTGGAAAGGACAAGCCACCCTAACTCTTGGGCTGGGAAAGATAAAGCAAGGCTGTGCGCTCATAGATTCCATAGCAGAAAACAATCTAGAATCCTTCCTGGAGGTGAATTGATGATGTACTGGAGCGTAATCTGTATCTGACTGTGACGCGCGGGTTCTATCTTCCTCTCCTGCAGACACAGAGTAGAAGGTTCTCCCTTTATGAATCACCTGTAAGCTCCGCCCGCTGAGCCACGCCCCGTCCACCCTCGTAGTAGGCAAGGGAATTCCCGCCTTTTACCAGGATGATGGACAGCTTTCCAAAACGACACCACTGCGTTTACCGCCGATTCAGGTTGTGAGCAGAAGCACGAGGACATCTCCACAAAGACGCACTAGTAACGATCACATTGCCAAAGGCACACAAGGTTGCTGGTGAGGTTTCCCCCGTGGCCCATCACGTAGTCTTAGTGTCCAATATAAACGGGGCATATGAAAACATGCTAGGTAACGGT
Source organism: Pleurodeles waltl (assembly GCF_031143425.1). NCBI lineage: Eukaryota > Metazoa > Chordata > Amphibia > Caudata > Salamandridae > Pleurodeles > Pleurodeles waltl. The sequence continues at coordinate 794,803 of NW_027149821.1, read as the reverse complement.
TACTGACTTACTCGTAGACAATACTCCGGTTGGGTAGGCCATGATGCTCATTTTACAGAAACTAAACCTCAAAGGAAGCACTTACAAATATAAACGTAGCAGGTGCCCCAGTTGAAGCTCAGCTTCTGGAAAGGACAAGCCACCCTAACTTGGGTTGGCAAAGATAAAGCAAGGCTGTGCGCTCATAGATTCCATAGCAGAAAAAGATCTAGAATCCTTCCTGGAGGTCAACTGATGATGTACTGGAGCGTAGTCTGTATCTGACTGTGACGCGAGGGTTCTATCTTCCTCTCCTGCAGACACAGAGTAGCTGGTTCTCCCTTTTGAATCACCTGTAAGCTCCGCCCGCTGAGCCACGCCCCGTCCACCCTCGTAGTAGGCAAAGGAATTCCCGCCTTTTACCAGGATGATGGACAGCTTTCCAAAACGACACCACTGCGTTTACCGCCGATTCAGGTCGTGCGTTGTTGGTGCGCAGAAGCACGAGGACATCTCCACAAAGACGCACTAGTAACGATCACATTGCCAAAGGCACACAAGGTTGCTGGTGAGGTTTCCCCCGTGGCCCATCACGTAGTCTTAGTGTACAATATAAAAGGGGCATATGAAAACATGCTAGGTAACGCTTACTGACTTACTCGTAGAAAATACTCCGGTTGGGTAGGCCATGATGCTCATTTTACAGAAACTAAACCTCAAAGGAAGCACTTACAAATATAAACGTAGCAGGTGCCCCAGTTGAAGCTCAGCTTCTGGAAAGGACAAGCCACCCTAATTCTTGGCCTGGGAAAGATAAAGCAAGGCTGTGCGCTCATAGATTCCATAGCAGAAAACAATCTAGAATCCTTCCTGGAGGTGAATTGATGATGAACTGGAGGGTAATCTGTATCTGACTGTGACGCGCGGGTTCTATCTTCCTCTCCTGCAGACACAGAGTAGCTGGTTCTCCCTTAATGAATCACCTGTAAGCTCCGCCCGCTGAGCCACGCCCCGTCCACCCTCGTAGTAGGCAAAGGAATTCCCGCCTTTTACCAGGATGATGGACAGCTTTCCAAAACGACACCACTGCGTTTACCGCCGATTCAGGTCGTGCGTTGTTGGTGCGCAGAAGCACGAGGACATCTCCACAAAGACGCACTAGTAACGATCACATTGCCAAAGGCACACAAGGTTGCTGGTGAGGTTTCCCCCGTGGCCCATCACGTAGTCTTAGTGTACAATATACACGGGGCATATGAAAACATGCTAGGTAACGCTTACTGACTTACTCGTAGAAAATACTCCGGTTGGGTAGGCCATGATGCTCATTTTACAGAAACTAAACCTCAACAGGAAGCACTTACAATATTTAAACGTAGCAGGTGCCCCAGTTGAAGCTCAGCTTCTGGAAAGGACAAGCCACCCTAACTCTTGGGCTGGGAAAGATAAAGCAAGGCTGTGCGCTCATAGATTCCATAGCAGAAAACAATCTAGAATCCTTCCTGGAGGTGAATTGATGATGTACTGGAGCGTAATCTGTATCTGACTGTGACGCGCGGGTTCTATCTTCCTCTCCTGCAGACACAGAGTAGAAGGTTCTCCCTTTATGAATCACCTGTAAGCTCCGCCCGCTGAGCCACGCCCCGTCCACCCTCGTAGTAGGCAAGGGAATTCCCGCCTTTTACCAGGATGATGGACAGCTTTCCAAAACGACACCACTGCGTTTACCGCCGATTCAGGTTGTGAGCAGAAGCACGAGGACATCTCCACAAAGACGCACTAGTAACGATCACATTGCCAAAGGCACACAAGGTTGCTGGTGAGGTTTCCCCCGTGGCCCATCACGTAGTCTTAGTGTCCAATATAAACGGGGCATATGAAAACATGCTAGGTAACGGTTACTGACTTACTCGTAGACAATACTCCGGTTGGGTAGGCCATGATGCTCATTTTACAGAAACTAAACCTCAACAGGAAGCACTTACAAATATAAACGTAGCAGGTGCCCCAGTTGAAGCTCAGCTTCTGGAAAGGACAAGCCACCCTAACTCTTGGGCTGGGAAAGATAATGCAAGGCTGTGCGCTCATAGATTCCATAGCAGAAAACAATCTTGAATCCTTCCTGGAGGTGAATTGATGATGTACTGGACCGTAATCTGTATCTGACTGTGACGCGCGGGTTATATCTTCCTTTCCTGCAGACACAGAGTAGAAGGTTCTCCCTTTATGAATCACCTGTAAGCTCCGCCCGCTGAGCCACGCCCCGTCCACCCTCGTAGTAGGCAACGGAATTCCCGCCTTTTACCAGGATGATGGACAGCTTTCCAAAACGACACCACTGCGTTTACCGCCGATTCAGGTTGTGCGCAGAAGCACGAGAACATCTCCACAAAGACGCACTAGTAACGATCACATTGCCAAAGGCACACAAGGTTGCTGGTGAGGTTTCCCCCGTGGCCCATCACGTAGTCTTAGTGTACAATATACACGGGGCATATGAAAACATGCTAGGTAACGGTTACAGACTTACTCGTAGAAAATTCTCCGGTTGGGTAGGCCATGATGCTCATTTTACAGAAACTAAACCTCAAAGGAAGCACTTACAAATATAAACGTAGCAGGTGCCCCAGTTGAAGCTCAGCTTCTGGAAAGGACAAGCCACCCTAACTTGGGCTTGGCAAAGATAAAGCAAGGCTGTGCGCTCATAGATTCCATAGCAGAAAAAGATCTAGAATCCTTCCTGGAGGTCAACTGATGATGTACTGGAGCGTAATCTGTATCTGACTGTGACGCGCGGGTTTCTATCTTCCTCTCCTGCAGACACAGAGTAGCTGGTTCTCCCTTTATGAATCACCTGTAAGCTCTGCCCGCTGAGCCACGCCCCGTCCACCCTCGTAGTAGGCAAAGGAATTCCCGCCTTTTACCAGGATGATGGACAGCTTTCCAAAACGACACCACTGCGTTTACCGCCGATTCAGGTCGTGCGTTGTTGGTGCGCAGAAGCACGAGGACATCTCCACAAAGACGCACTAGTAACGATCACATTGCCAAAGGCACACAAGGTTGCTGGTGAGGTTTCCCCCGTGGCCCATCACGTAGTCTTAGTGTACAATATACACGGGGCATATGAAAACATGCTAGGTAACGCTTACTGACTTACTCGTAGAAAATACTCCGGTTGGGTAGGCCATGATGCTCATTTTACAGAAACTAAACCTCAACAGGAAGCACTTACAATATTTAAACGTAGCAGGTGCCCCAGTTGAAGCTCAGCTTCTGGAAAGGACAAGCCACCCTAACTCTTGGGCTGGGAAAGATAAAGCAAGGCTGTGCGCTCATAGATTCCATAGCAGAAAACAATCTAGAATCCTTCCTGGAGGTGAATTGATGATGTACTGGAGCGTAATCTGTATCTGACTGTGACGCGCGGGTTCTATCTTCCTCTCCTGCAGACACAGAGTAGAAGGTTCTCCCTTTATGAATCACCTGTAAGCTCCGCCCGCTGAGCCACGCCCCGTCCACCCTCGTAGTAGGCAAGGGAATTCCCGCCTTTTACCAGGATGATGGACAGCTTTCCAAAACGACACCACTGCGTTTACCGCCGATTCAGGTTGTGAGCAGAAGCACGAGGACATCTCCACAAAGACGCACTAGTAACGATCACATTGCCAAAGGCACACAAGGTTGCTGGTGAGGTTTCCCCCGTGGCCCATCACGTAGTCTTAGTGTCCAATATAAACGGGGCATATGAAAACATGCTAGGTAACGGTTACTGACTTACTCGTAGAAAATACTGCGGTTGGGTAGGCCATGATGCTCATTTTACAGAAACTAAACCTCAAAGGAAGCACTTACAAATATAAACGTAGCAGGTGCCCCAGTTGAAGCTCAGCTTCTGGAAAGGACAAGCCACCCTAACTTGGGCTTGGCAAAGATAAAGCAAGGCTGTGCGCTCATAGATTCCATAGCAGAAAAAGATCTAGAATCCTTCCTGGAGGTCAACTGATGATGTACTGGAGCGTAGTCTGTATCTGACTGTGACGCGCGGGTTCTATCTTCCTCTCCTGCAGACACAGAGTAGCTGGTTCTCCCTTTATGAATCACCTGTAAGCTCCGCCCGCTGAGCCACGCCCCGTCCACCCTCGTAGTAGGCAAAGGAATTCCCGCCTTTTACCAGGATGATGGACAGCTTTCCAAAACGACACCACTGCGTTTACCGCCGATTCAGGTCGTGCGTTGTTGGTGCGCAGAAGCACGAGGACATCTCCACAAAGACGCACTAGTAACGATCACATTGCCAAAGGCACACAAGGTTGCTGGTGAGGTTTCCCCCGTGGCCCATCACGTAGTCTTAGTGTACAATATACACGGGGCATATGAAAACATGCTAGGTAACGCTTACTGACTTACTCGTAGAAAATACTCCGGTTGGGTAGGCCATGATGCTCATTTTACAGAAACTAAACCTCAACAGGAAGCACTTACAAATATAAACGTAGCAGGTGCCCCAGTTGAAGCTCAGCTTCTGGAAAGGACAAGCCACTCTAACTCTTGGGCTGGGAAAGATAAAGCAAGGCTGTGCGCTCATAGATTCCATAGCAGAAAACAATCTAGAATCCTTCCTGGAGGTGAATTGATGATGTACTGGAGCGTAATCTGTATCTGACTGTGACGCGCGGGTTCTATCTTCCTCTCCTGCAGACACAGAGTAGAAGGTCCTCCCTTTATGAATCACCTGTAAGCTCCGCCCGCTGAGCCACGCCCCGTCCACCCTCGTAGTAGGCAAGGGAATTCCCGCCTTTTACCAGGATGATGGACAGCTTTCCAAAACGACACCACTGCGTTTACCGCCGTTTCAGGTTGTGCGCAGAAGCACGAGGACATCTCCACAAAGACGCACTAGTAACGATCACATTGCCAAAGGCACACAAGGTTGCTGGTGAGGTTTCCCCCGTGGCCCATCACGTAGTCTTAGTGTACAATATACACGGGGCATATGAAAACATGCTAGGTAACGGTTACTGACTTACTCGTAGAAAATACTCCGGTTGGGTAGGCCATGATGCTCATTTTACAGAAACTAAACCTCAACAGGAAGCACTTACAAATATAAACGTAGCAGGTGCCCCAGTTGAAGCTCAGCTTCTGGAAAGGACAAGCCACCCTAACTCTTGGGCTGGGAAAGATAATGCAAGGCTGTGCGCTCATAGATTCCATAGCAGAAAACAATCTTGAATCCTTCCTGGAGGTGAATTGATGATGTACTGGACCGTAATCTGTATCTGACTGTGACGCGCGGGTTATATCTTCCTTTCCTGCAGACACAGAGTAGAAGGTTCTCCCTTTATGAATCACCTGTAAGCTCCGCCCGCTGAGCCACGCCCCGTCCACCCTCGTAGTAGGCAACGGAATTCCCGCCTTTTACCAGGATGATGGACAGCTTTCCAAAACGACACCACTGCGTTTACCGCCGATTCAGGTTGTGCGCAGAAGCACGAGAACATCTCCACAAAGACGCACTAGTAACGATCACATTGCCAAAGGCACACAAGGTTGCTGGTGAGGTTTCCCCCGTGGCCCATCACGTAGTCTTAGTGTACAATATACACGGGGCATATGAAAACATGCTAGGTAACGGTTACAGACTTACTCGTAGAAAATTCTCCGGTTGGGTAGGCCATGATGCTCATTTTACAGAAACTAAACCTCAAAGGAAGCACTTACAAATATAAACGTAGCAGGTGCCCCAGTTGAAGCTCAGCTTCTGGAAAGGACAAGCCACCCTAACTTGGGCTTGGCAAAGATAAAGCAAGGCTGTGCGCTCATAGATTCCATAGCAGAAAAAGATCTAGAATCCTTCCTGGAGGTCAACTGATGATGTACTGGAGCGTAATCTGTATCTGACTGTGACGCGCGGGTTTCTATCTTCCTCTCCTGCAGACACAGAGTAGCTGGTTCTCCCTTTATGAATCACCTGTAAGCTCTGCCCGCTGAGCCACGCCCCGTCCACCCTCGTAGTAGGCAAAGGAATTCCCGCCTTTTACCAGGATGATGGACAGCTTTCCAAAACGACACCACTGCGTTTACCGCCGATTCAGGTCGTGCGTTGTTGGTGCGCAGAAGCACGAGGACATCTCCACAAAGACGCACTAGTAACGATCACATTGCCAAAGGCACACAAGGTTGCTGGTGAGGTTTCCCCCGTGGCCCATCACGTAGTCTTAGTGTACAATATACACGGGGCATATGAAAACATGCTAGGTAACGCTTACTGACTTACTCGTAGAAAATACTCCGGTTGGGTAGGCCATGATGCTCATTTTACAGAAACTAAACCTCAACAGGAAGCACTTACAATATTTAAACGTAGCAGGTGCCCCAGTTGAAGCTCAGCTTCTGGAAAGGACAAGCCACCCTAACTCTTGGGCTGGGAAAGATAAAGCAAGGCTGTGCGCTCATAGATTCCATAGCAGAAAACAATCTAGAATCCTTCCTGGAGGTGAATTGATGATGTACTGGAGCGTAATCTGTATCTGACTGTGACGCGCGGGTTCTATCTTCCTCTCCTGCAGACACAGAGTAGAAGGTTCTCCCTTTATGAATCACCTGTAAGCTCCGCCCGCTGAGCCACGCCCCGTCCACCCTCGTAGTAGGCAAGGGAATTCCCGCCTTTTACCAGGATGATGGACAGCTTTCCAAAACGACACCACTGCGTTTACCGCCGATTCAGGTTGTGAGCAGAAGCACGAGGACATCTCCACAAAGACGCACTAGTAACGATCACATTGCCAAAGGCACACAAGGTTGCTGGTGAGGTTTCCCCCGTGGCCCATCACGTAGTCTTAGTGTCCAATATAAACGGGGCATATGAAAACATGCTAGGTAACGGTTACTGACTTACTCGTAGAAAATACTGCGGTTGGGTAGGCCATGATGCTCATTTTACAGAAACTAAACCTCAAAGGAAGCACTTACAAATATAAACGTAGCAGGTGCCCCAGTTGAAGCTCAGCTTCTGGAAAGGACAAGCCACCCTAACTTGGGCTTGGCAAAGATAAAGCAAGGCTGTGCGCTCATAGATTCCATAGCAGAAAAAGATCTAGAATCCTTCCTGGAGGTCAACTGATGATGTACTGGAGCGTAGTCTGTATCTGACTGTGACGCGCGGGTTCTATCTTCCTCTCCTGCAGACACAGAGTAGCTGGTTCTCCCTTTATGAATCACCTGTAAGCTCCGCCCGCTGAGCCACGCCCCGTCCACCCTCGTAGTAGGCAAAGGAATTCCCGCCTTTTACCAGGATGATGGACAGCTTTCCAAAACGACACCACTGCGTTTACCGCCGATTCAGGTCGTGCGTTGTTGGTGCGCAGAAGCACGAGGACATCTCCACAAAGACGCACTAGTAACGATCACATTGCCAAAGGCACACAAGGTTGCTGGTGAGGTTTCCCCCGTGGCCCATCACGTAGTCTTAGTGTACAATATAAAAGGGGCATATGAAAACATGCTAGGTAACGCTTACTGACTTACTCGTAGAAAATACTCCGGTTGGGTAGGCCATGATGCTCATTTTACAGAAACTAAACCTCAAAGGAAGCACTTACAAATATAAACGTAGCAGGTGCCCCAGTTGAAGCTCAGCTTCTGGAAAGGACAAGCCACCCTAATTCTTGGCCTGGGAAAGATAAAGCAAGGCTGTGCGCTCATAGATTCCATAGCAGAAAACAATCTAGAATCCTTCCTGGAGGTGAATTGATGATGAACTGGAGCGTAATCTGTATCTGACTGTGAGGCGCGGGTTCTATCTTCCTCTCCTGCAGACACAGAGTAGCTGGTTCTCCCTTAATGAATCACCTGTAAGCTCCGCCCGCTGAGCCACGCCCCGTCCACCCTCGTAGTAGGCAAAGGAATTCCCGCCTTTTACCAGGATGATGGACAGCTTTCCAAAACGACACCACTGCGTTTACCGCCGATTCAGGTCGTGCGTTGTTGGTGCGCAGAAGCACGAGGACATCTCCACAAAGACGCACTAGTAACGATCACATTGCCAAAGGCACACAAGGTTGCTGGTGAGGTTTCCCCCGTGGCCCATCACGTAGTCTTAGTGTACAATATACACGGGGCATATGAAAACATGCTAGGTAACGCTTACTGACTTACTCGTAGAAAATACTCCGGTTGGGTAGGCCATGATGCTCATTTTACAGAAACTAAACCTCAACAGGAAGCACTTACAAATATAAACGTAGCAGGTGCCCCAGTTGAAGCTCAGCTTCTGGAAAGGACAAGCCACTCTAACTCTTGGGCTGGGAAAGATAAAGCAAGGCTGTGCGCTCATAGATTCCATAGCAGAAAACAATCTAGAATCCTTCCTGGAGGTGAATTGATGATGTACTGGAGCGTAATCTGTATCTGACTGTGACGCGCGGGTTCTATCTTCCTCTCCTGCAGACACAGAGTAGAAGGTCCTCCCTTTATGAATCACCTGTAAGCTCCGCCCGCTGAGCCACGCCCCGTCCACCCTCGTAGTAGGCAAGGGAATTCCCGCCTTTTACCAGGATGATGGACAGCTTTCCAAAACGACACCACTGCGTTTACCGCCGTTTCAGGTTGTGCGCAGAAGCACGAGGACATCTCCACAAAGACGCACTAGTAACGATCACATTGCCAAAGGCACACAAGGTTGCTGGTGAGGTTTCCCCCGTGGCCCATCACGTAGTCTTAGTGTACAATATACACGGGGCATATGAAAACATGCTAGGTAACGGTTACTGACTTACTCGTAGAAAATACTCCGGTTGGGTAGGCCATGATGCTCATTTTACAGAAACTAAACCTCAACAGGAAGCACTTACAAATATAAACGTAGCAGGTGCCCCAGTTGAAGCTCAGCTTCTGGAAAGGACAAGCCACCCTAACTCTTGGGCTGGGAAAGATAATGCAAGGCTGTGCGCTCATAGATTCCATAGCAGAAAACAATCTTGAATCCTTCCTGGAGGTGAATTGATGATGTACTGGACCGTAATCTGTATCTGACTGTGACGCGCGGGTTATATCTTCCTTTCCTGCAGACACAGAGTAGAAGGTTCTCCCTTTATGAATCACCTGTAAGCTCCGCCCGCTGAGCCACGCCCCGTCCACCCTCGTAGTAGGCAACGGAATTCCCGCCTTTTACCAGGATGATGGACAGCTTTCCAAAACGACACCACTGCGTTTACCGCCGATTCAGGTTGTGCGCAGAAGCACGAGAACATCTCCACAAAGACGCACTAGTAACGATCACATTGCCAAAGGCACACAAGGTTGCTGGTGAGGTTTCCCCCGTGGCCCATCACGTAGTCTTAGTGTACAATATACACGGGGCATATGAAAACATGCTAGGTAACGGTTACAGACTTACTCGTAGAAAATTCTCCGGTTGGGTAGGCCATGATGCTCATTTTACAGAAACTAAACCTCAAAGGAAGCACTTACAAATATAAACGTAGCAGGTGCCCCAGTTGAAGCTCAGCTTCTGGAAAGGACAAGCCACCCTAACTTGGGCTTGGCAAAGATAAAGCAAGGCTGTGCGCTCATAGATTCCATAGCAGAAAAAGATCTAGAATCCTTCCTGGAGGTCAACTGATGATGTACTGGAGCGTAATCTGTATCTGACTGTGACGCGCGGGTTTCTATCTTCCTCTCCTGCAGACACAGAGTAGCTGGTTCTCCCTTTATGAATCACCTGTAAGCTCTGCCCGCTGAGCCACGCCCCGTCCACCCTCGTAGTAGGCAAAGGAATTCCCGCCTTTTACCAGGATGATGGACAGCTTTCCAAAACGACACCACTGCGTTTACCGCCGATTCAGGTCGTGCGTTGTTGGTGCGCAGAAGCACGAGGACATCTCCACAAAGACGCACTAGTAACGATCACATTGCCAAAGGCACACAAGGTTGCTGGTGAGGTTTCCCCCGTGGCCCATCACGTAGTCTTAGTGTACAATATACACGGGGCATATGAAAACATGCTAGGTAACGCTTACTGACTTACTCGTAGAAAATACTCCGGTTGGGTAGGCCATGATGCTCATTTTACAGAAACTAAACCTCAACAGGAAGCACTTACAATATTTAAACGTAGCAGGTGCCCCAGTTGAAGCTCAGCTTCTGGAAAGGACAAGCCACCCTAACTCTTGGGCTGGGAAAGATAAAGCAAGGCTGTGCGCTCATAGATTCCATAGCAGAAAACAATCTAGAATCCTTCCTGGAGGTGAATTGATGATGTACTGGAGCGTAATCTGTATCTGACTGTGACGCGCGGGTTCTATCTTCCTCTCCTGCAGACACAGAGTAGAAGGTTCTCCCTTTATGAATCACCTGTAAGCTCCGCCCGCTGAGCCACGCCCCGTCCACCCTCGTAGTAGGCAAGGGAATTCCCGCCTTTTACCAGGATGATGGACAGCTTTCCAAAACGACACCACTGCGTTTACCGCCGATTCAGGTTGTGAGCAGAAGCACGAGGACATCTCCACAAAGACGCACTAGTAACGATCACATTGCCAAAGGCACACAAGGTTGCTGGTGAGGTTTCCCCCATGGCCCATCAAGTAGTCTTAGTGTCCAATATAAACGGGGCATATGAAAACATGCTAGGTAACGGTTACTGACTTACTCGTAGAAAATTCTCCGGTTGGGTAGGCCATGATACTCATTTTACAGAAACTAAACCTCAAAGGAAGCACTTACAAATATAAACGTAGCAGGTGCCCCAGTTGAAGCTCAGCTTCTGGAAAGGACAAGCCACCCTAACTTGGGCTTGGCAAAGATAAAGCAAGGCTGTGCGCTCATAGATTCCATAGCAGAAAAAGATCTAGAATCCTTCCTGGAGGTCAACTGATGATGTACTGGAGCGTAGTCTGTATCTGACTGTGACGCGCGGGTTCTATCTTCCTCTCCTGCAGACACAGAGTAGCTGGTTCTCCCTTTATGAATCACCTGTAAGCTCCGCCCGCTGAGCCACGCCCCGTCCACCCTCGTAGTAGGCAAAGGAATTCCCGCCTTTTACCAGGATGATGGACAGCTTTCCAAAACGACACCACTGCGTTTACCGCCGATTCAGGTCGTGCGTTGTTGGTGCGCAGAAGCACGAGGACATCTCCACAAAGACGCACTAGTAACGATCACATTGCCAAAGGCACACAAGGTTGCTGGTGAGGTTTCCCCCGTGGCCCATCACGTAGTCTTAGTGTACAATATACACGGGGCATATGAAAACATGCTAGGTAACGCTTACTGACTTACTCGTAGAAAATACTCCGGTTGGGTAGGCCATGATGCTCATTTTACAGAAACTAAACCTCAACAGGAAGCACTTACAAATATAAACGTAGCAGGTGCCCCAGTTGAAGCTCAGCTTCTGGAAAGGACAAGCCACCCTAACTCTTGGCCTCGGAAAGATAAAGCAAGGCTGTGCGCTCATAGATTCCATAGCAGAAAACAATCTAGAATCCTTCCTGGAGGTGAATTGATGATGAACTGGAGCGTAATCTGTATCTGACTGTGACGCGCGGGTTCTATCTTCCTCTCCTGCAGACACAGAGTAGCTGGTTCTCCCTTAATGAATCACCTGTAAGCTCTACCCGCTGAGCCACGCCCCGTCCACCCTCGTAGTAGGCAAAGGAATTCCCGCCTTTTACCAGGATGATGGACAGCTTTCCAAAACGACACCACTGCGTTTACCGCCGATTCAGGTTGTGCGCAGAAGCACGAGGACATCTCCACAAAGACGCACTAGTAACGATCACATTGCCAAAGGCACACAAGGTTGCTGGTGAGGTTTCCCCCGTGGCCCATCACGTAGTCTTAGTGTACAATATACACGGGGCATATGAAAACATGCTAGGTAACGGTTACTGACTTACTCGTAGAAAATACTCCGGTTGGGTAGGCCATGATGCTCATTTTACAGAAACTAAACCTCAACAGGAAGCACTTACAAATATAAACGTAGCAGGTGCCCCAGTTGAAGCTCAGCTTCTGGAAAGGACAAGCCACCCTAACTTGGGCTTGGCAAAGATAAAGCAAGGCTGTGCGCTCATAGATTCCATAGCAGAAAAAGATCTAGAATCCTTCCTGGAGGTCAACTGATGATGTACTGGAGCGTAGTCTGTATCTGACTGTGACGCGCGGGTTCTATCTTCCTCTCCTGCAGACACAGAGTAGCTGGTTCTCCCTTTATGAATCACCTGTAAGCTCCGCCCGCTGAGCCACGCCCCGTCCACCCTCGTAGTAGGCAAAGGAATTCCCGCCTTTTACCAGGATGATGGACAGCTTTCCAAAACGACACCACTGCGTTTACCGCCGATTCAGGTCGTGCGTTGTTGGTGCGCAGAAGCACGAGGACATCTCCACAAAGACGCACTAGTAACGATCACATTGCCAAAGGCACACAAGGTTGCTGGTGAGGTTTCCCCCGTGGCCCATCACGTAGTCTTAGTGTACAATATAAAAGGGGCATATGAAAACATGCTAGGTAACGCTTACTGACTTACTCGTAGAAAATACTCCGGTTGGGTAGGCCATGATGCTCATTTTACAGAAACTAAACCTCAAAGGAAGCACTTACAAATATAAACGTAGCAGGTGCCCCAGTTGAAGCTCAGCTTCTGGAAAGGACAAGCCACCCTAACTTGGGCTTGGCAAAGATAAAGCAAGGCTGTGCGCTCATAGATTCCATAGCAGAAAAAGATCTAGAATCCTTCCTGGAGGTCAACTGATGATGTACTGGAGCGTAATCTGTATCTGACTGTGACGCGCGGGTTTCTATCTTCCTCTCCTGCAGACACAGAGTAGCTGGTTCTCCCTTTATGAATCACCTGTAAGCTCTGCCCGCTGAGCCACGCCCCGTCCACCCTCGTAGTAGGCAAAGGAATTCCCGCCTTTTACCAGGATGATGGACAGCTTTCCAAAACGACACCACTGCGTTTACCGCCGATTCAGGTCGTGCGTTGTTGGTGCGCAGAAGCACGAGGACATCTCCACAAAGACGCACTAGTAACGATCACATTGCCAAAGGCACACAAGGTTGCTGGTGAGGTTTCCCCCGTGGCCCATCACGTAGTCTTAGTGTACAATATACACGGGGCATATGAAAACATGCTAGGTAACGCTTACTGACTTACTCGTAGAAAATACTCCGGTTGGGTAGGCCATGATGCTCATTTTACAGAAACTAAACCTCAACAGGAAGCACTTACAATATTTAAACGTAGCAGGTGCCCCAGTTGAAGCTCAGCTTCTGGAAAGGACAAGCCACCCTAACTCTTGGGCTGGGAAAGATAAAGCAAGGCTGTGCGCTCATAGATTCCATAGCAGAAAACAATCTAGAATCCTTCCTGGAGGTGAATTGATGATGTACTGGAGCGTAATCTGTATCTGACTGTGACGCGCGGGTTCTATCTTCCTCTCCTGCAGACACAGAGTAGAAGGTTCTCCCTTTATGAATCACCTGTAAGCTCCGCCCGCTGAGCCACGCCCCGTCCACCCTCGTAGTAGGCAAGGGAATTCCCGCCTTTTACCAGGATGATGGACAGCTTTCCAAAACGACACCACTGCGTTTACCGCCGATTCAGGTCGTGCGTTGTTGGTGCGCAGAAGCACGAGGACATCTCCACAAAGACGCACTAGTAACGATCACATTGCCAAAGGCACACAAGGTTGCTGGTGAGGTTTCCCCCGTGGCCCATCACGTAGTCTTAGTGTACAATATACACGGGGCATATGAAAACATGCTAGGTAACGCTTACTGACTTACTCGTAGAAAATACTCCGGTTGGGTAGGCCATGATGCTCATTTTACAGAAACTAAACCTCAACAGGAAGCACTTACAATATTTAAACGTAGCAGGTGCCCCAGTTGAAGCTCAGCTTCTGGAAAGGACAAGCCACCCTAACTCTTGGGCTGGGAAAGATAAAGCAAGGCTGTGCGCTCATAGATTCCATAGCAGAAAAAGATCTAGAATCCTTCCTGGAGGTCAACTGATGATGTACTGGAGCGTAATCTGTATCTGACTGTGACGCGCGGGTTTCTATCTTCCTCTCCTGCAGACACAGAGTAGCTGGTTCTCCCTTTATGAATCACCTGTAAGCTCTGCCCGCTGAGCCACGCCCCGTCCACCCTCGTAGTAGGCAAAGGAATTCCCGCCTTTTACCAGGATGATGGACAGCTTTCCAAAACGACACCACTGCGTTTACCGCCGATTCAGGTCGTGCGTTGTTGGTGCGCAGAAGCACGAGGACATCTCCACAAAGACGCACTAGTAACGATCACATTGCCAAAGGCACACAAGGTTGCTGGTGAGGTTTCCCCCGTGGCCCATCACGTAGTCTTAGTGTACAATATACACGGGGCATATGAAAACATGCTAGGTAACGCTTACTGACTTACTCGTAGAAAATACTCCGGTTGGGTAGGCCATGATGCTCATTTTACAGAAACTAAACCTCAACAGGAAGCACTTACAATATTTAAACGTAGCAGGTGCCCCAGTTGAAGCTCAGCTTCTGGAAAGGACAAGCCACCCTAACTCTTGGGCTGGGAAAGATAAAGCAAGGCTGTGCGCTCATAGATTCCATAGCAGAAAACAATCTAGAATCCTTCCTGGAGGTGAATTGATGATGTACTGGAGCGTAATCTGTATCTGACTGTGACGCGCGGGTTCTATCTTCCTCTCCTGCAGACACAGAGTAGAAGGTTCTCCCTTTATGAATCACCTGTAAGCTCCGCCCGCTGAGCCACGCCCCGTCCACCCTCGTAGTAGGCAAGGGAATTCCCGCCTTTTACCAGGATGATGGACAGCTTTCCAAAACGACACCACTGCGTTTACCGCCGATTCAGGTTGTGAGCAGAAGCACGAGGACATCTCCACAAAGACGCACTAGTAACGATCACATTGCCAAAGGCACACAAGGTTGCTGGTGAGGTTTCCCCCGTGGCCCATCACGTAGTCTTAGTGTCCAATATAAACGGGGCATATGAAAACATGCTAGGTAACGGTTACTGACTTACTCGTAGAAAATACTCCGGTTGGGTAGGCCATGATGCTCATTTTACAGAAACTAAACCTCAAAGGAAGCACTTACAAATATAAACGTAGCAGGTGCCCCAGTTGAAGCTCAGCTTCTGGAAAGGACAAGCCACCCTAACTTGGGTTGGCAAAGATAAAGCAAGGCTGTGCGCTCATAGATTCCATAGCAGAAAAAGATCTAGAATCCTTCCTGGAGGTCAACTGATGATGTACTGGAGCGTAGTCTGTATCTGACTGTGACGCGCGGGTTCTATCTTCCTCTCCTGCAGACACAGAGTAGCTGGTTCTCCCTTTTGAATCACCTGTAAGCTCCGCCCGCTGAGCCACGCCCCGTCCACCCTCGTAGTAGGCAAAGGAATTCCCGCCTTTTACCAGGATGATGGACAGCTTTCCAAAACGACACCACTGCGTTTACCGCCGATTCAGGTCGTGCGTTGTTGGTGCGCAGAAGCACGAGGACATCTCCACAAAGACGCACTAGTAACGATCACATTGCCAAAGGCACACAAGGTTGCTGGTGAGGTTTCCCCCGTGGCCCATCACGTAGTCTTAGTGTACAATATAAAAGGGGCATATGAAAACATGCTAGGTAACGCTTACTGACTTACTCGTAGAAAATACTCCGGTTGGGTAGGCCATGATGCTCATTTTACAGAAACTAAACCTCAAAGGAAGCACTTACAAATATAAACGTAGCAGGTGCCCCAGTTGAAGCTCAGCTTCTGGAAAGGACAAGCCACCCTAATTCTTGGCCTGGGAAAGATAAAGCAAGGCTGTGCGCTCATAGATTCCATAGCAGAAAACAATCTAGAATCCTTCCTGGAGGTGAATTGATGATGAACTGGAGGGTAATCTGTATCTGACTGTGAGGCGCGGGTTCTATCTTCCTCTCCTGCAGACACAGAGTAGCTGGTTCTCCCTTAATGAATCACCTGTAAGCTCCGCCCGCTGAGCCACGCCCCGTCCACCCTCGTAGTAGGCAAAGGAATTCCCGCCTTTTACCAGGATGATGGACAGCTTTCCAAAACGACACCACTGCGTTTACCGCCGATTCAGGTCGTGCGTTGTTGGTGCGCAGAAGCACGAGGACATCTCCACAAAGACGCACTAGTAACGATCACATTGCCAAAGGCACACAAGGTTGCTGGTGAGGTTTCCCCCGTGGCCCATCACGTAGTCTTAGTGTACAATATACACGGGGCATATGAAAACATGCTAGGTAACGCTTACTGACTTACTCGTAGAAAATACTCCGGTTGGGTAGGCCATGATGCTCATTTTACAGAAACTAAACCTCAACAGGAAGCACTTACAATATTTAAACGTAGCAGGTGCCCCAGTTGAAGCTCAGCTTCTGGAAAGGACAAGCCACCCTAACTCTTGGGCTGGGAAAGATAAAGCAAGGCTGTGCGCTCATAGATTCCATAGCAGAAAACAATCTAGAATCCTTCCTGGAGGTGAATTGATGATGTACTGGAGCGTAATCTGTATCTGACTGTGACGCGCGGGTTCTATCTTCCTCTCCTGCAGACACAGAGTAGAAGGTTCTCCCTTTATGAATCACCTGTAAGCTCCGCCCGCTGAGCCACGCCCCGTCCACCCTCGTAGTAGGCAAGGGAATTCCCGCCTTTTACCAGGATGATGGACAGCTTTCCAAAACGACACCACTGCGTTTACCGCCGATTCAGGTTGTGAGCAGAAGCACGAGGACATCTCCACAAAGACGCACTAGTAACGATCACATTGCCAAAGGCACACAAGGTTGCTGGTGAGGTTTCCCCCGTGGCCCATCACGTAGTCTTAGTGTCCAATATAAACGGGGCATATGAAAACATGCTAGGTAACGGTTACTGACTTACTCGTAGAAAATACTGCGGTTGGGTAGGCCATGATGCTCATTTTACAGAAACTAAACCTCAAAGGAAGCACTTACAAATATAAACGTAGCAGGTGCCCCAGTTGAAGCTCAGCTTCTGGAAAGGACAAGCCACCCTAACTTGGGCTTGGCAAAGATAAAGCAAGGCTGTGCGCTCATAGATTCCATAGCAGAAAAAGATCTAGAATCCTTCCTGGAGGTCAACTGATGATGTACTGGAGCGTAGTCTGTATCTGACTGTGACGCGCGGGTTCTATCTTCCTCTCCTGCAGACACAGAGTAGCTGGTTCTCCCTTTATGAATCACCTGTAAGCTCCGCCCGCTGAGCCACGCCCCGTCCACCCTCGTAGTAGGCAAAGGAATTCCCGCCTTTTACCAGGATGATGGACAGCTTTCCAAAACGACACCACTGCGTTTACCGCCGATTCAGGTTGTGCGCAGAAGCACGAGAACATCTCCACAAAGACGCACTAGTAACGATCACATTGCCAAAGGCACACAAGGTTGCTGGTGAGGTTTCCCCCGTGGCCCATCACGTAGTCTTAGTGTACAATATACACGGGGCATATGAAAACATGCTAGGTAACGGTTACAGACTTACTCGTAGAAAATTCTCCGGTTGGGTAGGCCATGATGCTCATTTTACAGAAACTAAACCTCAAAGGAAGCACTTACAAATATAAACGTAGCAGGTGCCCCAGTTGAAGCTCAGCTTCTGGAAAGGACAAGCCACCCTAACTTGGGCTTGGCAAAGATAAAGCAAGGCTGTGCGCTCATAGATTCCATAGCAGAAAAAGATCTAGAATCCTTCCTGGAGGTCAACTGATGATGTACTGGAGCGTAATCTGTATCTGACTGTGACGCGCGGGTTTCTATCTTCCTCTCCTGCAGACACAGAGTAGCTGGTTCTCCCTTTATGAATCACCTGTAAGCTCTGCCCGCTGAGCCACGCCCCGTCCACCCTCGTAGTAGGCAAAGGAATTCCCGCCTTTTACCAGGATGATGGACAGCTTTCCAAAACGACACCACTGCGTTTACCGCCGATTCAGGTCGTGCGTTGTTGGTGCGCAGAAGCACGAGGACATCTCCACAAAGACGCACTAGTAACGATCACATTGCCAAAGGCACACAAGGTTGCTGGTGAGGTTTCCCCCGTGGCCCATCACGTAGTCTTAGTGTACAATATACACGGGGCATATGAAAACATGCTAGGTAACGCTTACTGACTTACTCGTAGAAAATACTCCGGTTGGGTAGGCCATGATGCTCATTTTACAGAAACTAAACCTCAACAGGAAGCACTTACAATATTTAAACGTAGCAGGTGCC
The DNA here is from genome assembly GCF_031143425.1 of Pleurodeles waltl. Lineage (NCBI taxonomy): Eukaryota > Metazoa > Chordata > Amphibia > Caudata > Salamandridae > Pleurodeles > Pleurodeles waltl. Next base: position 776,554 of record NW_027149821.1, on the reverse strand, counting down.
CCAGTTGAAGCTCAGCTTCTGGAAAGGACAAGCCACCCTAACTCTTGGGCTGGGAAAGATAAAGCAAGGCTGTGCGCTCATAGATTCCATAGCAGAAAACAATCTAGAATCCTTCCTGGAGGTGAATTGATGATGTACTGGAGCGTAATCTGTATCTGACTGTGACGCGCGGGTTCTATCTTCCTCTCCTGCAGACACAGAGTAGAAGGTTCTCCCTTTATGAATCACCTGTAAGCTCCGCCCGCTGAGCCACGCCCCGTCCACCCTCGTAGTAGGCAAGGGAATTCCCGCCTTTTACCAGGATGATGGACAGCTTTCCAAAACGACACCACTGCGTTTACCGCCGATTCAGGTTGTGAGCAGAAGCACGAGGACATCTCCACAAAGACGCACTAGTAACGATCACATTGCCAAAGGCACACAAGGTTGCTGGTGAGGTTTCCCCCATGGCCCATCAAGTAGTCTTAGTGTCCAATATAAACGGGGCATATGAAAACATGCTAGGTAACGGTTACTGACTTACTCGTAGAAAATTCTCCGGTTGGGTAGGCCATGATACTCATTTTACAGAAACTAAACCTCAAAGGAAGCACTTACAAATATAAACGTAGCAGGTGCCCCAGTTGAAGCTCAGCTTCTGGAAAGGACAAGCCACCCTAACTTGGGCTTGGCAAAGATAAAGCAAGGCTGTGCGCTCATAGATTCCATAGCAGAAAAAGATCTAGAATCCTTCCTGGAGGTCAACTGATGATGTACTGGAGCGTAGTCTGTATCTGACTGTGACGCGCGGGTTCTATCTTCCTCTCCTGCAGACACAGAGTAGAAGGTTCTCCCTTTATGAATCACCTGTAAGCTCCGCCCGCTGAGCCACGCCCCGTCCACCCTCGTAGTAGGCAAAGGAATTCCCGCCTTTTACCAGGATGATGGACAGCTTTCCAAAACGACACCACTGCGTTTACCGCCGATTCAGGTCGTGCGTTGTTGGTGCGCAGAAGCACGAGGACATCTCCACAAAGACGCACTAGTAACGATCACATTGCCAAAGGCACACAAGGTTGCTGGTGAGGTTTCCCCCGTGGCCCATCACGTAGTCTTAGTGTACAATATACACGGGGCATATGAAAACATGCTAGGTAACGCTTACTGACTTACTCGTAGAAAATACTCCGGTTGGGTAGGCCATGATGCTCATTTTACAGAAACTAAACCTCAACAGGAAGCACTTACAAATATAAACGTAGCAGGTGCCCCAGTTGAAGCTCAGCTTCTGGAAAGGACAAGCCACCCTAACTCTTGGCCTCGGAAAGATAAAGCAAGGCTGTGCGCTCATAGATTCCATAGCAGAAAACAATCTAGAATCCTTCCTGGAGGTGAATTGATGATGAACTGGAGCGTAATCTGTATCTGACTGTGACGCGCGGGTTCTATCTTCCTCTCCTGCAGACACAGAGTAGCTGGTTCTCCCTTAATGAATCACCTGTAAGCTCTACCCGCTGAGCCACGCCCCGTCCACCCTCGTAGTAGGCAAAGGAATTCCCGCCTTTTACCAGGATGATGGACAGCTTTCCAAAACGACACCACTGCGTTTACCGCCGATTCAGGTTGTGCGCAGAAGCACGAGGACATCTCCACAAAGACGCACTAGTAACGATCACATTGCCAAAGGCACACAAGGTTGCTGGTGAGGTTTCCCCCGTGGCCCATCACGTAGTCTTAGTGTACAATATACACGGGGCATATGAAAACATGCTAGGTAACGGTTACTGACTTACTCGTAGAAAATACTCCGGTTGGGTAGGCCATGATGCTCATTTTACAGAAACTAAACCTCAACAGGAAGCACTTACAAATATAAACGTAGCAGGTGCCCCAGTTGAAGCTCAGCTTCTGGAAAGGACAAGCCACCCTAACTTGGGCTTGGCAAAGATAAAGCAAGGCTGTGCGCTCATAGATTCCATAGCAGAAAAAGATCTAGAATCCTTCCTGGAGGTCAACTGATGATGTACTGGAGCGTAGTCTGTATCTGACTGTGACGCGCGGGTTCTATCTTCCTCTCCTGCAGACACAGAGTAGCTGGTTCTCCCTTTATGAATCACCTGTAAGCTCCGCCCGCTGAGCCACGCCCCGTCCACCCTCGTAGTAGGCAAAGGAATTCCCGCCTTTTACCAGGATGATGGACAGCTTTCCAAAACGACACCACTGCGTTTACCGCCGATTCAGGTCGTGCGTTGTTGGTGCGCAGAAGCACGAGGACATCTCCACAAAGACGCACTAGTAACGATCACATTGCCAAAGGCACACAAGGTTGCTGGTGAGGTTTCCCCCGTGGCCCATCACGTAGTCTTAGTGTACAATATAAAAGGGGCATATGAAAACATGCTAGGTAACGCTTACTGACTTACTCGTAGAAAATACTCCGGTTGGGTAGGCCATGATGCTCATTTTACAGAAACTAAACCTCAAAGGAAGCACTTACAAATATAAACGTAGCAGGTGCCCCAGTTGAAGCTCAGCTTCTGGAAAGGACAAGCCACCCTAACTTGGGCTTGGCAAAGATAAAGCAAGGCTGTGCGCTCATAGATTCCATAGCAGAAAAAGATCTAGAATCCTTCCTGGAGGTCAACTGATGATGTACTGGAGCGTAATCTGTATCTGACTGTGACGCGCGGGTTTCTATCTTCCTCTCCTGCAGACACAGAGTAGCTGGTTCTCCCTTTATGAATCACCTGTAAGCTCTGCCCGCTGAGCCACGCCCCGTCCACCCTCGTAGTAGGCAAAGGAATTCCCGCCTTTTACCAGGATGATGGACAGCTTTCCAAAACGACACCACTGCGTTTACCGCCGATTCAGGTCGTGCGTTGTTGGTGCGCAGAAGCACGAGGACATCTCCACAAAGACGCACTAGTAACGATCACATTGCCAAAGGCACACAAGGTTGCTGGTGAGGTTTCCCCCGTGGCCCATCACGTAGTCTTAGTGTACAATATACACGGGGCATATGAAAACATGCTAGGTAACGCTTACTGACTTACTCGTAGAAAATACTCCGGTTGGGTAGGCCATGATGCTCATTTTACAGAAACTAAACCTCAACAGGAAGCACTTACAATATTTAAACGTAGCAGGTGCCCCAGTTGAAGCTCAGCTTCTGGAAAGGACAAGCCACCCTAACTCTTGGGCTGGGAAAGATAAAGCAAGGCTGTGCGCTCATAGATTCCATAGCAGAAAACAATCTAGAATCCTTCCTGGAGGTGAATTGATGATGTACTGGAGCGTAATCTGTATCTGACTGTGACGCGCGGGTTCTATCTTCCTCTCCTGCAGACACAGAGTAGAAGGTTCTCCCTTTATGAATCACCTGTAAGCTCCGCCCGCTGAGCCACGCCCCGTCCACCCTCGTAGTAGGCAAGGGAATTCCCGCCTTTTACCAGGATGATGGACAGCTTTCCAAAACGACACCACTGCGTTTACCGCCGATTCAGGTCGTGCGTTGTTGGTGCGCAGAAGCACGAGGACATCTCCACAAAGACGCACTAGTAACGATCACATTGCCAAAGGCACACAAGGTTGCTGGTGAGGTTTCCCCCGTGGCCCATCACGTAGTCTTAGTGTACAATATACACGGGGCATATGAAAACATGCTAGGTAACGCTTACTGACTTACTCGTAGAAAATACTCCGGTTGGGTAGGCCATGATGCTCATTTTACAGAAACTAAACCTCAACAGGAAGCACTTACAATATTTAAACGTAGCAGGTGCCCCAGTTGAAGCTCAGCTTCTGGAAAGGACAAGCCACCCTAACTCTTGGGCTGGGAAAGATAAAGCAAGGCTGTGCGCTCATAGATTCCATAGCAGAAAAAGATCTAGAATCCTTCCTGGAGGTCAACTGATGATGTACTGGAGCGTAATCTGTATCTGACTGTGACGCGCGGGTTTCTATCTTCCTCTCCTGCAGACACAGAGTAGCTGGTTCTCCCTTTATGAATCACCTGTAAGCTCTGCCCGCTGAGCCACGCCCCGTCCACCCTCGTAGTAGGCAAAGGAATTCCCGCCTTTTACCAGGATGATGGACAGCTTTCCAAAACGACACCACTGCGTTTACCGCCGATTCAGGTCGTGCGTTGTTGGTGCGCAGAAGCACGAGGACATCTCCACAAAGACGCACTAGTAACGATCACATTGCCAAAGGCACACAAGGTTGCTGGTGAGGTTTCCCCCGTGGCCCATCACGTAGTCTTAGTGTACAATATACACGGGGCATATGAAAACATGCTAGGTAACGCTTACTGACTTACTCGTAGAAAATACTCCGGTTGGGTAGGCCATGATGCTCATTTTACAGAAACTAAACCTCAACAGGAAGCACTTACAATATTTAAACGTAGCAGGTGCCCCAGTTGAAGCTCAGCTTCTGGAAAGGACAAGCCACCCTAACTCTTGGGCTGGGAAAGATAAAGCAAGGCTGTGCGCTCATAGATTCCATAGCAGAAAACAATCTAGAATCCTTCCTGGAGGTGAATTGATGATGTACTGGAGCGTAATCTGTATCTGACTGTGACGCGCGGGTTCTATCTTCCTCTCCTGCAGACACAGAGTAGAAGGTTCTCCCTTTATGAATCACCTGTAAGCTCCGCCCGCTGAGCCACGCCCCGTCCACCCTCGTAGTAGGCAAGGGAATTCCCGCCTTTTACCAGGATGATGGACAGCTTTCCAAAACGACACCACTGCGTTTACCGCCGATTCAGGTTGTGAGCAGAAGCACGAGGACATCTCCACAAAGACGCACTAGTAACGATCACATTGCCAAAGGCACACAAGGTTGCTGGTGAGGTTTCCCCCGTGGCCCATCACGTAGTCTTAGTGTCCAATATAAACGGGGCATATGAAAACATGCTAGGTAACGGTTACTGACTTACTCGTAGAAAATACTCCGGTTGGGTAGGCCATGATGCTCATTTTACAGAAACTAAACCTCAAAGGAAGCACTTACAAATATAAACGTAGCAGGTGCCCCAGTTGAAGCTCAGCTTCTGGAAAGGACAAGCCACCCTAACTTGGGCTTGGCAAAGATAAAGCAAGGCTGTGCGCTCATAGATTCCATAGCAGAAAAAGATCTAGAATCCTTCCTGGAGGTCAACTGATGATGTACTGGAGCGTAGTCTGTATCTGACTGTGACGCGCGGGTTCTATCTTCCTCTCCTGCAGACACAGAGTAGCTGGTTCTCCCTTTATGAATCACCTGTAAGCTCCGCCCGCTGAGCCACGCCCCGTCCACCCTCGTAGTAGGCAAAGGAATTCCCGCCTTTTACCAGGATGATGGACAGCTTTCCAAAACGACACCACTGCGTTTACCGCCGATTCAGGTCGTGCGTTGTTGGTGCGCAGAAGCACGAGGACATCTCCACAAAGACGCACTAGTAACGATCACATTGCCAAAGGCACACAAGGTTGCTGGTGAGGTTTCCCCCGTGGCCCATCACGTAGTCTTAGTGTACAATATAAAAGGGGCATATGAAAACATGCTAGGTAACGCTTACTGACTTACTCGTAGAAAATACTCCGGTTGGGTAGGCCATGATGCTCATTTTACAGAAACTAAACCTCAAAGGAAGCACTTACAAATATAAACGTAGCAGGTGCCCCAGTTGAAGCTCAGCTTCTGGAAAGGACAAGCCACCCTAATTCTTGGCCTGGGAAAGATAAAGCAAGGCTGTGCGCTCATAGATTCCATAGCAGAAAACAATCTAGAATCCTTCCTGGAGGTGAATTGATGATGAACTGGAGCGTAATCTGTATCTGACTGTGAGGCGCGGGTTCTATCTTCCTCTCCTGCAGACACAGAGTAGCTGGTTCTCCCTTAATGAATCACCTGTAAGCTCCGCCCGCTGAGCCACGCCCCGTCCACCCTCGTAGTAGGCAAAGGAATTCCCGCCTTTTACCAGGATGATGGACAGCTTTCCAAAACGACACCACTGCGTTTACCGCCGATTCAGGTCGTGCGTTGTTGGTGCGCAGAAGCACGAGGACATCTCCACAAAGACGCACTAGTAACGATCACATTGCCAAAGGCACACAAGGTTGCTGGTGAGGTTTCCCCCGTGGCCCATCACGTAGTCTTAGTGTACAATATACACGGGGCATATGAAAACATGCTAGGTAACGCTTACTGACTTACTCGTAGAAAATACTCCGGTTGGGTAGGCCATGATGCTCATTTTACAGAAACTAAACCTCAACAGGAAGCACTTACAAATATAAACGTAGCAGGTGCCCCAGTTGAAGCTCAGCTTCTGGAAAGGACAAGCCACCCTAACTCTTGGGCTGGGAAAGATAAAGCAAGGCTGTGCGCTCATAGATTCCATAGCAGAAAACAATCTAGAATCCTTCCTGGAGGTGAATTGATGATGTACTGGAGCGTAATCTGTATCTGACTGTGACGCGCGGGTTCTATCTTCCTCTCCTGCAGACACAGAGTAGAAGGTCCTCCCTTTATGAATCACCTGTAAGCTCCGCCCGCTGAGCCACGCCCCGTCCACCCTCGTAGTAGGCAAGGGAATTCCCGCCTTTTACCAGGATGATGGACAGCTTTCCAAAACGACACCACTGCGTTTACCGCCGTTTCAGGTTGTGCGCAGAAGCACGAGGACATCTCCACAAAGACGCACTAGTAACGATCACATTGCCAAAGGCACACAAGGTTGCTGGTGAGGTTTCCCCCGTGGCCCATCACGTAGTCTTAGTGTACAATATACACGGGGCATATGAAAACATGCTAGGTAACGGTTACTGACTTACTCGTAGAAAATACTCCGGTTGGGTAGGCCATGATGCTCATTTTACAGAAACTAAACCTCAACAGGAAGCACTTACAAATATAAACGTAGCAGGTGCCCCAGTTGAAGCTCAGCTTCTGGAAAGGACAAGCCACCCTAACTCTTGGGCTGGGAAAGATAATGCAAGGCTGTGCGCTCATAGATTCCATAGCAGAAAACAATCTTGAATCCTTCCTGGAGGTGAATTGATGATGTACTGGACCGTAATCTGTATCTGACTGTGACGCGCGGGTTATATCTTCCTTTCCTGCAGACACAGAGTAGAAGGTTCTCCCTTTATGAATCACCTGTAAGCTCCGCCCGCTGAGCCACGCCCCGTCCACCCTCGTAGTAGGCAACGGAATTCCCGCCTTTTACCAGGATGATGGACAGCTTTCCAAAACGACACCACTGCGTTTACCGCCGATTCAGGTTGTGCGCAGAAGCACGAGAACATCTCCACAAAGACGCACTAGTAACGATCACATTGCCAAAGGCACACAAGGTTGCTGGTGAGGTTTCCCCCGTGGCCCATCACGTAGTCTTAGTGTACAATATACACGGGGCATATGAAAACATGCTAGGTAACGGTTACAGACTTACTCGTAGAAAATTCTCCGGTTGGGTAGGCCATGATGCTCATTTTACAGAAACTAAACCTCAAAGGAAGCACTTACAAATATAAACGTAGCAGGTGCCCCAGTTGAAGCTCAGCTTCTGGAAAGGACAAGCCACCCTAACTTGGGCTTGGCAAAGATAAAGCAAGGCTGTGCGCTCATAGATTCCATAGCAGAAAAAGATCTAGAATCCTTCCTGGAGGTCAACTGATGATGTACTGGAGCGTAATCTGTATCTGACTGTGACGCGCGGGTTTCTATCTTCCTCTCCTGCAGACACAGAGTAGCTGGTTCTCCCTTTATGAATCACCTGTAAGCTCTGCCCGCTGAGCCACGCCCCGTCCACCCTCGTAGTAGGCAAAGGAATTCCCGCCTTTTACCAGGATGATGGACAGCTTTCCAAAACGACACCACTGCGTTTACCGCCGATTCAGGTCGTGCGTTGTTGGTGCGCAGAAGCACGAGGACATCTCCACAAAGACGCACTAGTAACGATCACATTGCCAAAGGCACACAAGGTTGCTGGTGAGGTTTCCCCCGTGGCCCATCACGTAGTCTTAGTGTACAATATACACGGGGCATATGAAAACATGCTAGGTAACGCTTACTGACTTACTCGTAGAAAATACTCCGGTTGGGTAGGCCATGATGCTCATTTTACAGAAACTAAACCTCAACAGGAAGCACTTACAATATTTAAACGTAGCAGGTGCCCCAGTTGAAGCTCAGCTTCTGGAAAGGACAAGCCACCCTAACTCTTGGGCTGGGAAAGATAAAGCAAGGCTGTGCGCTCATAGATTCCATAGCAGAAAACAATCTAGAATCCTTCCTGGAGGTGAATTGATGATGTACTGGAGCGTAATCTGTATCTGACTGTGACGCGCGGGTTCTATCTTCCTCTCCTGCAGACACAGAGTAGAAGGTTCTCCCTTTATGAATCACCTGTAAGCTCCGCCCGCTGAGCCACGCCCCGTCCACCCTCGTAGTAGGCAAGGGAATTCCCGCCTTTTACCAGGATGATGGACAGCTTTCCAAAACGACACCACTGCGTTTACCGCCGATTCAGGTTGTGAGCAGAAGCACGAGGACATCTCCACAAAGACGCACTAGTAACGATCACATTGCCAAAGGCACACAAGGTTGCTGGTGAGGTTTCCCCCATGGCCCATCAAGTAGTCTTAGTGTCCAATATAAACGGGGCATATGAAAACATGCTAGGTAACGGTTACTGACTTACTCGTAGAAAATTCTCCGGTTGGGTAGGCCATGATGCTCATTTTACAGAAACTAAACCTCAAAGGAAGCACTTACAAATATAAACGTAGCAGGTGCCCCAGTTGAAGCTCAGCTTCTGGAAAGGACAAGCCACCCTAACTTGGGCTTGGCAAAGATAAAGCAAGGCTGTGCGCTCATAGATTCCATAGCAGAAAAAGATCTAGAATCCTTCCTGGAGGTCAACTGATGATGTACTGGAGCGTAGTCTGTATCTGACTGTGACGCGCGAGTTCTATCTTCCTCTCCTGCAGACACAGAGTAGCTGGTTCTCCCTTTATGAATCACCTGTAAGCTCCGCCCGCTGAGCCACGCCCCGTCCACCCTCGTAGTAGGCAAAGGAATTCCCGCCTTTTACCAGGATGATGGACAGCTTTCCAAAACGACACCACTGCGTTTACCGCCGATTCAGGTCGTGCGTTGTTGGTGCGCAGAAGCACGAGGACATCTCCACAAAGACGCACTAGTAACGATCACATTGCCAAAGGCACACAAGGTTGCTGGTGAGGTTTCCCCCGTGGCCCATCACGTAGTCTTAGTGTACAATATACACGGGGCATATGAAAACATGCTAGGTAACGCTTACTGACTTACTCGTAGAAAATACTCCGGTTGGGTAGGCCATGATGCTCATTTTACAGAAACTAAACCTCAACAGGAAGCACTTACAAATATAAACGTAGCAGGTGCCCCAGTTGAAGCTCAGCTTCTGGAAAGGACAAGCCACCCTAACTCTTGGCCTCGGAAAGATAAAGCAAGGCTGTGCGCTCATAGATTCCATAGCAGAAAACAATCTAGAATCCTTCCTGGAGGTGAATTGATGATGAACTGGAGCGTAATCTGTATCTGACTGTGACGCGCGGGTTCTATCTTCCTCTCCTGCAGACACAGAGTAGCTGGTTCTCCCTTAATGAATCACCTGTAAGCTCTACCCGCTGAGCCACGCCCCGTCCACCCTCGTAGTAGGCAAAGGAATTCCCGCCTTTTACCAGGATGATGGACAGCTTTCCAAAACGACACCACTGCGTTTACCGCCGATTCAGGTTGTGCGCAGAAGCACGAGGACATCTCCACAAAGACGCACTAGTAACGATCACATTGCCAAAGGCACACAAGGTTGCTGGTGAGGTTTCCCCCGTGGCCCATCACGTAGTCTTAGTGTACAATATAAACGGGGCATATGAAAACATGCTAGGTAACGGTTACCGACTTACTCGTAGAAAATACTCCGGTTGGGAAGGCCATGATGCTCATTTTACAGAAACTAAACCTCAAAGGAAGCACTTACAAATATAAACGTAGCAGGTGCCCCAGTTGAAGCTCAGCTTCTGGAAAGGACAAGCCACCCTAACTTGGGCTTGGCAAAGATAAAGCAAGGCTGTGCGCTCATAGATTCCATAGCAGAAAAAGATCTAGAATCCTTCCTGGAGGTCAACTGATGATGTACTGGAGCGTAATCTGTATCTGACTGTGACGCGCGGGTTTCTATCTTCCTCTCCTGCAGACACAGAGTAGCTGGTTCTCCCTTTATGAATCACCTGTAAGCTCTGCCCGCTGAGCCACGCCCCGTCCACCCTCGTAGTAGGCAAAGGAATTCCCGCCTTTTACCAGGATGATGGACAGCTTTCCAAAACGACACCACTGCGTTTACCGCCGATTCAGGTCGTGCGTTGTTGGTGCGCAGAAGCACGAGGACATCTCCACAAAGACGCACTAGTAACGATCACATTGCCAAAGGCACACAAGGTTGCTGGTGAGGTTTCCCCCGTGGCCCATCACGTAGTCTTAGTGTACAATATACACGGGGCATATGAAAACATGCTAGGTAACGCTTACTGACTTACTCGTAGAAAATACTCCGGTTGGGTAGGCCATGATGCTCATTTTACAGAAACTAAACCTCAACAGGAAGCACTTACAATATTTAAACGTAGCAGGTGCCCCAGTTGAAGCTCAGCTTCTGGAAAGGACAAGCCACCCTAACTCTTGGGCTGGGAAAGATAAAGCAAGGCTGTGCGCTCATAGATTCCATAGCAGAAAACAATCTAGAATCCTTCCTGGAGGTGAATTGATGATGTACTGGAGCGTAATCTGTATCTGACTGTGACGCGCGGGTTCTATCTTCCTCTCCTGCAGACACAGAGTAGAAGGTTCTCCCTTTATGAATCACCTGTAAGCTCCGCCCGCTGAGCCACGCCCCGTCCACCCTCGTAGTAGGCAAGGGAATTCCCGCCTTTTACCAGGATGATGGACAGCTTTCCAAAACGACACCACTGCGTTTACCGCCGATTCAGGTTGTGAGCAGAAGCACGAGGACATCTCCACAAAGACGCACTAGTAACGATCACATTGCCAAAGGCACACAAGGTTGCTGGTGAGGTTTCCCCCGTGGCCCATCACGTAGTCTTAGTGTCCAATATAAACGGGGCATATGAAAACATGCTAGGTAACGGTTACTGACTTACTCGTAGACAATACTCCGGTTGGGTAGGCCATGATGCTCATTTTACAGAAACTAAACCTCAAAGGAAGCACTTACAAATATAAACGTAGCAGGTGCCCCAGTTGAAGCTCAGCTTCTGGAAAGGACAAGCCACCCTAACTTGGGCTTGGCAAAGATAAAGCAAGGCTGTGCGCTCATAGATTCCATAGCAGAAAAAGATCTAGAATCCTTCCTGGAGGTCAACTGATGATGTACTGGAGCGTAGTCTGTATCTGACTGTGACGCGAGGGTTCTATCTTCCTCTCCTGCAGACACAGAGTAGCTGGTTCTCCCTTTTGAATCACCTGTAAGCTCCGCCCGCTGAGCCACGCCCCGTCCACCCTCGTAGTAGGCAAAGGAATTCCCGCCTTTTACCAGGATGATGGACAGCTTTCCAAAACGACACCACTGCGTTTACCGCCGATTCAGGTCGTGCGTTGTTGGTGCGCAGAAGCACGAGGACATCTCCACAAAGACGCACTAGTAACGATCACATTGCCAAAGGCACACAAGGTTGCTGGTGAGGTTTCCCCCGTGGCCCATCACGTAGTCTTAGTGTACAATATAAAAGGGGCATATGAAAACATGCTAGGTAACGCTTACTGACTTACTCGTAGAAAATACTCCGGTTGGGTAGGCCATGATGCTCATTTTACAGAAACTAAACCTCAAAGGAAGCACTTACAAATATAAACGTAGCAGGTGCCCCAGTTGAAGCTCAGCTTCTGGAAAGGACAAGCCACCCTAACTCTTGGGCTGGGAAAGATAAAGCAAGGCTGTGCGCTCATAGATTCCATAGCAGAAAACAATCTAGAATCCTTCCTGGAGGTGAATTGATGATGTACTGGAGCGTAATCTGTATCTGACTGTGACGCGCGGGTTCTATCTTCCTCTCCTGCAGACACAGAGTAGAAGGTCCTCCCTTTATGAATCACCTGTAAGCTCCGCCCGCTGAGCCACGCCCCGTCCACCCTCGTAGTAGGCAAGGGAATTCCCGCCTTTTACCAGGATGATGGACAGCATTCCAAAACGACACCACTGCGTTTACCGCCGTTTCAGGTTGTGCGCAGAAGCACGAGGACATCTCCACAAAGACGCACTAGTAACGATCACATTGCCAAAGGCACACAAGGTTGCTGGTGAGGTTTCCCCCGTGGCCCATCACGTAGTCTTAGTGTACAATATACACGGGGCATATGAAAACATGCTAGGTAACGGTTACTGACTTACTCGTAGAAAATACTCCGGTTGGGTAGGCCATGATGCTCATTTTACAGAAACTAAACCTCAACAGGAAGCACTTACAAATATAAACGTAGCAGGTGCCCCAGTTGAAGCTCAGCTTCTGGAAAGGACAAGCCACCCTAACTCTTGGGCTGGGAAAGATAATGCAAGGCTGTGCGCTCATAGATTCCATAGCAGAAAACAATCTTGAATCCTTCCTGGAGGTGAATTGATGATGTACTGGACCGTAATCTGTATCTGACTGTGACGCGCGGGTTATATCTTCCTTTCCTGCAGACACAGAGTAGAAGGTTCTCCCTTTATGAATCACCTGTAAGCTCCGCCCGCTGAGCCACGCCCCGTCCACCCTCGTAGTAGGCAACGGAATTCCCGCCTTTTACCAGGATGATGGACAGCTTTCCAAAACGACACCACTGCGTTTACCGCCGATTCAGGTTGTGCGCAGAAGCACGAGAACATCTCCACAAAGACGCACTAGTAACGATCACATTGCCAAAGGCACACAAGGTTGCTGGTGAGGTTTCCCCCGTGGCCCATCACGTAGTCTTAGTGTACAATATACACGGGGCATATGAAAACATGCTAGGTAACGGTTACAGACTTACTCGTAGAAAATTCTCCGGTTGGGTAGGCCATGATGCTCATTTTACAGAAACTAAACCTCAAAGGAAGCACTTACAAATATAAACGTAGCAGGTGCCCCAGTTGAAGCTCAGCTTCTGGAAAGGACAAGCCACCCTAACTTGGGCTTGGCAAAGATAAAGCAAGGCTGTGCGCTCATAGATTCCATAGCAGAAAAAGATCTAGAATCCTTCCTGGAGGTCAACTGATGATGTACTGGAGCGTAATCTGTATCTGACTGTGACGCGCGGGTTTCTATCTTCCTCTCCTGCAGACACAGAGTAGCTGGTTCTCCCTTTATGAATCACCTGTAAGCTCTGCCCGCTGAGCCACGCCCCGTCCACCCTCGTAGTAGGCAAAGGAATTCCCGCCTTTTACCAGGATGATGGACAGCTTTCCAAAACGACACCACTGCGTTTACCGCCGATTCAGGTCGTGCGTTGTTGGTGCGCAGAAGCACGAGGACATCTCCACAAAGACGCACTAGTAACGATCACATTGCCAAAGGCACACAAGGTTGCTGGTGAGGTTTCCCCCGTGGCCCATCACGTAGTCTTAGTGTACAATATACACGGGGCATATGAAAACATGCTAGGTAACGCTTACTGACTTACTCGTAGAAAATACTCCGGTTGGGTAGGCCATGATGCTCATTTTACAGAAACTAAACCTCAACAGGAAGCACTTACAATATTTAAACGTAGCAGGTGCCCCAGTTGAAGCTCAGCTTCTGGAAAGGACAAGCCACCCTAACTCTTGGGCTGGGAAAGATAAAGCAAGGCTGTGCGCTCATAGATTCCATAGCAGAAAACAATCTAGAATCCTTCCTGGAGGTGAATTGATGATGTACTGGAGCGTAATCTGTATCTGACTGTGACGCGCGGGTTCTATCTTCCTCTCCTGCAGACACAGAGTAGAAGGTTCTCCCTTTATGAATCACCTGTAAGCTCCGCCCGCTGAGCCACGCCCCGTCCACCCTCGTAGTAGGCAAGGGAATTCCCGCCTTTTACCAGGATGATGGACAGCTTTCCAAAACGACACCACTGCGTTTACCGCCGATTCAGGTTGTGAGCAGAAGCACGAGGACATCTCCACAAAGACGCACTAGTAACGATCACATTGCCAAAGGCACACAAGGTTGCTGGTGAGGTTTCCCCCGTGGCCCATCACGTAGTCTTAGTGTCCAATATAAACGGGGCATATGAAAACATGCTAGGTAACGGTTACTGACTTACTCGTAGAAAATACTCCGGTTGGGTAGGCCATGATGCTCATTTTACAGAAACTAAACCTCAAAGGAAGCACTTACAAATATAAACGTAGCAGGTGCCCCAGTTGAAGCTCAGCTTCTGGAAAGGACAAGCCACCCTAACTTGGGCTTGGCAAAGATAAAGCAAGGCTGTGCGCTCATAGATTCCATAGCAGAAAAAGATCTAGAATCCTTCCTGGAGGTCAACTGATGATGTACTGGAGCGTAGTCTGTATCTGACTGTGACGCGCGGGTTCTATCTTCCTCTCCTGCAGACACAGAGTAGCTGGTTCTCCCTTTATGAATCACCTGTAAGCTCCGCCCGCTGAGCCACGCCCCGTCCACCCTCGTAGTAGGCAAAGGAATTCCCGCCTTTTACCAGGATGATGGACAGCTTTCCAAAACGACACCACTGCGTTTACCGCCGATTCAGGTCGTGCGTTGTTGGTGCGCAGAAGCACGAGGACATCTCCACAAAGACGCACTAGTAACGATCACATTGCCAAAGGCACACAAGGTTGCTGGTGAGGTTTCCCCCGTGGCCCATCACGTAGTCTTAGTGTACAATATAAAAGGGGCATATGAAAACATGCTAGGTAACGCTTACTGACTTACTCGTAGAAAATACTCCGGTTGGGTAGGCCATGATGCTCATTTTACAGAAACTAAACCTCAAAGGAAGCACTTACAAATATAAACGTAGCAGGTGCCCCAGTTGAAGCTCAGCTTCTGGAAAGGACAAGCCACCCTAATTCTTGGCCTGGGAAAGATAAAGCAAGGCTGTGCGCTCATAGATTCCATAGCAGAAAACAATCTAGAATCCTTCCTGGAGGTGAATTGATGATGAACTGGAGCGTAATCTGTATCTGACTGTGAGGCGCGGGTTCTATCTTCCTCTCCTGCAGACACAGAGTAGCTGGTTCTCCCTTAATGAATCACCTGTAAGCTCCGCCCGCTGAGCCACGCCCCGTCCACCCTCGTAGTAGGCAAAGGAATTCCCGCCTTTTACCAGGATGATGGACAGCTTTCCAAAACGACACCACTGCGTTTACCGCCGATTCAGGTCGTGCGTTGTTGGTGCGCAGAAGCACGAGGACATCTCCACAAAGACGCACTAGTAACGATCACATTGCCAAAGGCACACAAGGTTGCTGGTGAGGTTTCCCCCGTGGCCCATCACGTAGTCTTAGTGTACAATATACACGGGGCATATGAAAACATGCTAGGTAACGCTTACTGACTTACTCGTAGAAAATACTCCGGTTGGGTAGGCCATGATGCTCATTTTACAGAAACTAAACCTCAACAGGAAGCACTTACAAATATAAACGTAGCAGGTGCCCCAGTTGAAGCTCAGCTTCTGGAAAGGACAAGCCACCCTAACTCTTGGGCTGGGAAAGATAAAGCAAGGCTGTGCGCTCATAGATTCCATAGCAGAAAACAATCTAGAATCCTTCCTGGAGGTGAATTGATGATGTACTGGAGCGTAATCTGTATCTGACTGTGACGCGCGGGTTCTATCTTCCTCTCCTGCAGACACAGAGTAGAAGGTCCTCCCTTTATGAATCACCTGTAAGCTCCGCCCGCTGAGCCACGCCCCGTCCACCCTCGTAGTAGGCAAGGGAATTCCCGCCTTTTACCAGGATGATGGACAGCTTTCCAAAACGACACCACTGCGTTTACCGCCGTTTCAGGTTGTGCGCAGAAGCACGAGGACATCTCCACAAAGACGCACTAGTAACGATCACATTGCCAAAGGCACACAAGGTTGCTGGTGAGGTTTCCCCCGTGGCCCATCACGTAGTCTTAGTGTACAATATACACGGGGCATATGAAAACATGCTAGGTAACGGTTACTGACTTACTCGTAGAAAATACTCCGGTTGGGTAGGCCATGATGCTCATTTTACAGAAACTAAACCTCAACAGGAAGCACTTACAAATATAAACATAGCAGGTGCCCCAGTTGAAGCTCAGCTTCTGGAAAGGACAAGCCACCCTAACTCTTGGGCTGGGAAAGATAATGCAAGGCTGTGCGCTCATAGATTCCATAGCAGAAAACAATCTTGAATCCTTCCTGGAGGTGAATTGATGATGTACTGGACCGTAATCTGTATCTGACTGTGACGCGCGGGTTATATCTTCCTTTCCTGCAGACACAGAGTAGAAGGTTCTCCCTTTATGAATCACCTGTAAGCTCCGCCCGCTGAGCCACGCCCCGTCCACCCTCGTAGTAGGCAACGGAATTCCCGCCTTTTACCAGGATGATGGACAGCTTTCCAAAACGACACCACTGCGTTTACCGCCGATTCAGGTTGTGCGCAGAAGCACGAGAACATCTCCACAAAGACGCACTAGTAACGATCACATTGCCAAAGGCACACAAGGTTGCTGGTGAGGTTTCCCCCGTGGCCCATCACGTAGTCTTAGTGTACAATATACACGGGGCATATGAAAACATGCTAGGTAACGGTTACAGACTTACTCGTAGAAAATTCTCCGGTTGGGTAGGCCATGATGCTCATTTTACAGAAACTAAACCTCAAAGGAAGCACTTACAAATATAAACGTAGCAGGTGCCCCAGTTGAAGCTCAGCTTCTGGAAAGGACAAGCCACCCTAACTTGGGCTTGGCAAAGATAAAGCAAGGCTGTGCGCTCATAGATTCCATAGCAGAAAAAGATCTAGAATCCTTCCTGGAGGTCAACTGATGATGTACTGGAGCGTAATCTGTATCTGACTGTGACGCGCGGGTTTCTATCTTCCTCTCCTGCAGACACAGAGTAGCTGGTTCTCCCTTTATGAATCACCTGTAAGCTCTGCCCGCTGAGCCACGCCCCGTCCACCCTCGTAGTAGGCAAAGGAATTCCCGCCTTTTACCAGGATGATGGACAGCTTTCCAAAACGACACCACTGCGTTTACCGCCGATTCAGGTCGTGCGTTGTTGGTGCGCAGAAGCACGAGGACATCTCCACAAAGACGCACTAGTAACGATCACATTGCCAAAGGCACACAAGGTTGCTGGTGAGGTTTCCCCCGTGGCCCATCACGTAGTCTTAGTGTACAATATACACGGGGCATATGAAAACATGCTAGGTAACGCTTACTGACTTACTCGTAGAAAATACTCCGGTTGGGTAGGCCATGATGCTCATTTTACAGAAACTAAACCTCAACAGGAAGCACTTACAATATTTAAACGTAGCAGGTGCCCCAGTTGAAGCTCAGCTTCTGGAAAGGACAAGCCACCCTAACTCTTGGGCTGGGAAAGATAAAGCAAGGCTGTGCGCTCATAGATTCCATAGCAGAAAACAATCTAGAATCCTTCCTGGAGGTGAATTGATGATGTACTGGAGCGTAATCTGTATCTGACTGTGACGCGCGGGTTCTATCTTCCTCTCCTGCAGACACAGAGTAGAAGGTTCTCCCTTTATGAATCACCTGTAAGCTCCGCCCGCTGAGCCACGCCCCGTCCACCCTCGTAGTAGGCAAGGGAATTCCCGCCTTTTACCAGGATGATGGACAGCTTTTCAAAACGACACCACTGCGTTTACCGCCGATTCAGGTTGTGAGCAGAAGCACGAGGACATCTCCACAAAGACGCACTAGTAACGATCACATTGCCAAAGGCACACAAGGTTGCTGGTGAGGTTTCCCCCATGGCCCATCAAGTAGTCTTAGTGTCCAATATAAACGGGGCATATGAAAACATGCTAGGTAACGGTTACTGACTTACTCGTAGAAAATTCTCCGGTTGGGTAGGCCATGATACTCATTTTACAGAAACTAAACCTCAAAGGAAGCACTTACAAATATAAACGTAGCAGGTGCCCCAGTTGAAGCTCAGCTTCTGGAAAGGACAAGCCACCCTAACTTGGGCTTGGCAAAGATAAAGCAAGGCTGTGCGCTCATAGATTCCATAGCAGAAAAAGATCTAGAATCCTTCCTGGAGGTCAACTGATGATGTACTGGAGCGTAGTCTGTATCTGACTGTGACGCGCGGGTTCTATCTTCCTCTCCTGCAGACACAGAGTAGCTGGTTCTCCCTTTATGAATCACCTGTAAGCTCCGCCCGCTGAGCCACGCCCCGTCCACCCTCGTAGTAGGCAAAGGAATTCCCGCCTTTTACCAGGATGATGGACAGCTTTCCAAAACGACACCACTGCGTTTACCGCCGATTCAGGTCGTGCGTTGTTGGTGCGCAGAAGCACGAGGACATCTCCACAAAGACGCACTAGTAACGATCACATTGCCAAAGGCACACAAGGTTGCTGGTGAGGTTTCCCCCGTGGCCCATCACGTAGTCTTAGTGTACAATATACACGGGGCATATGAAAACATGCTAGGTAACGCTTACTGACTTACTCGTAGAAAATACTCCGGTTGGGTAGGCCATGATGCTCATTTTACAGAAACTAAACCTCAACAGGAAGCACTTACAAATATAAACGTAGCAGGTGCCCCAGTTGAAGCTCAGCTTCTGGAAAGGACAAGCCACCCTAACTCTTGGCCTCGGAAAGATAAAGCAAGGCTGTGCGCTCATAGATTCCATAGCAGAAAACAATCTAGAATCCTTCCTGGAGGTGAATTGATGATGAACTGGAGCGTAATCTGTATCTGACTGTGACGCGCGGGTTCTATCTTCCTCTCCTGCAGACACAGAGTAGCTGGTTCTCCCTTAATGAATCACCTGTAAGCTCTACCCGCTGAGCCACGCCCCGTCCACCCTCGTAGTAGGCAAAGGAATTCCCGCCTTTTACCAGGATGATGGACAGCTTTCCAAAACGACACCACTGCGTTTACCGCCGATTCAGGTTGTGCGCAGAAGCACGAGGACATCTCCACAAAGACGCACTAGTAACGATCACATTGCCAAAGGCACACAAGGTTGCTGGTGAGGTTTCCCCCGTGGCCCATCACGTAGTCTTAGTGTACAATATACACGGGGCATATGAAAACATGCTAGGTAACGGTTACTGACTTACTCGTAGAAAATACTCCGGTTGGGTAGGCCATGATGCTCATTTTACAGAAACTAAACCTCAACAGGAAGCACTTACAAATATAAACGTAGCAGGTGCCCCAGTTGAAGCTCAGCTTCTGGAAAGGACAAGCCACCCTAACTCTTGGCCTCGGAAAGATAAAGCAAGGCTGTGCGCTCATAGATTCCATAGCAGAAAACAATCTAGAATCCTTCCTGGAGGTGAATTGATGATGAACTGGAGCGTAATCTGTATCTGACTGTGACGCGCGGGTTATATCTTCCTTTCCTGCAGACACAGAGTAGAAGGTTCTCCCTTAATGAATCACCTGTAAGCTCCGCCCGCTGAGCCACGCCCCGTCCACCCTCGTAGTAGGCAAAGGAATTCCCGCCTTTTACCAGGATGATGGACAGCTTTCCAAAACGACACCACTGCGTTTACCGCCGATTCAGGTTGTGCGCAGAAGCACGAGGACATCTCCACAAAGACGCACTAGTAACGATCACATTGCCAAAGGCACACAAGGTTGCTGGTGAGGTTTCCCCCGTGGCCCATCACGTAGTCTTAGTGTACAATATAAACGGGGCATATGAAAACATGCTAGGTAACGGTTACTGACTTACTCGTAGAAAATACTCCGGTTGGGAAGGCCATGATGCTCATTTTACAGAAACTAAACCTCAAAGGAAGCACTTACAAATATAAACGTAGCAGGTGCCCCAGTTGAAGCTCAGCTTCTGGAAAGGACAAGCCACCCTAACTTGGGCTTGGCAAAGATAAAGCAAGGCTGTGCGCTCATAGATTCCATAGCAGAAAAAGATCTAGAATCCTTCCTGGAGGTCAACTGATGATGTACTGGAGCGTAATCTGTATCTGACTGTGACGCGCGGGTTTCTATCTTCCTCTCCTGCAGACACAGAGTAGCTGGTTCTCCCTTTATGAATCACCTGTAAGCTCTGCCCGCTGAGCCACGCCCCGTCCACCCTCGTAGTAGGCAAAGGAATTCCCGCCTTTTACCAGGATGATGGACAGCTTTCCAAAACGACACCACTGCGTTTACCGCCGATTCAGGTCGTGCGTTGTTGGTGCGCAGAAGCACGAGGACATCTCCACAAAGACGCACTAGTAACGATCACATTGCCAAAGGCACACAAGGTTGCTGGTGAGGTTTCCCCCGTGGCCCATCACGTAGTCTTAGTGTACAATATACACGGGGCATATGAAAACATGCTAGGTAACGCTTACTGACTTACTCGTAGAAAATACTCCGGTTGGGTAGGCCATGATGCTCATTTTACAGAAACTAAACCTCAACAGGAAGCACTTACAATATTTAAACGTAGCAGGTGCCCCAGTTGAAGCTCAGCTTCTGGAAAGGACAAGCCACCCTAACTCTTGGGCTGGGAAAGATAAAGCAAGGCTGTGCGCTCATAGATTCCATAGCAGAAAACAATCTAGAATCCTTCCTGGAGGTGAATTGATGATGTACTGGAGCGTAATCTGTATCTGACTGTGACGCGCGGGTTCTATCTTCCTCTCCTGCAGACACAGAGTAGAAGGTTCTCCCTTTATGAATCACCTGTAAGCTCCGCCCGCTGAGCCACGCCCCGTCCACCCTCGTAGTAGGCAAGGGAATTCCCGCCTTTTACCAGGATGATGGACAGCTTTCCAAAACGACACCACTGCGTTTACCGCCGATTCAGGTCGTGCGTTGTTGGTGCGCAGAAGCACGAGGACATCTCCACAAAGACGCACTAGTAACGATCACATTGCCAAAGGCACACAAGGTTGCTGGTGAGGTTTCCCCCGTGGCCCATCACGTAGTCTTAGTGTACAATATACACGGGGCATATGAAAACATGCTAGGTAACGCTTACTGACTTACTCGTAGAAAATACTCCGGTTGGGTAGGCCATGATGCTCATTTTACAGAAACTAAACCTCAACAGGAAGCACTTACAATATTTAAACGTAGCAGGTGCCCCAGTTGAAGCTCAGCTTCTGGAAAGGACAAGCCACCCTAACTCTTGGGCTGGGAAAGATAAAGCAAGGCTGTGCGCTCATAGATTCCATAGCAGAAAAAGATCTAGAATCCTTCCTGGAGGTCAACTGATGATGTACTGGAGCGTAATCTGTATCTGACTGTGACGCGCGGGTTTCTATCTTCCTCTCCTGCAGACACAGAGTAGCTGGTTCTCCCTTTATGAATCACCTGTAAGCTCTGCCCGCTGAGCCACGCCCCGTCCACCCTCGTAGTAGGCAAAGGAATTCCCGCCTTTTACCAGGATGATGGACAGCTTTCCAAAACGACACCACTGCGTTTACCGCCGATTCAGGTCGTGCGTTGTTGGTGCGCAGAAGCACGAGGACATCTCCACAAAGACGCACTAGTAACGATCACATTGCCAAAGGCACACAAGGTTGCTGGTGAGGTTTCCCCCGTGGCCCATCACGTAGTCTTAGTGTACAATATACACGGGGCATATGAAAACATGCTAGGTAACGCTTACTGACTTACTCGTAGAAAATACTCCGGTTGGGTAGGCCATGATGCTCATTTTACAGAAACTAAACCTCAACAGGAAGCACTTACAATATTTAAACGTAGCAGGTGCCCCAGTTGAAGCTCAGCTTCTGGAAAGGACAAGCCACCCTAACTCTTGGGCTGGGAAAGATAAAGCAAGGCTGTGCGCTCATAGATTCCATAGCAGAAAACAATCTAGAATCCTTCCTGGAGGTGAATTGATGATGTACTGGAGCGTAATCTGTATCTGACTGTGACGCGCGGGTTCTATCTTCCTCTCCTGCAGACACAGAGTAGAAGGTTCTCCCTTTATGAATCACCTGTAAGCTCCGCCCGCTGAGCCACGCCCCGTCCACCCTCGTAGTAGGCAAGGGAATTCCCGCCTTTTACCAGGATGATGGACAGCTTTCCAAAACGACACCACTGCGTTTACCGCCGATTCAGGTTGTGAGCAGAAGCACGAGGACATCTCCACAAAGACGCACTAGTAACGATCACATTGCCAAAGGCACACAAGGTTGCTGGTGAGGTTTCCCCCGTGGCCCATCACGTAGTCTTAGTGTCCAATATAAACGGGGCATATGAAAACATGCTAGGTAACGGTTACTGACTTACTCGTAGAAAATACTCCGGTTGGGTAGGCCATGATGCTCATTTTACAGAAACTAAACCTCAAAGGAAGCACTTACAAATATAAACGTAGCAGGTGCCCCAGTTGAAGCTCAGCTTCTGGAAAGGACAAGCCACCCTAACTTGGGCTTGGCAAAGATAAAGCAAGGCTGTGCGCTCATAGATTCCATAGCAGAAAAAGATCTAGAATCCTTCCTGGAGGTCAACTGATGATGTACTGGAGCGTAGTCTGTATCTGACTGTGACGCGCGGGTTCTATCTTCCTCTCCTGCAGACACAGAGTAGCTGGTTCTCCCTTTATGAATCACCTGTAAGCTCCGCCCGCTGAGCCACGCCCCGTCCACCCTCGTAGTAGGCAAAGGAATTCCCGCCTTTTACCAGGATGATGGACAGCTTTCCAAAACGACACCACTGCGTTTACCGCCGATTCAGGTCGTGCGTTGTTGGTGCGCAGAAGCACGAGGACATCTCCACAAAGACGCACTAGTAACGATCACATTGCCAAAGGCACACAAGGTTGCTGGTGAGGTTTCCCCCGTGGCCCATCACGTAGTCTTAGTGTACAATATAAAAGGGGCATATGAAAACATGCTAGGTAACGCTTACTGACTTACTCGTAGAAAATACTCCGGTTGGGTAGGCCATGATGCTCATTTTACAGAAACTAAACCTCAAAGGAAGCACTTACAAATATAAACGTAGCAGGTGCCCCAGTTGAAGCTCAGCTTCTGGAAAGGACAAGCCACCCTAATTCTTGGCCTGGGAAAGATAAAGCAAGGCTGTGCGCTCATAGATTCCATAGCAGAAAACAATCTAGAATCCTTCCTGGAGGTGAATTGATGATGAACTGGAGCGTAATCTGTATCTGACTGTGAGGCGCGGGTTCTATCTTCCTCTCCTGCAGACACAGAGTAGCTGGTTCTCCCTTAATGAATCACCTGTAAGCTCCGCCCGCTGAGCCACGCCCCGTCCACCCTCGTAGTAGGCAAAGGAATTCCCGCCTTTTACCAGGATGATGGACAGCTTTCCAAAACGACACCACTGCGTTTACCGCCGATTCAGGTCGTGCGTTGTTGGTGCGCAGAAGCACGAGGACATCTCCACAAAGACGCACTAGTAACGATCACATTGCCAAAGGCACACAAGGTTGCTGGTGAGGTTTCCCCCGTGGCCCATCACGTAGTCTTAGTGTACAATATACACGGGGCATATGAAAACATGCTAGGTAACGCTTACTGACTTACTCGTAGAAAATACTCCGGTTGGGTAGGCCATGATGCTCATTTTACAGAAACTAAACCTCAACAGGAAGCACTTACAAATATAAACGTAGCAGGTGCCCCAGTTGAAGCTCAGCTTCTGGAAAGGACAAGCCACCCTAACTCTTGGGCTGGGAAAGATAAAGCAAGGCTGTGCGCTCATAGATTCCATAGCAGAAAACAATCTAGAATCCTTCCTGGAGGTGAATTGATGATGTACTGGAGCGTAATCTGTATCTGACTGTGACGCGCGGGTTCTATCTTCCTCTCCTGCAGACACAGAGTAGAAGGTCCTCCCTTTATGAATCACCTGTAAGCTCCGCCCGCTGAGCCACGCCCCGTCCACCCTCGTAGTAGGCAAGGGAATTCCCGCCTTTTACCAGGATGATGGACAGCTTTCCAAAACGACACCACTGCGTTTACCGCCGTTTCAGGTTGTGCGCAGAAGCACGAGGACATCTCCACAAAGACGCACTAGTAACGATCACATTGCCAAAGGCACACAAGGTTGCTGGTGAGGTTTCCCCCGTGGCCCATCACGTAGTCTTAGTGTACAATATACACGGGGCATATGAAAACATGCTAGGTAACGGTTACTGACTTACTCGTAGAAAATACTCCGGTTGGGTAGGCCATGATGCTCATTTTACAGAAACTAAACCTCAACAGGAAGCACTTACAAATATAAACGTAGCAGGTGCCCCAGTTGAAGCTCAGCTTCTGGAAAGGACAAGCCACCCTAACTCTTGGGCTGGGAAAGATAATGCAAGGCTGTGCGCTCATAGATTCCATAGCAGAAAACAATCTTGAATCCTTCCTGGAGGTGAATTGATGATGTACTGGACCGTAATCTGTATCTGACTGTGACGCGCGGGTTATATCTTCCTTTCCTGCAGACACAGAGTAGAAGGTTCTCCCTTTATGAATCACCTGTAAGCTCCGCCCGCTGAGCCACGCCCCGTCCACCCTCGTAGTAGGCAACGGAATTCCCGCCTTTTACCAGGATGATGGACAGCTTTCCAAAACGACACCACTGCGTTTACCGCCGATTCAGGTTGTGCGCAGAAGCACGAGAACATCTCCACAAAGACGCACTAGTAACGATCACATTGCCAAAGGCACACAAGGTTGCTGGTGAGGTTTCCCCCGTGGCCCATCACGTAGTCTTAGTGTACAATATACACGGGGCATATGAAAACATGCTAGGTAACGGTTACAGACTTACTCGTAGAAAATTCTCCGGTTGGGTAGGCCATGATGCTCATTTTACAGAAACTAAACCTCAAAGGAAGCACTTACAAATATAAACGTAGCAGGTGCCCCAGTTGAAGCTCAGCTTCTGGAAAGGACAAGCCACCCTAACTTGGGCTTGGCAAAGATAAAGCAAGGCTGTGCGCTCATAGATTCCATAGCAGAAAAAGATCTAGAATCCTTCCTGGAGGTCAACTGATGATGTACTGGAGCGTAATCTGTATCTGACTGTGACGCGCGGGTTTCTATCTTCCTCTCCTGCAGACACAGAGTAGCTGGTTCTCCCTTTATGAATCACCTGTAAGCTCTGCCCGCTGAGCCACGCCCCGTCCACCCTCGTAGTAGGCAAAGGAATTCCCGCCTTTTACCAGGATGATGGACAGCTTTCCAAAACGACACCACTGCGTTTACCGCCGATTCAGGTCGTGCGTTGTTGGTGCGCAGAAGCACGAGGACATCTCCACAAAGACGCACTAGTAACGATCACATTGCCAAAGGCACACAAGGTTGCTGGTGAGGTTTCCCCCGTGGCCCATCACGTAGTCTTAGTGTACAATATACACGGGGCATATGAAAACATGCTAGGTAACGCTTACTGACTTACTCGTAGAAAATACTCCGGTTGGGTAGGCCATGATGCTCATTTTACAGAAACTAAACCTCAACAGGAAGTACTTACAATATTTAAACGTAGCAGGTGCCCCAGTTGAAGCTCAGCTTCTGGAAAGGACAAGCCACCCTAACTCTTGGGCTGGGAAAGATAAAGCAAGGCTGTGCGCTCATAGATTCCATAGCAGAAAACAATCTAGAATCCTTCCTGGAGGTGAATTGATGATGTACTGGAGCGTAATCTGTATCTGACTGTGACGCGCGGGTTCTATCTTCCTCTCCTGCAGACACAGAGTAGAAGGTTCTCCCTTTATGAATCACCTGTAAGCTCCGCCCGCTGAGCCACGCCCCGTCCACCCTCGTAGTAGGCAAGGGAATTCCCGCCTTTTACCAGGATGATGGACAGCTTTCCAAAACGACACCACTGCGTTTACCGCCGATTCAGGTTGTGAGCAGAAGCACGAGGACATCTCCACAAAGACGCACTAGTAACGATCACATTGCCAAAGGCACACAAGGTTGCTGGTGAGGTTTCCCCCATGGCCCATCAAGTAGTCTTAGTGTCCAATATAAACGGGGCATATGAAAACATGCTAGGTAACGGTTACTGACTTACTCGTAGAAAATTCTCCGGTTGGGTAGGCCATGATGCTCATTTTACAGAAACTAAACCTCAAAGGAAGCACTTACAAATATAAACGTAGCAGGTGCCCCAGTTGAAGCTCAGCTTCTGGAAAGGACAAGCCACCCTAACTTGGGCTTGGCAAAGATAAAGCAAGGCTGTGCGCTCATAGATTCCATAGCAGAAAAAGATCTAGAATCCTTCCTGGAGGTCAACTGATGATGTACTGGAGCGTAGTCTGTATCTGACTGTGACGCGCGAGTTCTATCTTCCTCTCCTGCAGACACAGAGTAGCTGGTTCTCCCTTTATGAATCACCTGTAAGCTCCGCCCGCTGAGCCACGCCCCGTCCACCCTCGTAGTAGGCAAAGGAATTCCCGCCTTTTACCAGGATGATGGACAGCTTTCCAAAACGACACCACTGCGTTTACCGCCGATTCAGGTCGTGCGTTGTTGGTGCGCAGAAGCACGAGGACATCTCCACAAAGACGCACTAGTAACGATCACATTGCCAAAGGCACACAAGGTTGCTGGTGAGGTTTCCCCCGTGGCCCATCACGTAGTCTTAGTGTACAATATACACGGGGCATATGAAAACATGCTAGGTAACGCTTACTGACTTACTCGTAGAAAATACTCCGGTTGGGTAGGCCATGATGCTCATTTTACAGAAACTAAACCTCAACAGGAAGCACTTACAAATATAAACGTAGCAGGTGCCCCAGTTGAAGCTCAGCTTCTGGAAAGGACAAGCCACCCTAACTCTTGGCCTCGGAAAGATAAAGCAAGGCTGTGCGCTCATAGATTCCATAGCAGAAAACAATCTAGAATCCTTCCTGGAGGTGAATTGATGATGAACTGGAGCGTAATCTGTATCTGACTGTGACGCGCGGGTTCTATCTTCCTCTCCTGCTGACACAGAGTAGCTGGTTCTCCCTTAATGAATCACCTGTAAGCTCTACCCGCTGAGCCACGCCCCGTCCACCCTCGTAGTAGGCAAAGGAATTCCCGCCTTTTACCAGGATGATGGACAGCTTTCCAAAACGACACCACTGCGTTTACCGCCGATTCAGGTTGTGCGCAGAAGCACGAGGACATCTCCACAAAGACGCACTAGTAACGATCACATTGCCAAAGGCACACAAGGTTGCTGGTGAGGTTTCCCCCGTGGCCCATCACGTAGTCTTAGTGTACAATATACACGGGGCATATGAAAACATGCTAGGTAACGGTTACTGACTTACTCGTAGAAAATACTCCGGTTGGGTAGGCCATGATGCTCATTTTACAGAAACTAAACCTCAACAGGAAGCACTTACAAATATAAACGTAGCAGGTGCCCCAGTTGAAGCTCAGCTTCTGGAAAGGACAAGCCACCCTAACTCTTGGCCTCGGAAAGATAAAGCAAGGCTGTGCGCTCATAGATTCCATAGCAGAAAACAATCTAGAATCCTTCCTGGAGGTGAATTGATGATGAACTGGAGCGTAATCTGTATCTGACTGTGACGCGCGGGTTATATCTTCCTTTCCTGCAGACACAGAGTAGAAGGTTCTCCCTTAATGAATCACCTGTAAGCTCCGCCCGCTGAGCCACGCCCCGTCCACCCTCGTAGTAGGCAAAGGAATTCCCGCCTTTTACCAGGATGATGGACAGCTTTCCAAAACGACACCACTGCGTTTACCGCCGATTCAGGTTGTGCGCAGAAGCACGAGGACATCTCCACAAAGACGCACTAGTAACGATCACATTGCCAAAGGCACACAAGGTTGCTGGTGAGGTTTCCCCCGTGGCCCATCACGTAGTCTTAGTGTACAATATAAACGGGGCATATGAAAACATGCTAGGTAACGGTTACTGACTTACTCGTAGAAAATACTCCGGTTGGGAAGGCCATGATGCTCATTTTACAGAAACTAAACCTCAAAGGAAGCACTTACAAATATAAACGTAGCAGGTGCCCCAGTTGAAGCTCAGCTTCTGGAAAGGACAAGCCACCCTAACTTGGGCTTGGCAAAGATAAAGCAAGGCTGTGCGCTCATAGATTCCATAGCAGAAAAAGATCTAGAATCCTTCCTGGAGGTCAACTGATGATGTACTGGAGCGTAATCTGTATCTGACTGTGACGCGCGGGTTTCTATCTTCCTCTCCTGCAGACACAGAGTAGCTGGTTCTCCCTTTATGAATCACCTGTAAGCTCTGCCCGCTGAGCCACGCCCCGTCCACCCTCGTAGTAGGCAAAGGAATTCCCGCCTTTTACCAGGATGATGGACAGCTTTCCAAAACGACACCACTGCGTTTACCGCCGATTCAGGTCGTGCTTTGTTGGTGCGCAGAAGCACGAGGACATCTCCACAAAGACGCACTAGTAACGATCACATTGCCAAAGGCACACAAGGTTGCTGGTGAGGTTTCCCCCGTGGCCCATCACGTAGTCTTAGTGTACAATATACACGGGCATATGAAAACATGCTAGGTAACGCTTACTGACTTACTCGTAGAAAATACTCCGGTTGGGTAGGCCATGATGCTCATTTTACAGAAACTAAACCTCAACAGGAAGCACTTACAATATTTAAACGTAGCAGGTGCCCCAGTTGAAGCTCAGCTTCTGGAAAGGACAAGCCACCCTAACTCTTGGGCTGGGAAAGATAAAGCAAGGCTGTGCGCTCATAGATTCCATAGCAGAAAACAATCTAGAATCCTTCCTGGAGGTGAATTGATGATGTACTGGAGCGTAATCTGTATCTGACTGTGACGCGCGGGTTCTATCTTCCTCTCCTGCAGACACAGAGTAGAAGGTTCTCCCTTTATGAATCACCTGTAAGCTCCGCCCGCTGAGCCACGCCCCGTCCACCCTCGTAGTAGGCAAGGGAATTCCCGCCTTTTGCCAGGATGATGGACAGCTTTCCAAAACGACACCACTGCGTTTACCGCCGATTCAGGTCGTGCGTTGTTGGTGCGCAGAAGCACGAGGACATCTCCACAAAGACGCACTAGTAACGATCACATTGCCAAAGGCACACAAGGTTGCTGGTGAGGTTTCCCCCGTGGCCCATCACGTAGTCTTAGTGTACAATATACACGGGGCATATGAAAACATGCTAGGTAACGCTTACTGACTTACTCGTAGAAAATACTCCGGTTGGGTAGGCCATGATGCTCATTTTACAGAAACTAAACCTCAACAGGAAGCACTTACAATATTTAAACGTAGCAGGTGCCCCAGTTGAAGCTCAGCTTCTGGAAAGGACAAGCCACCCTAACTCTTGGGCTGGGAAAGATAAAGCAAGGCTGTGCGCTCATAGATTCCATAGCAGAAAAAGATCTAGAATCCTTCCTGGAGGTCAACTGATGATGTACTGGAGCGTAATCTGTATCTGACTGTGACGCGCGGGTTTCTATCTTCCTCTCCTGCAGACACAGAGTAGCTGGTTCTCCCTTTATGAATCACCTGTAAGCTCTGCCCGCTGAGCCACGCCCCGTCCACCCTCGTAGTAGGCAAAGGAATTCCCGCCTTTTACCAGGATGATGGACAGCTTTCCAAAATGACACCACTGCGTTTACCGCCGATTCAGGTCGTGCGTTGTTGGTGCGCAGAAGCACGAGGACATCTCCACAAAGACGCACTAGTAACGATCACATTGCCAAAGGCACACAAGGTTGCTGGTGAGGTTTCCCCCGTGGCCCATCACGTAGTCTTAGTGTACAATATACACGGGGCATATGAAAACATGCTAGGTAACGCTTACTGACTTACTCGTAGAAAATACTCCGGTTGGGTAGGCCATGATGCTCATTTTACAGAAACTAAACCTCAAAGGAAGCACTTACAAATATAAACGTAGCAGGTGCCCCAGTTGAAGCTCAGCTTCTGGAAAGGACAAGCCACCCTAATTCTTGGCCTGGGAAAGATAAAGCAAGGCTGTGCGCTCATAGATTCCATAGCAGAAAACAATCTAGAATCCTTCCTGGAGGTGAATTGATGATGAACTGGAGCGTAATCTGTATCTGACTGTGAGGCGCGGGTTCTATCTTCCTCTCCTGCAGACACAGAGTAGCTGGTTCTCCCTTAATGAATCACCTGTAAGCTCCGCCCGCTGAGCCACGCCCCGTCCACCCTCGTAGTAGGCAAAGGAATTCCCGCCTTTTACCAGGATGATGGACAGCTTTCCAAAACGACACCACTGCGTTTACCGCCGATTCAGGTCGTGCGTTGTTGGTGCGCAGAAGCACGAGGACATCTCCACAAAGACGCACTAGTAACGATCACATTGCCAAAGGCACACAAGGTTGCTGGTGAGGTTTCCCCCGTGGCCCATCACGTAGTCTTAGTGTACAATATACACGGGGCATATGAAAACATGCTAGGTAACGCTTACTGACTTACTCGTAGAAAATACTCCGGTTGGGTAGGCCATGATGCTCATTTTACAGAAACTAAACCTCAACAGGAAGCACTTACA
The DNA here is from genome assembly GCF_031143425.1 of Pleurodeles waltl. Taxonomy (NCBI): domain Eukaryota; kingdom Metazoa; phylum Chordata; class Amphibia; order Caudata; family Salamandridae; genus Pleurodeles; species Pleurodeles waltl. The sequence goes on along the minus strand of NW_027149821.1, from coordinate 745,914 downwards.
AATATAAACGTAGCAGGTGCCCCAGTTGAAGCTCAGCTTCTGGAAAGGACAAGCCACCCTAACTTGGGCTTGGCAAAGATAAAGCAAGGCTGTGCGCTCATAGATTCCATAGCAGAAAAAGATCTAGAATCCTTCCTGGAGGTCAACTGATGATGTACTGGAGCGTAGTCTGTATCTGACTGTGACGCGCGGGTTCTATCTTCCTCTCCTGCAGACACAGAGTAGCTGGTTCTCCCTTTATGAATCACCTGTAAGCTCCGCCCGCTGAGCCACGCCCCGTCCACCCTCGTAGTAGGCAAAGGAATTCCCGCCTTTTACCAGGATGATGGACAGCTTTCCAAAACGACACCACTGCGTTTACCGCCGATTCAGGTCGTGCGTTGTTGGTGCGCAGAAGCACGAGGACATCTCCACAAAGACGCACTAGTAACGATCACATTGCCAAAGGCACACAAGGTTGCTGGTGAGGTTTCCCCCGTGGCCCATCACGTAGTCTTAGTGTACAATATAAAAGGGGCATATGAAAACATGCTAGGTAACGCTTACTGACTTACTCGTAGAAAATACTCCGGTTGGGTAGGCCATGATGCTCATTTTACAGAAACTAAACCTCAAAGGAAGCACTTACAAATATAAACGTAGCAGGTGCCCCAGTTGAAGCTCAGCTTCTGGAAAGGACAAGCCACCCTAATTCTTGGCCTGGGAAAGATAAAGCAAGGCTGTGCGCTCATAGATTCCATAGCAGAAAACAATCTAGAATCCTTCCTGGAGGTGAATTGATGATGAACTGGAGCGTAATCTGTATCTGACTGTGAGGCGCGGGTTCTATCTTCCTCTCCTGCAGACACAGAGTAGCTGGTTCTCCCTTAATGAATCACCTGTAAGCTCCGCCCGCTGAGCCACGCCCCGTCCACCCTCGTAGTAGGCAAAGGAATTCCCGCCTTTTACCAGGATGATGGACAGCTTTCCAAAACGACACCACTGCGTTTACCGCCGATTCAGGTCGTGCGTTGTTGGTGCGCAGAAGCACGAGGACATCTCCACAAAGACGCACTAGTAACGATCACATTGCCAAAGGCACACAAGGTTGCTGGTGAGGTTTCCCCCGTGGCCCATCACGTAGTCTTAGTGTACAATATACACGGGGCATATGAAAACATGCTAGGTAACGCTTACTGACTTACTCGTAGAAAATACTCCGGTTGGGTAGGCCATGATGCTCATTTTACAGAAACTAAACCTCAACAGGAAGCACTTACAAATATAAACGTAGCAGGTGCCCCAGTTGAAGCTCAGCTTCTGGAAAGGACAAGCCACCCTAACTCTTGGGCTGGGAAAGATAAAGCAAGGCTGTGCGCTCATAGATTCCATAGCAGAAAACAATCTAGAATCCTTCCTGGAGGTGAATTGATGATGTACTGGAGCGTAATCTGTATCTGACTGTGACGCGCGGGTTCTATCTTCCTCTCCTGCAGACACAGAGTAGAAGGTCCTCCCTTTATGAATCACCTGTAAGCTCCGCCCGCTGAGCCACGCCCCGTCCACCCTCGTAGTAGGCAAGGGAATTCCCGCCTTTTACCAGGATGATGGACAGCTTTCCAAAACGACACCACTGCGTTTACCGCCGTTTCAGGTTGTGCGCAGAAGCACGAGGACATCTCCACAAAGACGCACTAGTAACGATCACATTGCCAAAGGCACACAAGGTTGCTGGTGAGGTTTCCCCCGTGGCCCATCACGTAGTCTTAGTGTACAATATACACGGGGCATATGAAAACATGCTAGGTAACGCTTACTGACTTACTCGTAGAAAATACTCCGGTTGGGTAGGCCATGATGCTCATTTTACAGAAACTAAACCTCAACAGGAAGCACTTACAAATATAAACGTAGCAGGTGCCCCAGTTGAAGCTCAGCTTCTGGAAAGGACAAGCCACCCTAACTCTTGGGCTGGGAAAGATAATGCAAGGCTGTGCGCTCATAGATTCCATAGCAGAAAACAATCTTGAATCCTTCCTGGAGGTGAATTGATGATGTACTGGACCGTAATCTGTATCTGACTGTGACGCGCGGGTTATATCTTCCTTTCCTGCAGACACAGAGTAGAAGGTTCTCCCTTTATGAATCACCTGTAAGCTCCGCCCGCTGAGCCACGCCCCGTCCACCCTCGTAGTAGGCAACGGAATTCCCGCCTTTTACCAGGATGATGGACAGCTTTCCAAAACGACACCACTGCGTTTACCGCCGATTCAGGTTGTGCGCAGAAGCACGAGAACATCTCCACAAAGACGCACTAGTAACGATCACATTGCCAAAGGCACACAAGGTTGCTGGTGAGGTTTCCCCCGTGGACCATCACGTAGTCTTAGTGTACAATATACACGGGGCATATGAAAACATGCTAGGTAACGGTTACAGACTTACTCGTAGAAAATTCTCCGGTTGGGTAGGCCATGATGCTCATTTTACAGAAACTAAACCTCAAAGGAAGCACTTACAAATATAAACGTAGCAGGTGCCCCAGTTGAAGCTCAGCTTCTGGAAAGGACAAGCCACCCTAACTTGGGCTTGGCAAAGATAAAGCAAGGCTGTGCGCTCATAGATTCCATAGCAGAAAAAGATCTAGAATCCTTCCTGGAGGTCAACTGATGATGTACTGGAGCGTAATCTGTATCTGACTGTGACGCGCGGGTTTCTATCTTCCTCTCCTGCAGACACAGAGTAGCTGGTTCTCCCTTTATGAATCACCTGTAAGCTCTGCCCGCTGAGCCACGCCCCGTCCACCCTCGTAGTAGGCAAAGGAATTCCCGCCTTTTACCAGGATGATGGACAGCTTTCCAAAACGACACCCCTGCGTTTACCGCCGATTCAGGTCGTGCGTTGTTGGTGCGCAGAAGCACGAGGACATCTCCACAAAGACGCACTAGTAACGATCACATTGCCAAAGGCACACAAGGTTGCTGGTGAGGTTTCCCCCGTGGCCCATCACGTAGTCTTAGTGTACAATATACACGGGGCATATGAAAACATGCTAGGTAACGCTTACTGACTTACTCGTAGAAAATACTCCGGTTGGGTAGGCCATGATGCTCATTTTACAGAAACTAAACCTCAACAGGAAGCACTTACAATATTTAAACGTAGCAGGTGCCCCAGTTGAAGCTCAGCTTCTGGAAAGGACAAGCCACCCTAACTCTTGGGCTGGGAAAGATAAAGCAAGGCTGTGCGCTCATAGATTCCATAGCAGAAAACAATCTAGAATCCTTCCTGGAGGTGAATTGATGATGTACTGGAGCGTAATCTGTATCTGACTGTGACGCGCGGGTTCTATCTTCCTCTCCTGCAGACACAGAGTAGAAGGTTCTCCCTTTATGAATCACCTGTAAGCTCCGCCCGCTGAGCCACGCCCCGTCCACCCTCGTAGTAGGCAAGGGAATTCCCGCCTTTTACCAGGATGATGGACAGCTTTCCAAAACGACACCACTGCGTTTACCGCCGATTCAGGTTGTGAGCAGAAGCACGAGGACATCTCCACAAAGACGCACTAGTAACGATCACATTGCCAAAGGCACACAAGGTTGCTGGTGAGGTTTCCCCCGTGGCCCATCACGTAGTCTTAGTGTCCAATATAAACGGGGCATATGAAAACATGCTAGGTAACGGTTACTGACTTACTCGTAGACAATACTCCGGTTGGGTAGGCCATGATGCTCATTTTACAGAAACTAAACCTCAAAGGAAGCACTTACAAATATAAACGTAGCAGGTGCCCCAGTTGAAGCTCAGCTTCTGGAAAGGACAAGCCACCCTAACTTGGGCTTGGCAAAGATAAAGCAAGGCTGTGCGCTCATAGATTCCATAGCAGAAAAAGATCTAGAATCCTTCCTGGAGGTGAATTGATGATGAACTGGAGCGTAATCTGTATCTGACTGTGAGGCGCGGGTTCTATCTTCCTCTCCTGCAGACACAGAGTAGCTGGTTCTCCCTTAATGAATCACCTGTAAGCTCCGCCCGCTGAGCCACGCCCCGTCCACCCTCGTAGTAGGCAAAGGAATTCCCGCCTTTTACCAGGATGATGGACAGCTTTCCAAAACGACACCACTGCGTTTACCGCCGATTCAGGTCGTGCGTTGTTGGTGCGCAGAAGCACGAGGACATCTCCACAAAGACGCACTAGTAACGATCACATTGCCAAAGGCACACAAGGTTGCTGGTGAGGTTTCCCCCGTGGCCCATCACGTAGTCTTAGTGTACAATATACACGGGGCATATGAAAACATGCTAGGTAACGCTTACTGACTTACTCGTAGAAAATACTCCGGTTGGGTAGGCCATGATGCTCATTTTACAGAAACTAAACCTCAACAGGAAGCACTTACAAATATAAACGTAGCAGGTGCCCCAGTTGAAGCTCAGCTTCTGGAAAGGACAAGCCACCCTAACTCTTGGGCTGGGAAAGATAAAGCAAGGCTGTGCGCTCATAGATTCCATAGCAGAAAACAATCTAGAATCCTTCCTGGAGGTGAATTGATGATGTACTGGAGCGTAATCTGTATCTGACTGTGACGCGCGGGTTCTATCTTCCTCTCCTGCAGACACAGAGTAGAAGGTCCTCCCTTTATGAATCACCTGTAAGCTCCGCCCGCTGAGCCACGCCCCGTCCACCCTCGTAGTAGGCAAGGGAATTCCCGCCTTTTACCAGGATGATGGACAGCTTTCCAAAACGACACCACTGCGTTTACCGCCGATTCAGGTTGTGAGCAGAAGCACGAGGACATCTCCACAAAGACGCACTAGTAACGATCACATTGCCAAAGGCACACAAGGTTGCTGGTGAGGTTTCCCCCGTGGCCCATCACGTAGTCTTAGTGTCCAATATAAACGGGGCATATGAAAACATGCTAGGTAACGGTTACTGACTTACTCGTAGAAAATTCTCCGGTTGGGTAGGCCATGATGCTCATTTTACAGAAACTAAACCTCAAAGGAAGCACTTACAAATATAAACGTAGCAGGTGCCCCAGTTGAAGCTCAGCTTCTGGAAAGGACAAGCCACCCTAACTTGGGCTTGGCAAAGATAAAGCAAGGCTGTGCGCTCATAGATTCCATAGCAGAAAAAGATCTAGAATCCTTCCTGGAGGTCAACTGATGATGTACTGGAGCGTAGTCTGTATCTGACTGTGACGCGCGGGTTCTATCTTCCTCTCCTGCAGACACAGAGTAGCTGGTTCTCCCTTTATGAATCACCTGTAAGCTCCGCCCGCTGAGCCACGCCCCGTCCACCCTCGTAGTAGGCAAAGGAATTCCCGCCTTTTACCAGGATGATGGACAGCTTTCCAAAACGACACCACTGCGTTTACCGCCGATTCAGGTCGTGCGTTGTTGGTGCGCAGAAGCACGAGGACATCTCCACAAAGACGCACTAGTAACGATCACATTGCCAAAGGCACACAAGGTTGCTGGTGAGGTTTCCCCCGTGGCCCATCACGTAGTCTTAGTGTACAATATACACGGGGCATATGAAAACATGCTAGGTAACGCTTACTGACTTACTCGTAGAAAATACTCCGGTTGGGTAGGCCATGATGCTCATTTTACAGAAACTAAACCTCAACAGGAAGCACTTACAAATATAAACGTAGCAGGTGCCCCAGTTGAAGCTCAGCTTCTGGAAAGGACAAGCCACCCTAACTCTTGGCCTCGGAAAGATAAAGCAAGGCTGTGCGCTCATAGATTCCATAGCAGAAAACAATCTAGAATCCTTCCTGGAGGTGAATTGATGATGAACTGGAGCGTAATCTGTATCTGACTGTGACGCGCGGGTTCTATCTTCCTCTCCTGCAGACACAGAGTAGCTGGTTCTCCCTTAATGAATCACCTGTAAGCTCTACCCGCTGAGCCACGCCCCGTCCACCCTCGTAGTAGGCAAAGGAATTCCCGCCTTTTACCAGGATGATGGACAGCTTTCCAAAACGACACCACTGCGTTTACCGCCGATTCAGGTTGTGCGCAGAAGCACGAGGACATCTCCACAAAGACGCACTAGTAACGATCACATTGCCAAAGGCACACAAGGTTGCTGGTGAGGTTTCCCCCGTGGCCCATCACGTAGTCTTAGTGTACAATATACACGGGGCATATGAAAACATGCTAGGTAACGGTTACTGACTTACTCGTAGAAAATACTCCGGTTGGGTAGGCCATGATGCTCATTTTACAGAAACTAAACCTCAACAGGAAGCACTTACAAATATAAACGTAGCAGGTGCCCCAGTTGAAGCTCAGCTTCTGGAAAGGACAAGCCACCCTAACTCTTGGCCTCGGAAAGATAAAGCAAGGCTGTGCGCTCATAGATTCCATAGCAGAAAACAATCTAGAATCCTTCCTGGAGGTGAATTGATGATGAACTGGAGCGTAATCTGTATCTGACTGTGACGCGCGGGTTATATCTTCCTTTCCTGCAGACACAGAGTAGAAGGTTCTCCCTTAATGAATCACCTGTAAGCTCTGCCCGCTGAGCCACGCCCCGTCCACCCTCGTAGTAGGCAAAGGAATTCCCGCCTTTTACCAGGATGATGGACAGCTTTCCAAAACGACACCACTGCGTTTACCGCCGATTCAGGTTGTGCGCAGAAGCACGAGGACATCTCCACAAAGACGCACTAGTAACGATCACATTGCCAAAGGCACACAAGGTTGCTGGTGAGGTTTCCCCCGTGGCCCATCACGTAGTCTTAGTGTACAATATAAACGGGGCATATGAAAACATGCTAGGTAACGGTTACTGACTTACTCGTAGAAAATACTCCGGTTGGGAAGGCCATGATGCTCATTTTACAGAAACTAAACCTCAAAGGAAGCACTTACAAATATAAACGTAGCAGGTGCCCCAGTTGAAGCTCAGCTTCTGGAAAGGACAAGCCACCCTAACTTGGGCTTGGCAAAGATAAAGCAAGGCTGTGCGCTCATAGATTCCATAGCAGAAAAAGATCTAGAATCCTTCCTGGAGGTCAACTGATGATGTACTGGAGCGTAATCTGTATCTGACTGTGACGCGCGGGTTTCTATCTTCCTCTCCTGCAGACACAGAGTAGCTGGTTCTCCCTTTATGAATCACCTGTAAGCTCTGCCCGCTGAGCCACGCCCCGTCCACCCTCGTAGTAGGCAAAGGAATTCCCGCCTTTTACCAGGATGATGGACAGCTTTCCAAAACGACACCACTGCGTTTACCGCCGATTCAGGTCGTGCGTTGTTGGTGCGCAGAAGCACGAGGACATCTCCACAAAGACGCACTAGTAACGATCACATTGCCAAAGGCACACAAGGTTGCTGGTGAGGTTTCCCCCGTGGCCCATCACGTAGTCTTAGTGTACAATATACACGGGGCATATGAAAACATGCTAGGTAACGCTTACTGACTTACTCGTAGAAAATACTCCGGTTGGGTAGGCCATGATGCTCATTTTACAGAAACTAAACCTCAACAGGAAGCACTTACAATATTTAAACGTAGCAGGTGCCCCAGTTGAAGCTCAGCTTCTGGAAAGGACAAGCCACCCTAACTCTTGGGCTGGGAAAGATAAAGCAAGGCTGTGCGCTCATAGATTCCATAGCAGAAAACAATCTAGAATCCTTCCTGGAGGTGAATTGATGATGTACTGGAGCGTAATCTGTATCTGACTGTGACGCGCGGGTTCTATCTTCCTCTCCTGCAGACACAGAGTAGAAGGTTCTCCCTTTATGAATCACCTGTAAGCTCCGCCCGCTGAGCCACGCCCCGTCCACCCTCGTAGTAGGCAAGGGAATTCCCGCCTTTTACCAGGATGATGGACAGCTTTCCAAAACGACACCACTGCGTTTACCGCCGATTCAGGTTGTGAGCAGAAGCACGAGGACATCTTCACAAAGACGCACTAGTAACGATCACATTGCCAAAGGCACACAAGGTTGCTGGTGAGGTTTCCCCCGTGGCCCATCACGTAGTCTTAGTGTCCAATATAAACGGGGCATATGAAAACATGCTAGGTAACGGTTACTGACTTACTCGTAGACAATACTCCGGTTGGGTAGGCCATGATGCTCATTTTACAGAAACTAAACCTCAAAGGAAGCACTTACAAATATAAACGTAGCAGGTGCCCCAGTTGAAGCTCAGCTTCTGGAAAGGACAAGCCACCCTAACTTGGGCTTGGCAAAGATAAAGCAAGGCTGTGCGCTCATAGATTCCATAGCAGAAAAAGATCTAGAATCCTTCCTGGAGGTCAACTGATGATGTACTGGAGCGTAATCTGTATCTGACTGTGACGCGCGGGTTTCTATCTTCCTCTCCTGCAGACACAGAGTAGCTGGTTCTCCCTTTATGAATCACCTGTAAGCTCTGCCCGCTGAGCCACGCCCCGTCCACCCTCGTAGTAGGCAAAGGAATTCCCGCCTTTTACCAGGATGATGGACAGCTTTCCAAAACGACACCACTGCGTTTACCGCCGATTCAGGTTGTGCGTTGTTGGTGCGCAGAAGCACGAGGACATCTCCACAAAGACGCACTAGTAACGATCACATTGCCAAAGGCACACAAGGTTGCTGGTGAGGTTTCCCCCGTGGCCCATCACGTAGTCTTAGTGTACAATATACACGGGGCATATGAAAACATGCTAGGTAACGCTTACTGACTTACTCGTAGAAAATACTCCGGTTGGGTAGGCCATGATGCTCATTTTACAGAAACTAAACCTCAACAGGAAGCACTTACAATATTTAAACGTAGCAGGTGCCCCAGTTGAAGCTCAGCTTCTGGAAAGGACAAGCCACCCTAACTCTTGGGCAGGGAAAGATAAAGCAAGGCTGTGCGCTCATAGATTCCATAGCAGAAAACAATCTAGAATCCTTCCTGGAGGTGAATTGATGATGTACTGGAGCGTAATCTGTATCTGACTGTGACGCGCGGGTTCTATCTTCCTCTCCTGCAGACACAGAGTAGAAGGTTCTCCCTTTATGAATCACCTGTAAGCTCCGCCCGCTGAGCCACGCCCCGTCCACCCTCGTAGTAGGCAAGGGAATTCCCGCCTTTTACCAGGATGATGGACAGCTTTCCAAAACGACACCACTGCGTTTACCGCCGATTCAGGTTGTGAGCAGAAGCACGAGGACATCTCCACAAAGACGCACTAGTAACGATCACATTGCCAAAGGCACACAAGGTTGCTGGTGAGGTTTCCCCCGTGGCCCATCACGTAGTCTTAGTGTCCAATATAAACGGGGCATATGAAAACATGCTAGGTAACGGTTACTGACTTACTCGTAGAAAATACTCCGGTTGGGTAGGCCATGATGCTCATTTGACAGAAACTAAACCTCAAAGGAAGCACTTACAAATATAAACGTAGCAGGTGCCCCAGTTGAAGCTCAGCTTCTGGAAAGGACAAGCCACCCTAACTTGGGCTTGGCAAAGATAAAGCAAGGCTGTGCGCTCATAGATTCCATATCAGAAAACAATCTAGAATCCTTCCTGGAGGTGAATTGATGATGTACTGGAGCGTAATCTGTATCTGACTGTGACGCGCGGGTTCTATCTTCCTCTCCTGCAGACACAGAGTAGAAGGTCCTCCCTTTATGAATCACCTGTAAGCTCCGCCCGCTGAGCCACGCCCCGTCCACCCTCGTAGTAGGCAAGGGAATTCCCGCCTTTTACCAGGATGATGGACAGCTTTCCAAAACGACACCACTGCGTTTACCGCCGTTTCAGGTTGTGCGCAGAAGCACGAGGACATCTCCACAAAGACGCACTAGTAACGATCACATTGCCAAAGGCACACAAGGTTGCTGGTGAGGTTTCCCCCGTGGCCCATCACGTAGTCTTAGTGTACAATATACACGGGGCATATGAAAACATGCTAGGTAACGGTTACTGACTTACTCGTAGAAAATACTCCGGTTGGGTAGGCCATGATGCTCATTTTACAGAAACTAAACCTCAACAGGAAGCACTTACAAATATAAACGTAGCAGGTGCCCCAGTTGAAGCTCAGCTTCTGGAAAGGACAAGCCACCCTAACTCTTGGGCTGGGAAAGATAATGCAAGGCTGTGCGCTCATAGATTCCATAGCAGAAAACAATCTTGAATCCTTCCTGGAGGTGAATTGATGATGTACTGGACCGTAATCTGTATCTGACTGTGACGCGCGGGTTATATCTTCCTTTCCTGCAGACACAGAGTAGAAGGTTCTCCCTTTATGAATCACCTGTAAGCTCCGCCCGCTGAGCCACGCCCCGTCCACCCTCGTAGTAGGCAACGGAATTCCCGCCTTTTACCAGGATGATGGACAGCTTTCCAAAACGACACCACTGCGTTTACCGCCGATTCAGGTTGTGCGCAGAAGCACGAGAACATCTCCACAAAGACGCACTAGTAACGATCACATTGCCAAAGGCACACAAGGTTGCTGGTGAGGTTTCCCCCGTGGCCCATCACGTAGTCTTAGTGTCCAATATAAACGGGGCATATGAAAACATGCTAGGTAACGGTTACTGACTTACTCGTAGAAAATACTCCGGTTGGGTAGGCCATGATGCTCATTTGACAGAAACTAAACCTCAAAGGAAGCACTTACAAATATAAACGTAGCAGGTGCCCCAGTTGAAGCTCAGCTTCTGGAAAGGACAAGCCACCCTAACTTGGGCTTGGCAAAGATAAAGCAAGGCTGTGCGCTCATAGATTCCATAGCAGAAAAAGATCTAGAATCCTTCCTGGAGGTCAACTGATGATGTACTGGAGCGTAGTCTGTATCTGACTGTGACGCGCGGGTTCTATCTTCCTCTCCTGCAGACACAGAGTAGCTGGTTCTCCCTTTATGAATCACCTGTAAGCTCCGCCCGCTGAGCCACGCCCCGTCCACCCTCGTAGTAGGCAAAGGAATTCCCGCCTTTTACCAGGATGATGGTCAGCTTTCCAAAACGACACCACTGCGTTTACCGCCGATTCAGGTCGTGCGTTGTTGGTGCGCAGAAGCACGAGGACATCTCCACAAAGACGCACTAGTAACGATCACATTGCCAAAGGCACACAAGGTTGCTGGTGAGGTTTCCCCCGTGGCCCATCACGTAGTCTTAGTGTACAATATACACGGGGCATATGAAAACATGCTAGGTAACGCTTACTGACTTACTCGTAGAAAATACTCCGGTTGGGTAGGCCATGATGCTCATTTTACAGAAACTAAACCTCAACAGGAAGCACTTACAAATATAAACGTAGCAGGTGCCCCAGTTGAAGCTCAGCTTCTGGAAAGGACAAGCCACCCTAACTCTTGGCCTCGGAAAGATAAAGCAAGGCTGTGCGCTCATAGATTCCATAGCAGAAAACAATCTAGAATCCTTCCTGGAGGTGAATTGATGATGAACTGGAGCGTAATCTGTATCTGACTGTGACGCGCGGGTTCTATCTTCCTCTCCTGCAGACACAGAGTAGCTGGTTCTCCCTTAATGAATCACCTGTAAGCTCTACCCGCTGAGCCACGCCCCGTCCACCCTCGTAGTAGGCAAAGGAATTCCCGCCTTTTACCAGGATGATGGACAGCTTTCCAAAACGACACCACTGCGTTTACCGCCGATTCAGGTTGTGCGCAGAAGCACGAGGACATCTCCACAAAGACGCACTAGTAACGATCACATTGCCAAAGGCACACAAGGTTGCTGGTGAGGTTTCCCCCGTGGCCCATCACGTAGTCTTAGTGTACAATATACACGGGGCATATGAAAACATGCTAGGTAACGGTTACTGACTTACTCGTAGAAAATACTCCGGTTGGGTAGGCCATGATGCTCATTTTACAGAAACTAAACCTCAACAGGAAGCACTTACAAATATAAACGTAGCAGGTGCCCCAGTTGAAGCTCAGCTTCTGGAAAGGACAAGCCACCCTAACTCTTGGCCTCGGAAAGATAAAGCAAGGCTGTGCGCTCATAGATTCCATAGCAGAAAACAATCTAGAATCCTTCCTGGAGGTGAATTGATGATGAACTGGAGCGTAATCTGTATCTGACTGTGACGCGCGGGTTATATCTTCCTTTCCTGCAGACACAGAGTAGAAGGTTCTCCCTTAATGAATCACCTGTAAGCTCCGCCCGCTGAGCCACGCCCCGTCCACCCTCGTAGTAGGCAAAGGAATTCCCGCCTTTTACCAGGATGATGGACAGCTTTCCAAAACGACACCACTGCGTTTACCGCCGATTCAGGTTGTGCGCAGAAGCACGAGGACATCTCCACAAAGACTCACTAGTAACGATCACATTGCCAAAGGCACACAAGGTTGCTGGTGAGGTTTCCCCCGTGGCCCATCACGTAGTCTTAGTGTACAATATAAACGGGGCATATGAAAACATGCTAGGTAACGGTTACTGACTTACTCGTAGAAAATACTCCGGTTGGGAAGGCCATGATGCTCATTTTACAGAAACTAAACCTCAAAGGAAGCACTTACAAATATAAACGTAGCAGGTGCCCCAGTTGAAGCTCAGCTTCTGGAAAGGACAAGCCACCCTAACTTGGGCTTGGCAAAGATAAAGCAAGGCTGTGCGCTCATAGATTCCATAGCAGAAAAAGATCTAGAATCCTTCCTGGAGGTCAACTGATGATGTACTGGAGCGTAATCTGTATCTGACTGTGACGCGCGGGTTTCTATCTTCCTCTCCTGCAGACACAGAGTAGCTGGTTCTCCCTTTATGAATCACCTGTAAGCTCTGCCCGCTGAGCCACGCCCCGTCCACCCTCGTAGTAGGCAAAGGAATTCCCGCCTTTTACCAGGATGATGGACAGCTTTCCAAAACGACACCACTGCGTTTACCGCCGATTCAGGTCGTGCGTTGTTGGTGCGCAGAAGCACGAGGACATCTCCACAAAGACGCACTAGTAACGATCACATTGCCAAAGGCACACAAGGTTGCTGGTGAGGTTTCCCCCGTGGCCCATCACGTAGTCTTAGTGTACAATATACACGGGGCATATGAAAACATGCTAGGTAACGCTTACTGACTTACTCGTAGAAAATACTCCGGTTGGGTAGGCCATGATGCTCATTTTACAGAAACTAAACCTCAACAGGAAGCACTTACAATATTTAAACGTAGCAGGTGCCCCAGTTGAAGCTCAGCTTCTGGAAAGGACAAGCCACCCTAACTCTTGGGCTGGGAAAGATAAAGCAAGGCTGTGCGCTCATAGATTCCATAGCAGAAAACAATCTAGAATCCTTCCTGGAGGTGAATTGATGATGTACTGGAGCGTAATCTGTATCTGACTGTGACGCGCGGGTTTCTATCTTCCTCTCCTGCAGACACAGAGTAGCTGGTTCTCCCTTTATGAATCACCTGTAAGCTCTGCCCGCTGAGCCACGCCCCGTCCACCCTCGTAGTAGGCAAAGGAATTCCCGCCTTTTACCAGGATGATGGACAGCTTTCCAAAACGACACCACTGCGTTTACCGCCGATTCAGGTCGTGCGTTGTTGGTGCGCAGAAGCACGAGGACATCTCCACAAAGACGCACTAGTAACGATCACATTGCCAAAGGCACACAAGGTTGCTGGTGAGGTTTCCCCCGTGGCCCATCACGTAGTCTTAGTGTACAATATACACGGGGCATATGAAAACATGCTAGGTAACGGTTACTGACTTACTCGTAGACAATACTCCGGTTGGGTAGGCCATGATGCTCATTTTACAGAAACTAAACCTCAAAGGAAGCACTTACAAATATAAACGTAGCAGGTGCCCCAGTTGAAGCTCAGCTTCTGGAAAGGACAAGCCACCCTAACTTGGGCTTGGCAAAGATAAAGCAAGGCTGTGCGCTCATAGATTCCATAGCAGAAAAAGATCTAGAATCCTTCCTGGAGGTCAACTGATGATGTACTGGAGCGTAGTCTGTATCTGACTGTGACGCGCGGGTTCTATCTTCCTCTCCTGCAGACACAGAGTAGCTGGTTCTCCCTTTTGAATCACCTGTAAGCTCCGCCCGCTGAGCCACGCCCCGTCCACCCTCGTAGTAGGCAAAGGAATTCCCGCCTTTTACCAGGATGATGGACAGCTTTCCAAAACGACACCACTGCGTTTACCGCCGATTCAGGTCGTGCGTTGTTGGTGCGCAGAAGCACGAGGACATCTCCACAAAGACGCACTAGTAACGATCACATTGCCAAAGGCACACAAGGTTGCTGGTGAGGTTTCCCCCGTGACCCATCACGTAGTCTTAGTGTACAATATAAAAGGGGCATATGAAAACATGCTAGGTAACGCTTACTGACTTACTCGTAGAAAATACTCCGGTTGGGTAGGCCATGATGCTCATTTTACAGAAACTAAACCTCAAAGGAAGCACTTACAAATATAAACGTAGCAGGTGCCCCAGTTGAAGCTCAGCTTCTGGAAAGGACAAGCCACCCTAATTCTTGGCCTGGGAAAGATAAAGCAAGGCTGTGCGCTCATAGATTCCATAGCAGAAAACAATCTAGAATCCTTCCTGGAGGTGAATTGATGATGAACTGGAGGGTAATCTGTATCTGACTGTGACGCGCGGGTTCTATCTTCCTCTCCTGCAGACACAGAGTAGCTGGTTCTCCCTTAATGAATCACCTGTAAGCTCCGCCCGCTGAGCCACGCCCCGTCCACCCTCGTAGTAGGCAAAGGAATTCCCGCCTTTTACCAGGATGATGGACAGCTTTCCAAAACGACACCACTGCGTTTACCGCCGATTCAGGTCGTGCGTTGTTGGTGCGCAGAAGCACGAGGACATCTCCACAAAGACGCACTAGTAACGATCACATTGCCAAAGGCACACAAGGTTGCTGGTGAGGTTTCCCCCGTGGCCCATCACGTAGTCTTAGTGTACAATATACACGGGGCATATGAAAACATGCTAGGTAACGGTTACTGACTTACTCGTAGAAAATACTCCGGTTGGGTAGGCCATGATGCTCATTTTACAGAAACTAAACCTCAACAGGAAGCACTTACAAATATAAACGTAGCAGGTGCCCCAGTTGAAGCTCAGCTTCTGGAAAGGACAAGCCACCCTAACTCTTGGGCTGGGAAAGATAATGCAAGGCTGTGCGCTCATAGATTCCATAGCAGAAAACAATCTTGAATCCTTCCTGGAGGTGAATTGATGATGTACTGGACCGTAATCTGTATCTGACTGTGACGCGCGGGTTATATCTTCCTTTCCTGCAGACACAGAGTAGAAGGTTCTCCCTTTATGAATCACCTGTAAGCTCCGCCCGCTGAGCCACGCCCCGTCCACCCTCGTAGTAGGCAACGGAATTCCCGCCTTTTACCAGGATGATGGACAGCTTTCCAAAACGACACCACTGCGTTTACCGCCGATTCAGGTTGTGCGCAGAAGCACGAGAACATCTCCACAAAGACGCACTAGTAACGATCACATTGCCAAAGGCACACAAGGTTGCTGGTGAGGTTTCCCCCGTGGCCCATCACGTAGTCTTAGTGTACAATATACACGGGGCATATGAAAACATGCTAGGTAACGGTTACAGACTTACTCGTAGAAAATTCTCCGGTTGGGTAGGCCATGATGCTCATTTTACAGAAACTAAACCTCAAAGGAAGCACTTACAAATATAAACGTAGCAGGTGCCCCAGTTGAAGCTCAGCTTCTGGAAAGGACAAGCCACCCTAACTTGGGCTTGGCAAAGATAAAGCAAGGCTGTGCGCTCATAGATTCCATAGCAGAAAAAGATCTAGAATCCTTCCTGGAGGTCAACTGATGATGTACTGGAGCGTAATCTGTATCTGACTGTGACGCGCGGGTTTCTATCTTCCTCTCCTGCAGACACAGAGTAGCTGGTTCTCCCTTTATGAATCACCTGTAAGCTCTGCCCGCTGAGCCACGCCCCGTCCACCCTCGTAGTAGGCAAAGGAATTCCCGCCTTTTACCAGGATGATGGACAGCTTTCCAAAACGACACCACTGCGTTTACCGCCGATTCAGGTCGTGCGTTGTTGGTGCGCAGAAGCACGAGGACATCTCCACAAAGACGCACTAGTAACGATCACATTGCCAAAGGCACACAAGGTTGCTGGTGAGGTTTCCCCCGTGGCCCATCACGTAGTCTTAGTGTACAATATACACGGGGCATATGAAAACATTCTAGGTAACGCTTACTGACTTACTCGTAGAAAATACTCCGGTTGGGTAGGCCATGATGCTCATTTTACAGAAACTAAACCTCAACAGGAAGCACTTACAATATTTAAACGTAGCAGGTGCCCCAGTTGAAGCTCAGCTTCTGGAAAGGACAAGCCACCCTAACTCTTGGGCTGGGAAAGATAAAGCAAGGCTGTGCGCTCATAGATTCCATAGCAGAAAACAATCTAGAATCCTTCCTGGAGGTGAATTGATGATGTACTGGAGCGTAATCTGTATCTGACTGTGACGCGCGGGTTCTATCTTCCTCTCCTGCAGACACAGAGTAGAAGGTTCTCCCTTTATGAATCACCTGTAAGCTCCGCCCGCTGAGCCACGCCCCGTCCACCCTCGTAGTAGGCAAGGGAATTCCCGCCTTTTACCAGGATGATGGACAGCTTTCCAAAACGACACCACTGCGTTTACCGCCGATTCAGGTTGTGAGCAGAAGCACGAGGACATCTCCACAAAGACGCACTAGTAACGATCACATTGCCAAAGGCACACAAGGTTGCTGGTGAGGTTTCCCCCGTGGCCCATCACGTAGTCTTAGTGTCCAATATAAACGGGGCATATGAAAACATGCTAGGTAACGGTTACTGACTTACTCGTAGAAAATTCTCCGGTTGGGTAGGCCATGATGCTCATTTTACAGAAACTAAACCTCAAAGGAAGCACTTACAAATATAAACGTAGCAGGTGCCCCAGTTGAAGCTCAGCTTCTGGAAAGGACAAGCCACCCTAACTTGGGCTTGGCAAAGATAAAGCAAGGCTGTGCGCTCATAGATTCCATAGCAGAAAAAGATCTAGAATCCTTCCTGGAGGTCAACTGATGATGTACTGGAGCGTAGTCTGTATCTGACTGTGACGCGCGGGTTCTATCTTCCTCTCCTGCAGACACAGAGTAGCTGGTTCTCCCTTTATGAATCACCTGTAAGCTCCGCCCGCTGAGCCACGCCCCGTCCACCCTCGTAGTAGGCAAAGGAATTCCCGCCTTTTACCAGGATGATGGACAGCTTTCCAAAACGACACCACTGCGTTTACCGCCGATTCAGGTCGTGCGTTGTTGGTGCGCAGAAGCACGAGGACATCTCCACAAAGACGCACTAGTAACGATCACATTGCCAAAGGCACACAAGGTTGCTGGTGAGGTTTCCCCCGTGGCCCATCACGTAGTCTTAGTGTACAATATACACGGGGCATATGAAAACATGCTAGGTAACGCTTACTGACTTACTCGTAGAAAATACTCCGGTTGGGTAGGCCATGATGCTCATTTTACAGAAACTAAACCTCAACAGGAAGCACTTACAAATATAAACGTAGCAGGTGCCCCAGTTGAAGCTCAGCTTCTGGAAAGGACAAGCCACCCTAACTCTTGGCCTCGGAAAGATAAAGCAA